>NC_089233.1:4704253-5012522 GCF_963924675.1 Phocoena phocoena
ATTCTATCTCTCAAGAGCAGCTAAAAATCCTATCAATTGAATATGAATAGAAGTATGAACAAACTCTGACTGCCCTCCTTAAAATGGTAATCCCGTTCACAAATTTCCTTTCTCCACAGCCCTTATTGTTAGAATGTTTTTAATTGTGGTAAAACACACTTAACACAAAATTTACCATTTTAACCAGTTTTAGGCATCCAGTTCAGCGGCATTAAGTGCACTTACATTGTTGTGCAGCCATCACCACCATCCATCTCCAGAACTCATTTCATCTTCCCAAACTGAGACTCTGTCCCCATTACACACTAACTCCCCTCCCCCTCCCCCAGCCCCGGGCCCCACCCTCTACTCTTTGTCTCTATGGATCTGGCTCCTCCAGGGACCTTATAGAAGTGGGATCGGGCTTCCCTGGTGGTGCAGTGGTTGAGAGTCCGCCTGCCGATGCAGGGGATACGGGTTCGTGCCCCGGTCTGGGAAGGTCCCACGTGCTGCGGAGCGGCTGGGCCCGTGAGCCGTGGCCGCCGAGCCTGCGCGTCTGGAGCCTGTGCTCCGCAGCGGGAGAGGCCACAGCAGTGAGAGGCCCGTGTACCGCAAAAAAAAAAAAAAAAAAAAAAAGAAGTGGGATCATACAGTATTTGTCCTTTCGCGTCTGGTTTATTTCACTTAGCGTAATGTCCTCAAGGTTCGTCCACGTTGTAGCAGGTGTCAGAATTTCCTTCCTTTCTAAGGCTGAGTGAGGAGTGTTCCGTTGGATGGATGGACGCATTGTGTTTATCCATTCATCCATCCATGGATACTTGGGTTGCTACCATTTTTCGGCTGTTGTGAATAATGCCTTGTCTTTTCATATAAAGTTATGTTCCATGAGTGCAGGGATTGTTGTGTGTTTTGATCATCGATGTATTTCATATGCTTAAAACAGAGTCTGGCACACAGTAGGTGCTCAACAAATATTCACCGGCTGAATGAATGAATGAATGTGCTCCTCATTGCTGTTTTTGGGGGTCTGTGTTCAATGGGATCTCCAGTCATCATGCTTTAGAGGTTCTAGGTCCATTTGGCCAGCACTTACCGGGTCCCTGCCCCTGCTCATTGGTTTGTTCATTCATTCATTCATATTTATTCTGCTTCTACTATGTGCTGGCCACTGGGCCAGGCATGGGACACATAGTGAGCAAAACCAGGCCTAGTAACTGATTTTCTAGGCTCTAACTGGGGACACACAGACATTGGTCAGATAATCGCACAGACTACTTCTTGTTAAAGAGAGCCGTGGAAAGGCATTTCTCCTCCACTCCCTTTTCACTGGATCCAAGTGGCCCACTTTTTTTTTTTTACTGTTGAGTTTTGAAAATTATATATTCTCAATACGAGTCCTTTGTTGGCTATGTGATTTGCAAATAATTTCTCCCAGTCTGCGAGATGTCTCCTCATAGCCTTATCAGGGTCTTTCGCAGAGCAAATCTTTTTAGTTTTAATGAGGTTCAATGTACCCATTTTTCCCTTTATGGATATGGGATGATTTTTTTTTTATTGTCATAAAACATGACACAAAATTTACTATCAGTGGCCATTTAGCACATTCAGGATGTTGTGCAACCATCGCTACTGTCTAGTTCCAGACATTTTCATCACTCCAGGAGGAAACCCCAGGCTCATTCCCTCCTCCGCACAGCCCCAGTTTTCTATCTCTATGAATTTGCCGACTCTGGACATTTCACAGATAAATGGAATCATATAACACGTGGCCTTTTGTGCTTGGCTTCTTTCACTTAGCACGGTATTTTCAGATGATCGACTTTTGGGGATCAGACTCGTGGCTCTACAATGACAGTCTGCGTTCCTGTCGGGTCCTCCATCAGCCTAACTTCCATGGTCTCAGTGCTTCCGGCCCCGGCCTCTCGTCTGACCCAACCGCCAATCCCCGCCCAGCGCCCCGTTCTCCGGTCCTCTCCAGGGAACAGCCTGGTGTTTTCTGGACCTCGGTGCTCAGCGGCTTTCTCTTCCTCCACCTCCACACCCTCTTCCCAGCTGATAGCTCCCATTCTGGCTCTCTGGGCACTTGCGGTCCAGACATTTAGCTCTGTCCTGGGCATCTCTGCAGGGTTCCAGCACTGGCCTCATCTCGATGCCACAACAAAAGCCTGTCCCTTCTCCTGTTCTCCCTTCATCGTCCAATGTGTGGGTCCTGACTTCTACTTTTCCTGTCCTCAGACCCCCATAATCACTTACACCCAGAGAATGGATAAGGAAAGGGACTTCGGAGTCAGACCCCCTGGTTCTGGGTCTTTCATTCATTGGCCTAATACCCTTGGACGAGTCACTCAGCCTCACTAAGCCTGTGAAATGAGTTGATAACACCTGTCTCGTGGTCATTGTGGGGATTACATGGGCTGGTACTTGGTCGTTGCAGAGAGAATGGTTGATGATTGTGGCAGATTGTATTTCACAAAGATGGCCACAACAAGAACTCCTGTCCCACATGCCCTTCTAGAACCTTGTCACCCCATCAAGAGATGGAGTGCAAATCACCCGCACTCCTTGAATCTGGGCAAATTTATGACTCACTTGTAACTAATCTGACATATGACACTAAATGACTTCCAAGGCTGGGTCCTAAAAGGCTATTCAGCTCTTGCCTTGTTCACTGGAACACTTGTGTTTGGAGCACTGAGTTGACATCATGTCAAAGACCTTACATGAGGCCACCATACTGTGAGGAAGCACAGACCACACATAGGTGTTCTGGCTGTCAGCCCCGGCTGAGGTCCTGGCTGAAAACGGGCGTCAGTTGCCAAACAGTGAGTGAAGATGCCTCCAGATGATTCCAGCCCCCAGCCATCCAATTGCCCCCCACGCCTCCCAGCCTTTGAATCGTCCCAGCTGAAGCCTCAGACATCAAGGAGGAGGGACAAGCCATCCTTGCTGTGCCCAGTGTTAATTCCACACCCACAAAATCCATCAACATAACAGAAGGATTGTTTTATGCCTCTAGCTTTGGGGCTGGCTTGTTACACAGCAGTAGTAACTACAACAAGGGTAAAGATGCTGTCTTGCCAAATCTCTCTCTTTTTATATCTGAATCTGACCACTTCTCCCTGTCCATCTCCACTTCTACCATCATAGCTTGGACCCTTGTCTTTTTTTTTGGACCCTTGTCTTTGACCTGCATCGAATTCCAAACTTGTCTTTCTGCCTCCTGTCTTGACCCTCTAAACCTCCCTCTCCCCCACACATCTTTCTGAAACGCAAATATGTCCCAATTACCTTCCCCAATCCTTCCCCAAGTAATGACTCCCAGGCATCTCTCATAAAAGTCTAGAGCGATTAATCACAACATTGAAAGATTCAGAGTGTAGTGTACCTCACTATAAAGAGGTACTTTACCTTTATCCCAGCCCACTCTGATCCTGCCTGGAAAAAAAAAAGATAAAGAACATGGTGGTGCTCAGAGCATTTGATATTTTTGGAAACAGAAAGTAAGTTCTTTACTTGGGAAACATGTAAGTACTCTGAGTTTACCCATCCTTGAAAAATTATCTTAAAACCCTTCAGGCCCTGAGAATTCCAGATAGACAGGTAAAAAATGATATACTCTTGAGTTAGTTATTTAACTGCATGTGGAAAAATTAAATATAATTTAGTCTTATGTGCTTTTCAACCACACAACGTTTCTTAGGTGGGTCAACAATGAAAACAAGGATCTGGCCAGGGATGCTGGGTACAGGAGGCCCAGGTGAGCAGACCCAGGCATTCAGGGTCCTTACTGATAAAAAAAAAACATCTGCCCCATGGGACTCGACAATCCAACATCTCCCCCAAATTCACCTTTTAAGTGTCGGCAAACAGAACAGATAAAACTTTGAACTTAAAATGGGATGCTTGCTTTTTGGCAAATGCATTTTAAAGGCTGTTGCTCTTCAGAGGTTGTTTTTAACTGACCCTTTGGAATATGAGGCTGCACTAGGTGTACCTTCAACTCGTAGCTGTTTCAGAAATTCAAATTGGGAGGAGTTCATTCCTGGTTACTTCCATGGTATGTGGTCAAGATCATTTGGGAAATGTAGTAAAATTTCATAGTTAACTGAGCAAATGAAAAAACCCTTTCCAGAGGGGGAAAATGGAAATAACTTTTAAAAATGCCCTTTGTCTTTTAACCATGAAGTTTTGCCTTGACTGTGGCTGCTTGCCACCATCATTTTTAGAGCTAAGGTCTCTCGTATAAAGCCTAAAATTCTTCTGTTGAAAGGCACTTCCTTCTGCTACTTTATCACCTTCCTGGTTTTGTCTAATCTCACCCAGATTACGGTCGTATTTCTTGGCTTTTTAAAATGTGCACATTAAAATTTCAAACACAGAGTCTTTGTTCTACAGTCTTGACTTTTTGTGCACCCTTAGACGTATTTTGGGTCTCTTACAAAGAAGAATGTTTTGCTTTAAATAATCTGATGTCTTTAAACCTACTCTGTCATGTCCCACTTCTAAAATTTTCATGCATTCTGATGAGGTATTCTATTTAGAGAGTATTTTGTTTTAATTAAGCCCATCTTAAGAGGCATTTGGTTTTTGCCAAGAATGTGCTTTCTCCCTTACAAATCAGTTATATTTATAACATTCATAAACTAAGTCATAGCGAAGGCAAAATTTTAGTTGCACTGTGACTGTGTCTTCTAAGTTCACGGGGAATTAAAGAGAATAAGACGGGTTAAGACAAAACATGATAGCAAATCAAGACACTGTAAACACACACGGACTTTATCTTCCATAATTGTTTTCTTCTGACATGCTGGGTTTTAAAATTGTTTTATAGAACAATTTCTCATCTCTGAAAAGAATGCGGATGGTAGGTTGTTGTATTTGTGAGCAAATTGTGGGGAAAAGCTACGCTAGAAACTCTTAATTCTTCCTTTGCTCAATTAGGCTGCATTTAAAAATTCAAGTTTATTTTTTCCTGAATATTACAATGTACATCCACATAATAGAATGTATAGAAAATACAGAAAAATAGAGACATGAAAATTAAAGTCATCTGTCTCTCTCCTTTTTTTTAGATATTATTTTTTTTTAATATTTATTTATTTATTTGGTTGCACCAGGTCTTAGTCGCGGCAGACGGGCTCCTTAGTTGTGGCATGCGAACTCTTAGTTGCAGCATGTGGGATCTAGTTCCCTGACCAGGGATCAATCCCAGGCCCCCTGCATTGGGAGCATGGAGTCTTAGCCATTGCGCCACCAGGGTAGACCCTAAAGTCATCTATCTCTTATCAAGAGGCAACCAATATTACTATTTTGTTCTATTTTGTTGGTAATATTTCGTATATAACTTTTTTCTTATGTGGTTAGGATCATATCATATATGTATGTTTTTTATCCTGCTTTTTTTATTGTGGTAAAAAATGCACATAACAAAATCTGCCATTTTTTTTAACATCTTTATTGGAGTATAATTGCTTTATAGTGTTCTGTTGGTTTCTGCTGTATAACAAAGTGAATCAGCTATATGCATACATATATCCCCATGTCCCCTCCCTCTTACGTCTCCCTCCCACCCTCCTTATCCCACCCCTCTAGGTGGTCGCAGAGCACCGAGCTGATCTCCCCATGCTATGCACCTGCTTCCTACTAGCTATCTGTTTTACATTTGGTAGTGTGTATATGTCCATGCTACTCTCTCACTTTGTCCCAGCTTACCCTTCGCCCTCCCCGTGTCCTCAAGTCCATTCTCTATGTCTGCATCTTTATTCCTGTCCTGCCCCTAGGTTCATCAGAACCATTTTTTTATTTTAGACTCCATATATATGTGTTAGCATATGGTATTTGTTTTTCTCTTTCTGACTTACTTCATTCTGTATGACAGACTCTAGGTCCATCCACCTCACTACAAATAACTCAATTTCATTTCTTTTTATGGCTGAGTAATATTCCATTGTATATATGTGCCACATCTTCTTTATCCATTCACCTGTCGATGGACACTTAGGTTGCTTCCATGTCCTGGCTATTGTAACTAGTGCTGGAATGAACATTGTTTAACCATTTTAAAACGTACAGTTCAGTAGCATTAAGTCCATTTATATTTTTGCACAACCATCACTGTCATCCATCTTGAGAACTTTTTCATTTTCCCAAATTGCAACTTGGTACCCATTAAATAATAACTCACCATTCTCCCTTCCTTTCAGCCCCTGGCAACTACCATTCTACTTTTTGTCTCTATGAATCTGTCTCTATGTTATCCTGCTTTTTTGAACAATATTATATCATAAGTATTTTCCCATATTATTAGGATCATTTAATGACTGCTTTCCATTCCATTGTATGGATTTGTGTAATGATTTACTGAACTGTAGCCCTACTGTTGGTCTTCTAGGCTTTTTCTACTTTTCCATTATAAATAATACTTTGATTAGCATTGGGGACATAAAACATTATCTGTTCTTCTGTGTTTTTTAGGATCGAGTCCTAGAAGGGGAAATTATGGGGTGAAAGTGTGTGAACGTTTTTTTTGTTTTTTGGGTTTTTTTTTGAGAATTTAAATATTTTATTATATAAAGTTACACCAAAAATTGTGCTTCATTTTTTCACTATATACTTTAACTCAAGGACGTTTGTGAAAGTAGTACACTTCAGAAATCCTGGAAGAAATTCCACCAGCTATAGGCTATTTAAATACTGCTTACAGAAAGTATTAAAAAAAACAACAACAGAGGAGTACAAAAGAACTTATTTATAAAACAGAAGTAGAGTAACAGATGTAGAAAACAAACTTATGGTTACCAGGGGATACGGGTGGGGGGGCGGGGGGTTGGATAAACTGGGAGATTGGGACTGACATGTACATACTACTATACATAAAACAGATAACTAATAAGAACCTGCTGTATAGCATAGGGAACTCTACTCAGTACTCTGTAATGGCCTATATGGGAAAAGAATCTTAAAAAAGAAAAGGAGTGCATGTGTGTAACTGATTCACTTTGCTGTATACCCAAAACTAACACAACATTGTAAATCAACCACACCCCAATAAAATTTTTTTAAAGTATTAAAGGAAAGCCAGGATACACTTAAATCAAAGAGATGAATGCTTAACATACAGCGTAATGTTTTTCATTCACTGATAAACCAAAGGTCCATTTCAAGATGTTTCTCTCGTATACTTCATTGATTTTGTTAGCAAGCAAAGCCCTGAAAGGGACGGCTTCGTCTAGTCCTCAGACTCGGATCCATCTTCATCTTGACTGATCTGGAAGTAACGAAGTTCATCAGTCTCCTTGTCGGATGCGACCACATGGAGCCAGTCACGAAGATTGTTCTTTTGAAGGTATTTCTTGGGAAGGTGTTTCAAATACCTTTTAGAGAACTGTTTCTCAGAAACAACTGTGATTTTATTCTTGAAGCGTTCAGCGTGAACGACATTCCCAAGATTTCCAGTTTTTCCATTCACTTTAACCTTCTCCCGTAGAAACGGTTCAAAATTTCCAGAATCAAAAATTCCATCTTCTACTGGATGAGTAAGGTCCAAATTAAACTTCCAGCTTGACTTCTTAGGCTTCTTGTCTTTCTTCACCGCCATCTTGCACGCCGGCGGCGCGATCAGAGCGGGTGTGAACGTTTGAAAGGCTTTCTAAAATATAAATTTATTTATTTATTTAGTATTTATTTTGGGCTGCGTTGGGTCTTCGTTGCTGCACGCGGGCTTTCTCTAGTTGCAGCGAGCGGGGGCTGCTCTTTGTTGCGGTGCGCGGGCTTCTCATTGCAGTGTCTTCTCTTGTTGCGGAGCACGGGCTCTAGGCGCATGGGCTTCAGTAGTTGTGGTGCACGGGTTTAGTTGCTCTGCGGCATGTGGGATCTTCCTGGACCAGGGCTTGAACCCATGTCCCCTTCACTAGCAGGCGGATTCTTAACCACCACGCCACTAGGCAAGCCCCTGAAAGGCTTTTAAAAGATATTGTCAATTTACTCTTCCTACAGGGTTTTACCCATTCACACGTGCCTTCCCCAGCACAGTTAAATCTCTCTCTCTCTCTTTTTTTTCTTTTTTGCTAATTGAATTGCTGGTAAGATTCATTGTATTTATTTATATTTTAAATCATTTATCATCTCTTGCAAATGGCCTGTTTGTATTCAGCTTAATAATCTAGGGTCGAAACTGCAGTGAAAGCTAAGCTTGCTGAGATGTAGCCACTCTTCTGAAAAATTCTACAGGGACACTGACTTTCGGGGTGTACTGCTGAGTTTCAGGGGTGCACGTCACCTGTCCTTCATGTCAGATTTCAAATCTCATGTAGGATTTTTTTCCTGCTTTCTAGCAAATTTCTGAGCTGCCCTCCAGTGCACCTTGGAGAGGTGGAAAGGGGCCTCCCAAAGGGGCTAGGACGTGGGTCCTAAGCTGTGTGATGGTGGGCAACGAATCACCTCTCTGGGCCTCCCCGCCCACTCCGAGGGCTCGCCTGCTCTCAAACCCGCAGGAATAATAACACACGCTTAAGGCCTCTAGGGTTGGGCGAGCTCCAACAAGGAAAGTATTTGGCACACAGTAAATGCTGAGTTCTGACCTGGTGATTCCTATTTGATAGTTGTGTAAGCAGAAGGTGATACAATAGTAACGTTTGTTCCTCTCTCTTATAAACCGATTCTCAAGAGGGAGGTAGTATATTCTGACAACTAGACCACCTGTTTTATTGATTGAAGAATGTCAGCAAGGACCCTGGCTCTGCATTCTAGAGCCATTCCATTCCATTCTAGAAATGTTCACATCAGGGTGTCTCCTATTTTTTTTCATAATAGTTAATACATGCCAGGCACATAATGTAAATGATCTGTAATCTTAGGAACAACTCTGAAAGGCAGGTATTACTGTCTCTCGTTGATAAACCAAAAAGCTGAGGCACAGAGAGGTCAATCACCTTGCCCTGAGGCACACAGCAGTGAGCTCCAGGGACCTCTCTTCACTCTGGGCTGGGAACCACTGACAGATTTTTAACTGAGGTGAAATTCGCACAACATAAAGTTAACTATTTTTTTAAAAATTTCCCTTCCCCTCCTCCCCTCTCCCCACTGGTAACCACTAGTTTGTTCTTTATATCTGTGAGGTCTGCTTCTTTTTTGTTATATTCACTAGTTGGATGTATTTTTTAGCTCTGTGATACATTTCTTTTCTTTCTTTCTTTTTTTTTTTTTTTGCGGTACATGGGCCTCTCACTGTTGTGGCCTCTCCCGTTGCGGAGCACAGGCTCCAGTGGCGCAGGCTCAGCGGCCGTGGCTCACGGGCCCAGCCGCTCCGCGGCACGTGGGATCTTCCCGGATCGGGGCACAAACCCGTGTCCCCTGCATCGGCAGGCGGACTCTCAACCACTGCGTCACCAGGGAAGCCCCTTTTTTTTTTCTAAATGTATTTATTTATTTTATTTTCGGCTGCGTTTTGGCCTTAGTTGCGGCCGGCGGGTTTCTCTCTAGCTGTGGCGTGCAGGCTTAGTTGCCCCGTGGCATGTGGGATCTTAGTTCCCAGACCAGGGATTGAACCTGCGTCCCCTGCATTGGAAGGCGGGTTCTGAACCACTGGACCACCAGGGAAGCCCCGTAAAGTTAACTATCTTAAAGTGAACAATTCAGTGGCATTTAGTGCATTCACAGTGTTGTGTCGCCACCACAGCTATCGAGTTCCAAAATATTTTCATCGTCCCCAAAGGAAACCCGGTACCCATTAAGTGGTCACTGCCCATTCCTCCCGCCCTCCAGCATCTAGCCACCATCAATCTGCCTCTGTCTCTGTGGCTCTACCTAGTCTACATATTTCATGTAAATGGAATCATACAGCCTGGGATCTTCTGTGTCTGGCTTCTTTCACTTAGCGTAATGTTTTCAAGGCTCATCACATAGCATATATCAATACTTCATCCCTTTTTATGGTTGAGAAATATTCCATTATATAATATATACATAATTGTGTATCTAATAATGTATATTAAAATACTTTATATATAAAAACACAATTCGTTTATTCATTTATCCATTGATGGCCAGTTTGGCTGTTTCCATCTTTTTGCTATTTGCTGTTTGAATAACGCTTCTATGAACTGTGTATGTAAGTTGACCCTTGAACAACATCAGTTTGAACTGTATGGCAGACGTTTTTCAATAGTCAATACTAAGGTACTGCATGATCCGTGGTTGGTTGAATCTGGGGACAGGGAACCTCGGATACGGGGGAACTCCATATGTGAAGGGCCGACTATAAGTTAAATGCAGATTTTCAACTGGGCGGAGGGTCGGTGTCCCTGACCCCCCTCATTGTTCAGTGGTCAGCTGTATTTGTTTTAATACCTGTTTTCAATCCTTTTGGGTATACGATACACCTAGGAGTGAAATTGCTGGGTCGCATGGTGATTCTATCTTTAACTTTTTGATGCACTGTCAAACTGTGTTCCACAACGGCTGCACCATTTTACATTCCCACCAGCCAGGCACGAGGGTGCCAGTTTCCCACATCCTCAGATGGGGACCCTACCTTGATGCTGGGGGGGGCCCCTCTCTGATTCACGGTCACAGTTTTGTCCATCATTAGTTTTGATAACCTCCACCGCTGTTTCCCTCCATGATTCACCAGATGGAATGTTGGCCGGAGAGCAGCTGCTGTGATTTGGGAATGGCCTTCAATTCTGTTAACCTGAAAATTCACACAGTCTGAAGAGCTGGAAGGGACTTTGGAACAAATGTAGTACAGACGTATTTTCTCTTATTTCTACTTGAATGTTTCCTGTGATGGGGAGCTCACTCCACCATGGGGGGGACAGTTACATTGTCAGACAACTGTCTTGAGGGCATTGAGTTGACTGAGGAAAGAAACAGGGAGGGACCTTCCTGGCAGAGGAAAAGTCATAGCAATATTTTCCAACTTGGACCCGTGCGCCGCACTGCCCATATCATCAGAGACCTCGCCGGGGCGGGTCCTCTAGTGGATAACCCTGGACGAGTTTCAGTCACCATGCACAGCCCCTCCCTGCTTCATCATCCGTCCATTTCCTTTTTTTTTTTTTTTTAATATTTTATTTATTTATTTATTTGTCTCTGTCGGGTCTTCGTTGCTGCCTGCGGGATCTGCGTTGCAGCATGTGGGATCTAGTTCCCTGACCAGGGATCGAACCCAGGCCCCATGCGTTGGGAACGCGGAGTCTTAGCCACTGTTCCACCAGGGAAGTCCCCATCCATCCCTTTCTTAAACGTCTGGTGGCATTTCTTGATCTGTGAGTCTGATCCCCTTCATGACCCCAGTCTTGAGTTTTTTAGGAGACACTTTGTTTTCAATCCTCCAGGACAGGCAAATGCAACGTCTATAATTAAGTATGCCTGTTATTAAATTCCACACCTTAATGGATAGGTGAGTGGAGTGCCAGGCAAGGAGGTAAAATGTGCCTCAAAAGTCATAGAAACTCAGACTTGAGTTTGCCTGGTGGGATGCAAATGAAAAAGTCCTCCAGCAGTTGAGCTACAAATTGTGTCTTTGCCACGGAACTTCTCACCGTTTCCTGATACGCCACTTCTTGCTCCCAAGGAAGAGTACCTGGGATTTAAACTGATAAATAAGTCAACTCTTAGTTGTCAGTGATGGCTGGGGACAAGGGTGATACATAAATAAACAGGTAACTTTCAAATTGCATTTTATCTAACTTCTTCCCCTACCAAATTTTCTCTGAGTAGCAAAATGGGACTATTTGGAAGCCTTTTTTCTTTCTATTTTATTCTTCCTTTCTGATCTTGCGGGATGTGAATGGTCCAAGGGCTGGGTACTCATTGCCCAAGTAAGAAGCAGCTACAAAATCATTAGATGAGAAGACCTAAATAGACATTTCTCCAAAGAAGAAATACAAATGGCCCAAGAGGCACATGAAAAGACTCATCATCGATAATTGTTGGAGAAATGCAAATCAAAACTACAATGAAGTTCCACCTCACACCAGTCAGAATGGCCATCATTAAAAACTCTACAAATAACAAATGCTGGAGAGGATGTGGAGAAAAGGGGACCCTCCTACACTGTTGGTGGGAATGTAAGTTGGTGCAGCCGCTGTGGAAAACAGTATGGAGGTTCCTCAGAAAACTAAAAATAGAGCTACCATATGATCCAGCAGTCCCACTTCTGCGTATATATCCAGACAAAACTCTAACTCAAAAAGATACATGCATCCCTATGTTCACAGCAGCACTATTTACAATAGCCAAGACACGGAAACAACCTAAATGTCCATCGACAGATGAATGGATAGAGAAGGTATGGTACATATAGACAATGGAATACTACCCAGCCATAAAAAAGAATGAAATAATGCCATTTGCAGCAACATGGATGCAACTAGAGATGATCATACTAAGCCAAGTAAGTCAGAAAGAGAAAGATAAATACCATATGATATCACTTATATGTGGAATCTAAAATATGACACAAATGAACCTATCTATGAAACAGAAACAGACTCACAGACATAGAGAACAGACTGGTGGTTGTCAAGGGGGAGGGGGTTGGGGGAGGGATGGAGTGGGAGGTTGGGATGAGCAGGTGTAAACTTTTATATACAGGATGGACAAACAACAAGGTCCTGCTGTAGTGCACAGGGAACTATATTCAATTTCCTCTGATAAACCATAATGGAAAAGAATATTAATATATATACACATGTATAACTGAATCACTTTGCTGTAAATCAACTATACTTCAATTAAAAAAATTTTTTTGTCAAGTTAGATGATGCGCTTATAAGAGAAAAATGGCTAGAAATTAAATAGGTGTCACACGTGCTGTTTTTGGAAAACCAAAGCTCAGTTTGATTCATGGTGAAGCCCCCTCTACCTTAGACCCCTGGCTCTGAGATTTCCCAACAGAAGGCAGCCTTATGCTGTTTCATCTTCAGAATCAACAACCGATCTGCTCCACGTCTGGTGTGTGACTCTGTGGGCAGCTCCCCTTGGTTTCTGGTTGCAGGAGATTCAGGTGAGGGCTGGGTAGAAACCGTCTTTCCTCTGTCGTCCCCTTTTCTTTCCATATTCTGGTTATTAATAATTCATTTTTCTTTTTAGTTCTCAGTAGTCTGTTCTTTTGAACCAGGCCAAAGCACACTTTGCTTTTTTATATTTCCTTTCATTCTAATCACAAAAATCCCTCCAGGCTGAAGCTTCTTCTCAGAAACCTGGCAATTAGAAGAGGCAGCCAGTCTCTTACTAACACTTCCTTTGGAGCCCCGTCATAAATAATTAACCTGAAGTTAGGCTCAGCACACAAATGGATGGGGTGCGATTGGCGATGGTGTGGGCACCTTCTCTCCTGGGTTTTTACCCTGTTCACGAAATCCAGGAAGCGGATGCAGACCTTTCCATTAGCAGGAATGAGCTGTCCACTCTGGAACACTTAGAGAGGAAACCACAGCCGAGACACTTTTCTCGTGCACTTAAACCTGAGAGTTGTTCATGAAGCTGTTATCTGAGGACGGCATTTTCTCCCACCAGCATCTCACAGGCCCCCTAAGGCTGCTACTGCCCCACAAACATTTTATTTTGACCTGCTGCCAATTCAGTCTCATCCCTGGGGATGACAGTGGAGGGTGAAGGGTAGATTCAGAAGGGGCTGCGGTCACCTTGACCCAGATCCAGTCTGTGGCTACAACAGTCTCAGTGAGGAGGGGGCTAAGATGGATTGATTGGTTTCTTTTCCTTTCTTCCACCCTTCCCTCCCTCCCTCCCTCCCTCTCTCTCCCTTTCTTTCTTCCTTCCTTTCTTTCTTTTTCTTTCTTTCTTTCTTTCTTTTTTCTTTCTTTCTTTCTTTCTTTCTTTCTTTCTTTTTCTTTCTTTCTTTCTTTCTTTCTTTCTTTCTTTCTTTCTCTTTCTTTCTTTCTTTCTTTCTTTCTTTCTTTCTTTCTCCCTTTCCTTCCCATTCCTTTACTTCTCCTTCCCCTTCCTTCCTTCCTTTCCTTCTTTCTCTCTTTCCTTCCAAGCAACGTGAAATTCACATGACATAAAATTAACTATTTTAATCACAAAAGGGCAAATATTACATGATTCCACTTATAAGAGGTCCCTAGAGTTGAGACAGAAAGTAGAAGGGTGGCTGACAAGGGCTGAAGGAGGAGGGTGGGGAATTAGTGTTTAAAGGGGAAAGAGACTCAGTTTGGGAAGATGACAAAGCTCTGGAGGTGGATGGTGGTGGTGATGGCTGCACAGCAATGTGAATGCACTTCACGCCCCTGAACCGGACATTTCAAGTTGGCTAAAATGGTAAATTTTATGTTATGTAGATTTTCCTACAAACATGTATATAATTTTTTTAATTAACCATTTTAAAGTGTTAGGTCAGTAGCATTTAGTACATTTGCAATGTTGTGTGACCACCACCTCTAACAAGTTCCCCAAACATTTTCATCACCTGCAAAGGGAAACTCATACCATGAAGCATCACTCGTCATCTGCCATGCCCCTCCCTCCCCCATCCCTGGCAACCACCAATTCACTTTCTGTCTCTATGAATTTACTTGAGACAGATCGTATAAATGCAATCATGCAGACTGTGGTCTTTTTGTGTCTGGCTTCTTTCACAGAGCTTCATGTTTTCAGGGTCCATCCACATCGTAGTGTGTGTCATTCCCCTCTATGGCTGAGCAATATTTCATCGTATGGATTTCCACCCCTTGTTTATCCATCATTCATTGATGGTTGATGGACACTTGGGATGTTTCCACCTTTGGCTATTTTTTTTTAAATTACCATTTTGATCATTTATTTTATAAACTTTATTTATTTATTTTAAAGTTAATTTTTATTGGAGTATAGTTATTTTACAATGTTGTGTTATTTTCTGCTGTTATACGTATACACATATCCCATCTTTTTTGGATTTCCTTCCCATTTTGGTCACCGCAGAGCACCGGGTAGAGTTCCCTGTGCTATACAGTAGGTTCTCATTAGCTCTCTATTTCACCTTTGGCTATTGTGAATGTGTGTGGACCAGGATTTGCTTGGGCACCTTTGATGGGATTATTTGGCTGTTTTTTGTTTCAGTTTCTCTCTCTCTCCTCGTCAAGAAGGCTGGAAGCTGCCCTTCCTCACCTGTGGCCAAGTTGGTCCTGCTGGGGCCTCCTGCAGCATCTCTTGGAAGACCTGCCAGGCAACATGTGTCAGAGGGTCACAGCCGTCAGAGGCCACCCAGCAATTAGGCAGCTGCCTTGTCATGCTCCCTGGGGAGGGTGCTCAGCGACATGCGCGGGTCGTTCTGTCTGTCATCAGTTTTCTAGAAGCACCACCGAAGGGGAAATCATAGCCTCGGAGGGGCAGGTACTTGGAGAATCCGTCTTCCTGAGTCACCTCTCAGCAAACCCTACTTTCAAGTCCCTGGATATCCTGTCTCACTTCAGCTTTAGTGTGAACAGGATGTGTAAGACATGGGGACACTGAAATGGGAGAGCAGGACAGTGCCACCGAAATTGTGCCCCAGCGCGGCTCACCAAATGACCCCCCAACACCCAGGCTGTCCTGGGGAGCTGGCTGCTGCCTGAACGTGGTTCCCGCAAAGAAAGAGGTGAGATGGGCTTTCAGGCTGTGACCGCGTTAAAAATCCTCAGCCATGGAGTTCCTTTGTCATACAATTCCCAAACCCTTTTAACTTATTGAGGCAAAATTCACATCACATAAAATCAACCATTTTATTTGTTTCTTTTCTTTCTTTCTTTCTTTCTCTTTTTCTCCGCACAGCTTGCAGGATCTTAGTTCCTTAACCAGGGATGGAACCTGGACACTTGGTAGTGAAAGAGCAGAGTCCTAACCACTGGACCACCAGGGAATTCCCTCTTAAAAAAAAAAAAAAAAAAAAAAAATATATATATATATATATATAGAGAGAGAGAGAGAGAGAGAGAGAGAGAGACAGGCAGACAGAGAGTTTAATTTTTATTTTATATTGGAGTATAGTTGATTTACAATGTTGTGTTAGTTTCAGGTGTACAGCAAAGTGATTCAGTTATACATATACATATATCTGCTCTTTTTCAGATTCTTCTCCCATATAGGTTATTACAGAGTATTGAGTAGAGTTCCCTGTGCTATAGAGTATGTCCTTGTTGATTATCTAAAACTCAACCATTTAATTAATTAATTAATTAACTTATTTACAATTAATTAATTATTTGTGGCTGTGTTGGGTCTTCGTGGGCTTTCTCTAGTTGCAGCGAGCGGGGGCTACTCTTCGTTGTGGTGCGTGGGCTTCTCATTGCAGTGGCTTCTCTTGTTGCAGAGCACGGGCTCTAGGCGTGCAGGCTTCAGTAGTTGCAGCACGCGGGCTCAGTAGTTGTGGCTCGCGGGCTCAGTAGTTGTGGCTCGCGGGCTGTAGAGCACAGGTTCAGTACTTGTGGCGCACAGGCTTAGTTGCTCCGCGGCATGTGGGATCTTTCCGGACCAGGGCTCGAACCCGTGTCCCCTGAATCGGCAGGGGGATTCTTAACCACTGTGCCACCAGGGAAGTCTGTGTCATTTTATTTATTTAAAATTTTTTAAAGTAATTTTATTTTATTTGGCTGCACCGCACAGCATGCGGGATCTTAGTTCCCTGACCAGGGATTGAACCCGGGTCCCTTGCATTAGGAGCTTGGAGTCTTAACCCCTGGACTGCCAGGTAAGTCCCCAAAACTCAACCATTTTAAAATGCACAATTCAGTGGCACGTAGTACATGCACGATGTTGTGCCACCACCACCTCCATCTAGTTCCAAAGCATTTGCCTCACCCCAAAGGGAGGCCCCGGACCCACTGAGCACTTACACCCCAACCCAAATCCTCTGACCAGTCACTTGAAAATTCAGTCGTGCATGTGAAGCCAGGCCCCCTGATTGGTGTCCACGCCACGTGGTAGGGGCTTAACAAAGATGTGACAGAAGATGGGAAAAGAAAGGGTTGGGGGGGGACAGGTGAGGACATCGTTCGTGTCCAGGCAGCAGGCTGGGGATTCCCTGGACGTGTGGTATTCCAGGAGTTGGCTGGAATGTTTTCCTTTTTCTGTCTTTCAGAGGCTGGATGGTGTCTTGAAAGAACAGGGGCAGTGGAGGCAGGCTGACTGGCGGGGCCTCCACTTACTACTTGGGTGGTGTCAGGCACACTATTTATTTACACAATTTTAATTTATGTTACTGAGACTCAGCTTCCTTGCCTCTCCGGGGGCTGAACACTGCCTACCTGGAGGGCAGCTGGGAGGGGACTTCGTATGGAGGTCGGCACACAGCAGGCGCTCAGAAGTCGCTCCTATAATATTGTACATATTCCACGATGGAGATGGTGATGATGCTGGTGATGGTGGAGAGGATGATGTTGCTGTTGTGGGTGGAGGTGCCAGGAAAAGCCACACCCCCTGGTTGCCTGCTCTGATCCTGAGTCCAGGGGCATTAATAGAGGCAGAAAGGTAAAGAATGAGGGCGAGACTCAGGAGGAACTTGAAAACCACTCCACTGAGGAGGAGCCAAGAGAACCTGAAAACCTTTGAAGAAATTAGGATACTGTCTCACCCTGACTCACATGTACCGGCAGGGTGTCTCACTCAGATGGTCCACAAAGCCTTGTTTCTTTTCTCCTTTGAACTTGGAAGCTACGGAGGAGGGTTTGAAAGGCCGTGACTAAGCTCCCAGCCAGCTGACCCGCGGCCTTCTGCTGAGCGAGCAGGCGCCAGGCGAACGCGCCCCGGGCGGTGCACTCACGTGGCTCTACAAGAATGTGATTTTTGCTTGCGGGTTTTCCTGCCCTTCTTTTACCCACAGAAAAATGCTGCGTGCTTGAGGCTGTGTCCCTCTTTTTCCTGTGTAGAAGACACTTCTTCAGTTCCCGAATGGGATCGGGGATTCATTCTCCTTGTGAGGAAGCCACACGGATTGCCCGAGGGGCCCCCCCATCCCCCCACCCCCCAGGCATTCTTAGCAAGATGCCACTTATTCTAGATCGTGGGAAAGGCAGAATCGGACTGTATTTGTTTCCTAGTGCAGCAGTGACAAGTGACCACCAACTGGGTGGATTAAAAACAACAGAAGTGTATTCTCTTCCAGTCTTGGAGGCCAGAAGTCTGAAATCAGGGTGTCAGTAGGGCCGACCTGTGCCTCTCCTAGCTTTGGGTCCTCAGCAGTACTTGGCTTTGCTGAGATGGGAGTTGCTTCCCTCCAATCTTGGCCTCTGTCACACGGCCATCTCCCCTGTGTGCGTCCTCTCTTCTTATAAAGACAGGAGGCCCTGGATTTATGGCCCACCCTAATCCAGTATGGCTTCATCTTAACTGATTACATCTGCAAAGACCCAACTTCCAAATAGGGTCATATTCTGACATTCTGGGTGAATATGAATTTTGGGGTGGGGTGACACTATTCAACTTGGTACACAAAAACTTCAAATGGCAGCAATGATCCAAAAACCCCAAACACACAAACCTAATACACAGATTCCAAGCTAGACTACCTATGTTCCCCTCCTTCTCTTTTAAGAGCGACTGCATTTTGTGTGTGTGTGTGTGTGTGTGTGTGTGTGTGTGTGTGTGTGTGTGTTTAGGTTAAACTTCCATAGCTTTGAGAGTGAAATCCCGGCTTTGTTTCCAATCTTAAGGGAACATCCATCAGTCTTTCAAAATTAAGTGTGATGTTAGCTATAGGTTTTTTTTTTTAATTAATTAATTAATTTAAAATTTGTTGGGTCTTCGTTGCTGTGTGTGGGCTTTCTCTAGTTGTGGTGTGCAGGCTTCTCATTGTGGTGGTTTCTCTTGTTGCAGAGCATGGGATCTAGGTGCACGGGCTTCAGTAGTTTTGGCACACGGGCTCAGTAGTTGTGGCTCATGGGCTCTAGAGCTCAGGCTCAGTAGTTGTGGTGCATGGGCTTGGTTGCTCCGCAGCATGTGGGATCTTCCTGGACCAGGGCTCGAACCCGTGTCCCCTGCATTGGCAGGTGGATTCTTAACCACTGCGTCACCAGGGAAGTCCTAGCTATAGGGTTTTGGTAGATTTTTTTTTTGGTTGCACCACATGGCCTGCGGGATCTTAGTTCCCCGACCAAGGATCGAGCTCATGCCCTCCCTCCAACAGGGGAAGCGTGGAGTCTTAACCACTGGACCACCAGGGAAGTCCTGTAGATAGGTTTTTTTTTCTTTACCAAATTAAGGAAGTCCCCCTTTATGCCTAGCGTCAAAGAGTTTTAAATCATGAATGGTACTGAATTTTGTGAAATGCTTTTTCCACATCCGTTTATATGATCATGTAATTTTTCTTAGCCTATGATCATGGTAGATTACATCAGTTGATATATGATTGTTGAACCAGGCTTGCACCCTGGAATAGAGCCCACTCAATCCTGGTGTGTAATTCTTTTTATACGTTACTACATTTTTTGGTTAATATTTTGTTAAGGATTTTTGTATCTATATTCATGAAGGACATTGTAATTTTCCTTGTTTGTACTGTCTTTGTCTGGTTTTGTTAACAGGGTAATTAATACTGGCTTTATAAAATGAATTGAGAAGTGTATCCTTTGCTTATCTTTTCTGGAAGAAATTGTGTAGAACTGATGTTCATTTAAACATTTGGTAGGCTTCTCCAGTAATACTATCTGGGCCTGAAGATTTCTTTTTTGGAATTTTTAAAATTACGATTCCAATTTCCTTAATTGTTACATGTTCTTTAAATTACCTATTTCATTTGGGGTGAGTGGTGACAGTTTTTGCTTTTTGAGAAATTGGCCCATTTCATCTAAGTTGTCATATATCTATGAGTATATAGGTTTCATAGTATGCCTTTATTGTCCTTTTAATCTCTGCAGGCACTGTTTCATTCCTGATATTGGTAATGCGTGTTTTCCCTCTCATTTTTCTTTTTCAGTCTTGCTAGAAGTTTGTCAATTTTACCTATCTTTTCAAAGTACCAGCTTTTTTTTTTCTCTTTCACTTTGCACTTTTTTTTCCCTTTCACTTTGCACTTTTTATCCAGCTTTTTAAAATTAATTAAATAATTAATTTTATTGTGTTAAAAATATAGAACGTAAGGTGTTTCTCTCTCATGGCTTTCAAGATTTTTTTCCATTTCTTTATTTTCAGTGTTTTCCTATGATGTATCTTGGCATGGACTTCTTTGGATTCATCCTCTTCGGCATTTTCTCAGCTTCTTGAATCTGTAGGTTTAGGATATTTGCCAAATTAGGGAAGTTTCCAGCCATTATTTTTTTCAAATACTTTTTCTACTCCACCCTCTTTATCCTCTCTTTCTGCAGAACTCTGATGACAAGAATGTTAGTTCTTTTGTTATAGTCCCACAGTTGCCTGAGGCTCTGTTCATTTTTTTACAGCCTATATTTCTCTGTTGTTCAGATTTGATAATTTCTGTTGCTCTTTCTTCAAGTTCATTGATTCTTTACTTCATCTCTTCCATTCTGCTGTAAGCCCATAATTGATTTTTTTAGGGGGAGGGTTGGTTATTTTTTTCAGTTCTAAAATTTCCATTTGGTTCTTCTTTGTTCCTTCCATTTCTTTTTTTAAAATAAATTGATCGATTGATTTTTGGCTGCATTGGGTCTTCATTGCTGCATGCAGGCTTTCTCTAGTTGTGGTGAGTGGGGTCTACTCTTCATTGCGGTGTGCAGACTTCTCATTGTGGTGGCTTCTCTTGTTGCACAGCATGGGCTCTAGGCGCACGGGCTTCAGTAGTTGTGGCGCACGGGCTTAGTTGCTCTGCGGCATGTGCGATCTTCCTGGACCAGGGCTCAAACCCGTGTCCCCTGCATTGGCAGGCAGATTCTTAACCACTGTGCCACCAGGGAAGTCCCTCTTCTATTTCTTTGTTGAGATTTTCTATTTCTTTTTAAATTATTTATTTATTTTACTTATTTTTGGCTGGGTCGGGTCTTAGTTGTGGCACACGGGATCTTTCGTTGCGGCTCACAGGCTCTTCATTATGGTGTGCGGACTTCTCTCTAGTTGTGGTGTGCAGGTTTTCTCTTCTCTAGTTGCGGTGCGCAGGCTCTGGGGTGCGTGAGCTCAGTAGTTGTGGCATGCGGGCTTAGCTGCTCTGCAGCATGTGGGATTCTAGTTCCCTGACCAGGGATCGAACCTGCATCCCCTGCATTGTAAGGCAGATTCTTTACCACTGGACCACCAGGGAAGTCTCGAGATCTTCTATTTCTTTGCTGAGACTTTCTATGTTTTCGTTTGTTTCAAGTGTGTACATCACGGCTTGTTGAAAATTTTTCTAACAGCTGCTTCAAAATCTTATTCATATTATTCTGACATCTCTGCCTTCTTGGTATCAGAATCTATCAATTGTCTTTTCTCATTCAACCTGGATTTTCCTGGTTCTTGGTGCGGTGAGTAATTTTCAGTTGTTTCCTGGACTTTTTGGTATTGTTATAAGACTTTGGGCCTTCGATAAATATTTTTATTATGTCTGCCTCCACTGACACCTCCAGCAAAGTAAGGGGGGGAATTCTTCCTCATTACTACCAGGTTGGGGGGTGGAAGTCCAGGTTCTCCACTTGGCCTCTGTGGACATCCTGCACTGGGGGAAAGGGTACCTTGTTACTGCTGAGTGGAGATAGAAGTTCAGGCTCCTCCAGGCCCCTGCTGATACTGCCTTAGCTGGGAGAGGCTGCGTTGCTTTATCACTGCTACCCATGGCCTCCACTGGTACCATGGGCGACAGGGGGCCTTGTCACTGCTGAGGGTGGTCAAAGTCCTGATGCTCCCCAGACCTTCTCTGACACCACCCCAGTGGAGAGGGAGAGGGGGCCTCATTACTGCCTGGCTGGAGTAAAAGTCTGGGTCCCCTACTTGACTTTCTCCAGTACCAACCTTGGAGAGGGGCCATTGGTTTGGGATACCTCCTTTCAGCTTGAAGAGAGTGGAAAGCTAGGCTCCTCTCTCAGGCTTTTGCTGATTTTGGTGGGAGCGGGGCTGGCTTCAGTGGAGTAGAAGCTTATTATCCAAAATTTTCTGTCTTGTTAGGCTGTACCTTTCCTGATCCTTTGACTAGAGAGAGGAGGCTTTTGTTGTAGTTTTTCCTTCTTTGCACCAGTTGGTGTGTCTGGGTTTCTGGCTTTCCAGCATCAAGTCTGGGATCTTTGAGGCAAAAAGAAAACTCAGGGAACTCACCACCATGTTGTTCCTTGGTTCCTGATGTCCCTAGTCCTTCTGCCCTCATCTTTCCAAGTCTTCTTGAGTAATGTTCATGGATTTTAGTTGTACTTAGCGGGAGGAATAGGAAAAAGTACATCAACTCCATATTTCTGGAATCAGAAGTCTGTCTAAGCTACATGATTTTTAACAACAAAAGTGATCAGGATGGTCAGAATCGGCCCTGTATGTTGTTAAAGGAGGGGAAAGAGAGGTTTAATATTGTGTCTTCAGGCAACATGATGGAAAGACAAGCAATCACTTGCATTGTTTCTGTTCCAGTGAATAGGGGTCCTCAATAGTGTGTTTATATATTCGAAACCTCAGTGATGAATTTTAATACATTTAGTAAATGCTAAAAATGTATTGACCAAACAGAAGATCTGTACAAATTAAACTAGTATGATTAATCTATTATTGAGGGAGAAGTATTTGAGTGGGGTGTGCATGCCAGACCCTTCCCGTCTCTCTATTTTGCCTAAGAAAAGGAACCTTGGCAGCTGCAAGGGGGTGTGTGGGGAAGGTTTCTGGGGCTGTTATTGTCCGTCTGGATGCTGAGGTCTGATGGGGCCTCATTAAACGTCATTGACTGCTGGCTCTTGTTGAATCCCCAGGGCCTGCGTGGTGGGGGAGCTAAGAAGCAGGTTTCGAATGAATGAAGTAACATCAAGGGAGGGGCACAGAGTCCCCAGATTCCCCTGTGGAGCTGCATGCATGTGACCGTGGCCCTAAGAACCCAGTTCTTTAGAGGACTAATGAGGTATGAAGTGTGGGACAATTCACAAGCAGAGGGCGTGGAGTGTGGCAAGGTATGTTCCAGAAGACAGACTTGGAGGAAGACACAGCAGTTAGAAGGTGGCCGTGAAGGCGGGGAGCCCTTACTAAGATTCAGCTTTGACTCCCTATCGTGTCTCATGCATCCCGTCTGGCTTGTGAGAGAGGGAGTGGAGAAGCTTTCTGCCTCTGTGTATAACAATGATGAGCATTGATTGAGCACCTACTGTGTGCCATACACTGTTGGTGTATGATAGCATCTAGTTCTAGTTCTCAGAGTACCCATATGGGGCAGAGTCGTTGTCGGTTCCATTTCAGCGGCAGAAACTAGGGCACAGAGAGGTGAAGCAATTTGCCCAAGGTCACACAGCCAAGAACGCAAAGTACCTGGGCTGTATGACTTTAGAGCTTGCAGTGTCCAGTTAGCAGAGGTGGTGTGCTGCGACGCATCGTGGCCGGGAACCTAATGACCTTACTGGGCATTATGTGGCCTTTTGGCAAAGTCAGTGAATGACTGGAATTCATGGCTGGCTTTCGCCATCCTCCAGGTCAAATTGCAGACTCACCTTTGCCTGGGCACAGTTGGGCTCTCTGGGTCTGTGATGGGTGTTGTTCTGTCACTTGATTGCTGGCTAAGAGCACAGTTTCTATTCAGAGGACAGTGATTACAGACAGATGTTCCATGTACTAATGTGTGTCATTTTCACGTTTTTTCCTTTTTAATCGCCTGATAGTCCACTCTGCACCCCGGGATGGATTTCCCTGATGCTGCACACAGCAGACTCTGACCAACATCTGACGGGGACCTTTTTAAATTAAAAATTTTGTTTGTTTGTTTTTGTTTTTAGTAGGTCAGGGACGTCCTATAAAAATGAAGAACGAGATAAAAATGACACAGCTTTTTATTACTACGGAAGACACTTTGCATTTGATAACTTCATATCCACGCTGCCTTGAGCGGGTATGTGAAACGCCTTTCTTCCAAAGTAATAGCTTGAAATGGTGGCCAAGTTATTTTTTTCCCAAGTTTACCACTACTGAGAAATTTGACCGCCTTTGTTCTTGAAAAAATGCAAGTGACTAATCAATCTAAAAGGAGTTAAGCTGCCCTTGGTAATCTGAGGCCAGAGAACTGTTGTCAATTGTGTAGATTCCAGGGGGGAGAGAATAAGACCAAGGTAGACTGCACTGAACGATTGGAAAGGGAGATGGACGCTGTGAAGGACATGATGTCTGGGATTTTGAAAATTTAATGAGGATGTGACTTGACACTTGGACCCCCGTTGTTTGGCTGGGCAGAGCGGAGAATGCTAGTCTGCACAAGATCATCTCGATTCCAATGATATGTTTTCTTTCCCAGATGAAATTAGATTTCAGAAAGCGTTGCTTTCCTTTCGTGACCGTGAGCCAGCAGCGAGCTGGACGCCGTGTGTGCCTTTCCCAGACTGGACCAGAGACCCCTGAGCAGATGTAACGGATTAGTTGAGGTTTCCATCTGCTGACAGTCACTGCTGTCTCTGCATTTCTTTTTTTTTTTTTTTTGTCTCTGCATTTCTTGATCGGTATCAGAGGAGACGGGAACTGCTCTGTGTAGGCTGCGTGGGCAGCCTCTTTCTGACTGAGTGCAAAGAAACTGGCCTTGGCAGGGTTTTGGCAATTGTGACCTTAGTGCTGGGCGAGGACACTTCTGTCCAATTTCATAGACTTCCACCTGGAGGATGGAGATGAATATACAAAGGAGAAGTCCTCTGACCTTTCCAGAATGTGTGCCCATTCTTGATTTCTTAAACTATTTCTGCGGTGGTCAAAGGGCTGATAAATGGCTTTCAACATGTTTTTAAGATGTCTCTCACTTTTGCTTGCCCTGTTCCAGCAGCAATACCAAATACGTCCAGTTCAAGCAAAAACTGTTGCTTTCTACATTTCTTTGATATGGCCAGGCCCTGCAGTGGATCACAGAGACAAAATACATACAGACTACAGTTTTCGTCTGAAGGAGTTTCAAGGCTGCAAAGCCAATAGACAGGAAACAGCAAACACTGTGAGAAAGTCTATAAATAGGAATAGGACATCAGATTTTCAATTAAATAATTATTTGAGTAATTATATGCTTAATGGCTGTATTCCTTCTAGGCCATATGTCTCTTGAGGACAGGAACTGAATCTATCTTTTTCATCATCGTATTCCCAGCACCTGGGACAGTGCTTGAAACACAGCAGGTCCCTAAATATGTATTGTCTGATGGAATGATTGCAACAAGGTTTGGGTTTAACACTTGGAGTGGTATCTGCTGCATGAATTGTTTTCCTTACAGATTCACTTATAAAGCTTTCAACATCCGAGTAACACAGATGGGCATAAAGTGAGTGCTTATCTTAGTGGATAATTAGGATAGTTAATGTTCCTATGTAGGGCCAACCTGCATGTGAGCAGATTAGATACCTGCTATCTTGGTGGCATTTAAGAGGTACTGGAAAGCAGCTCTTTTCCCAAAAATCTAATTTTTCTATTAGATATTAATTCCTTCGCATACTGAAGGTTTTTAAGTCTTCCAATTACGCCATTCAAGTGCAGAAATAAAGGCTTATAATCTGAGCCTTTATTCTCCCAACACTTTTTGCAGGCTTTGTCGAAATGGAGGCCCTGGCTAAGCTGTGGGGATAATATAATACCCTGCTTACAAATAACTGGGCTATGGCTGATTCTGATGGAAATGAGCTTGGGTGGAGATCAGAGAAGCAATTTTCAGACTCAAACTTTGAGAGAAGCATCTATGGATCTCACTCTAAGAAACCTAAAGAATTAGGAGTTGACATTTAAAAGCACTTAAAATTGATAGTATCACTGAGTTCAAAGCTCCGCATGTCACATTATCAAGTTCAAAGTATGCTGTCATTTTTCTCAGTAACTACGCTGTTATCTCCAAGATAACCAAGCCAACAGGAACAAGACCCGGAAGCCAAGTCTGTGGGCTGGGATGCAAACCTACATCTCCTGATGCCTAGACCCCTTTTCTGTTGTATATTTGTCACATAAGCTGCCACAGGTCTTATCTCACCCAGAAGTGTGCCGGGAGGCTTGAGCAGCGCCAGAATGCTGGGTGTTTAATTTTTGAGATTACTAGGAGATTGCACTCTTTGGAATCATCCCACAACCTTGAACAAAAAAGTGAAAAATGTCCATTTTGATAAATGACAGCAGAAAGTTCCTTCAACTCAATGGGCCATTTGTAAATATAAAACACTTGCTGGAAAATTATATTAGAGATGAATTATCTCCTCCATTACAATGTTTCCTTTTCTTTAATGCAATTTAGTTCCAGCAAATTGAACAGAAAAGCTTGGGAGGGGCCCCATTCAATGGTTCAGGAGGAGTTACTGGAAGCAAGATGTGGAGTGGAAAAGGAGATCCGGGGAAGATACGGGGCAGGGGCGGGCTGAGGCCTTCTGCCCAGGGGGCCTGTGCTGAGGACCCCGGCTGTGCCCACGGGAAATTGAATTCGGAGCTCTTTCTGCATCATAAATCCAGGGCAGCTGGCAGCTTTCCAAGGGAGACGGGAGAGAAAGCGCAGGAACGACTGGGGCCAGACGAGCCAACCCTACAAAGAGCCCTCTGAGGGTGAGCCCCAGGTGTGCCGGCTGGGGATTCGGTTCCAACCTCATGATAACGTTTATTTACAAGCTTTACACTTTGTTGAAGTGCACTCATCTCCAGGAAAGGAGAGCCTCCATTCTACACCAGAAAGCGGGAAGGCTGGAATTACTGTAAAATTTCTCGGGCCGAAGGGCGAAGGCTTGACTTTTAAATACGTTTCTTGATCTTTTTTCCCTGGGTGCACGTGCGAGGAGGACCTCCCGCCGCCGTGTTTTGTAGACTGGGCATTCGCCTGCCCCGGATCCCACGTCCGTCCCAAGGCTGCTCGAAGGCGGGGCGGGGCCGGGTGTGCACGCCCGCTTCGCCCCCGGAGGGTCTCCTCTCACCCTCGCGGGGCTCCGGGCGGGGCCGAGCGCGTTCACGAGGGGTCCGGGCGGGTTCCCGCAGGCGGGGCCGCGCGGCCTCGGGCCACGCCCATCGCAGCCGGGGGCGGGGCATGCGCGCCACGTGACGGCGGCGCCGAGCGGCGAGCGCCCCGCCCCGCGGGAGGAGGCCCGGGCAGCGACCGGGTCCGCGCGCTGCTGGAGCTGCACGGCCGCACGCGCGCCACGCACCCGCGGCCCCTCGCCCGCTGGCCCCGGGCTCGCCGGCTGCGGGAGCGGCCTCAAGATGGACGAAGACGGCGGCGGCGGCGGCGGCGAGGGCGGCGGCGGTGAGTGTCGGAGGTGTGGCCGGCGCGGCTGGCGGCCTGGGGCGGGGGTTGCGGACGCGCCGGACCGGAGCGGGGACTGCCGGTCCCGGGTCGCGGATCGGTGGTGCAGGTCCGCCTGAGAAGACCGGGTCTGGGCAGCGCCGGTGCCGGCTGCCGACCGCCGAGGCCCGCGGCGCGCGCCGGGCCCGGGGCCCGAGGAGGGGGTCCGGGGGCCCCGAGGCGGGGTCGTCGCGGAGCCCGGGCGAGGGTCTGGGACGAGGCCGGGGCTGCCCGCCGGCCGGGGCCTCCCGGAGGCTCGGGTCGGGGTTCGGGGGTCGCTCTCCGCAGGCGGGGGACCTTGGGGGCGACCTTCTCCGCTCTCACGCCCTCCGGAGCCCAACCGTCGGTGACGACCCTCCCCGCGTCTTCTCTCAGGTGGTGGGAAGCGGGGAGTCCACGGGAAACCGGGATGGCAAAGTTTTGAATTGGGGATCCTCCGGGTCCAAGAAGGGCGGCTGCGGGGAGAGGGTTGAACGTCGTGACAGTTTTCTTGGCTTTAGGTCAGAAGTGGTCAGTGGGATCGTTAAATGAGGAGGGGGCCGCTAGAGCGCACGCATTTTATGAAAGAGGGGAACGTTACGGAGTGAGCCAAAAATAAATTTAAAAAAAGTCAGAGGAGCCGAGGGGTCGGAGTCAGGAGCTGCAGCCCGCCCGGAGGTGAGCCCAGAAAACCAAGCTGTCCCTCTGACGCTCGGTCACCTCTTGCTAGAAGATTCGCGTTTGTTGTAAATTATTTAGTGGAATACAGATTACCGTTGTGTCATGATGCGAATTACGCCTTTAAAAGCGAATAACGTGTCTGTGTAGTGTCTGTGGCTGGAGTGGGGTCGTTGGCTTGGGAAGCAAAGGGTTAATACCCCTGTTTTACAGGAACACCCAAAGTTAAGGATCTCTCTCTGTTTTTGCTAAAGATCTCCTTTATGCTGACAGACGGAATCATCAGAATCCCTTGTAATAAGGGAGCATTTTGGGGAAAAAAAAATCTTAATTACAGGCTGCGGAGCAGCTGCCTGTAAGAATCAGCAGTGCTGAACGCTTCAGGATGAAGTGGTTAATCAAGGTACCTTCTAGCATTTAAGTGCTGCGGCGGGGGAAATGTTTGCGCCCCAAGAAGCGGTGGGGCTGGGATGGGGGGAAGTTCGCCCGAATCCTGGCATTTGTCGAGTTCAGTTCTCATAGTTGAAGCTAGGGGTAGCACTGTGGCACCGAGCGGGTGTGTTGTTTTGACGGAAAGTTCTGTGGAAAGGAGGAGCCCAGGTGCACACCCTCCTCCAGCCAGGCTCCTGTCTTAAGAATGTAAGTGATGGATTCTCCGTGGACGCGGTGCTTCCTGCCTGTCAAAATTGGGGTAACAGCACCGGCAGACAAGTGTCTCCTTTTTAGAAAACAAAGACAAACAACTGTAATATTTAAACGTTTGACATTCGAGGCCAGGCAGCTGGCTGGCTTGGCGATTTCATTTGAAGGAGTTTTGGACTCTGTCCGTGAAGGAATGTAGAAAACTTGAAGCTAAAAGCAGGTATAAAGATGAATAAAAGGAAGCCAGTATAGATCTTGAATATTATAGCGAAGGACAGTATTACATCTCCGAAGTATCAAGACTTTCTTTGGGCTAATATAGCTCTTCTGGGAATACAATCCTGAGATTAAGAAGAAAAAAAAAAAATCTCACGCACAGGAGCTGTGCATTAACGTTATTTGTAATAGAAAATTGGAAACTACAGTGCCTAATAGGAGACTGGTGAGGTAAATGATGGGGAGTTTACTGGATGAAATATTTTCCAACCATTAAAAATAAGCAGTTCTATATATTATGGTCTAAACAATGTAAAAACTGCTGATATTATGGATGTTTTATTTTCTCGGTTTTTATATTTCCCAAGTTTCTGGAATGATGTATATTACTTTCACATTTGGAAAAAAAAACTTTAAAAATTTACCCTAATAAGACAATTGATAAAATTTGAATAGGCAATAGATCAGATAATGGTATTGTATCAATGTTAAATTTCTGGGTTTTGATAATAAAAATAGAGAAAATATTCCTTTTCTTAGGAAATACACACTGAATTATTAAGGTATAAGGAAGTATATTGCCTCAGCTTACTCTCAAGTGGTTCAGAAAAAAGAAGTTCACACACATGAAAAAAATAGAAGGATAAGCGTACGGGGCAAAACGTAAATACTTGGTGTATCTGGGTCAAGGGTGTATTGGTATTTGTTGTACAATTCTTGGAACTTTTCTGAATGTTTGAAATTATATAAAATCATCTCTTCAAAAAAAAAAAAAATTACCCTGCAGTGGGAAAAAGGGTATGATTGTTTTTAAAGTATCATTTAATTCACTTCACTGGAACAGTCAACAGTGAACAGATATTTATTGATTATCTACTAAAATGTCCCTGCCTTATTAAGCTTTATTGATATGGTTTATTAACTTCTTTCTTCCTTGCCTCATGGAAGACACTTTAAAATGTTTGGCATTCTTAGAGCAAGTGTGTTTTTGAATAGACGGAAATCTTAAGAGTTTTGAAAGAAGAGTCATATAGTGCTTGCCATATAAATTCAGTGTGCTTATATTTAACTTTTGATTGATGGAAGTTTTGAAGTTAACATACTTCTTTATGGTTCATTAGTTTTTATCACCATTTAGATTTCTAAAAATGCTTTGCTTTAAAATTCATGGTTTTAAAAATAAAGTTCAGCCCTTCGAAAGAATGAGTTTCGCTTGCCAGTCATTTGTGAAACATAACTTTTTTGGGTATATTTTTAGAGTGTAGTACAGAACTTTGAACTGTATATGGGGAAGTCAGTTTCAGCTTGTTTACCAGAGAGGGTAAATAATCTATTCAAACAGTAGTTATGCCAGGGGCAAAAGAATTAAAATATCTTTTTTGCTAATGTGTTGGTCGGTTAGAAGACTTCAAAAAATGATTCCTGCTTGCTGTTTTGATACTTTTGTTTGTCCAGGGTATTACTGTTTGTTCTTTAACTGTAGGATAAGGAGAGAGGGTGGTGGTAGGAATGGCTGGAAGGCAGTTCTAAGGAGGAACACATGGGGGGTACTAGATTACAAGAACACACTTATTTATAATGTGTGCTGACTGTAGTTAAGGTATCTTTCATTCATTTGGGGCCTTGTTGCCTTTCAGTTTTTCTAGAACAGTTCTTGAGATACGTCTCTACTTGGAAGGTGACTGGCTAGTTTGGTTCATTGCCACCATCCCAATGCTCAGTTTGGGAGTCTGTGTGATTGAACTTCCTGAACGGACCATCTGTGGCAGATGAGGTGGATAACTTTACCGATTTCCCCTCCCTCCTGCACCACCCCCGCCCCCTAACCCCAATCAGCATAGCTGAGACGTAAGCCTGTGCTTCACGTGGAAAGCTGCTCCACCTCACCCAATAAAGTTAATACAAATTAAGGCCAGGCTGAGATCCCAGATTTTGCCTGTCAGGCAAGCGATAACCCCTACATTTGAAACCATCTGTGGGCGATGGGAGTGTAAATTAGTTACCACTCTTAAGGAGGCTGCGCCAGCCTGTGCTTGGCTGGCTTGGATCCATTGCTTGCCCTTCGCCTGCAGAGGGACGTTTCCCAGAGCCTGGGTCGGCTGGCTCGGGGCTAGGTGTGGCCAGTGGGAGCCGCTGGTGGGTGATTGGATGGCAGGAGGAAGGGAGAGGCCAGGTTATCGTCTTTGCTCGCATTCTGCCTTCAGCCTTGTGTCTGGCGGGTCGGTCTCCTTTTGGCTCCAGCTCCTGCCTGTTGACCGAGCCCCCGAGCTTTGGAAGGACCTCCTCCCTGTGACCCTCCAGTTTAGAGGTGGTAGCAGTTTGTTCCTCTCGCTAATCTCTGCATTGTCTTACCATTTCCTGTATGATTCTCCGCTTTTCTGTTGTATGTGTAACCAATTCCTCGTTTTAAATTCCCTCTACTTCAACTTCTTGAGGGCCTTCTGTTTCTCTGGTTGGACCCCGATAGATACAGGTGCCCTGGGCAGCAGCTTTTAAAATTACAGGCATGTACATCCTTTGATGCAGCAATACCAGTTCTAGGAATTTAACGTGTAGGTATATTTTTACATGCCTGAGATACCGTAGGTACAAGAGTCTTCACTGCCTTGTTTGTAATAGTAAAAGATGGAGAATAACCCGAGTGTTCACTGCACGTTATGTACCCGCATGGCGATTGAAGTCGTGAGGCTGTATAAAGGAATGAGGAGGCTCCTTATGAACCAATAGGCAGAGGTTTCCAAAATATTTTACTAAGTTACAGAAGCAAAGTGTAGGCAAATGTGCACTGTTTGTTACCATTTCTGTTAAAAAGAAAAAAAAGGAAGTGGTTACATATGCATGAAAATTCTCTGGAAGGCTAAGTAAGGAACTAATAACAATGGTTACCTGTTGGGGGGGGTGATGGGAACCAAGCAGATGGGGAACGTCAGTGCCAGGGAAACTTCGCTCTATGCCTTTTTATATTTTGCAATTCAGAAGAGCTTGTCCATCTCCACTGTTTGCCAAACTGGAAACCAGTTTCACAGAAAAAGAGTATGAAAACACCCTTTTTGAGAGAATTTTAAAAATTGAATTATAGTTGATTTACAATGTTATGTTTTAGGTGTACAACAAAGTGATTCGATATTTTTGGAGTTTTTGTATATTAAAAAATCAATGTAACCTGTAGAAAGTTATAAAATAAATAACTTATTTTTTCAGTCTGCATAGGAAATTAACTGCTTTCTTTTGAATGTTTAAAAAGTGACATGATAGGTGCTTTTAGGGTATGCTTAGAGCGTATTGTTTTCTGGAACATTTATTTATTCAACAAATATTGATAGCATCCCGACCAAATGCCAGGGCCTGTGCTTGGCGGAAGGGTGAATACAGTGAATAAAGCAGATGAATTTCCTGCGTTCCTGGAGCTTTTGTTTAGACGGGAGACTGAAGAAAAATGTAAACAGATGTATAAAGTCTTTGCAAATTATGCTGATGTGTGAAAGGAAATCAACAAGGAGTTGAGGGGAGAGTTGGGGGCCTGTGGTGGGAGGGGTAGGTAGGGCGGGTAGCCAGGGGAGGCCTCTTGGAGGGAAGACTCTTTCAGGTGTGACCTAAAGGGGTCGAGGACCAGGCAGAGGCTGGGCCCGGGGCTTGGGGAAGCAGAGCGCCTCCAGAGGGCTGAAAGCTGCCGTGTGTGGTCTGAGCCAGCGGTGAACTGGGACGCTTCAGGCAGTTTGAGTAGGTAAGGAATTTACATTTTATTAAGTGTGTGAAGCCAATCAAGGGTTTTAAACTGCGGGATGACATTTGATTTATGTTTAAGTAATTGTAGCTAGTGTTTACACAATGGTCTCTGTGTCCAGTTCTGCCCCGCCTGCTTTATGGATCTTAACCTATTTACTTTTCGCAATAACCCTGTTAGGTACGTAACATGAGCACCATTTACGGATGACAGTGGACAACTGAGGCACAGGGAAGCCAAGTAACTTCCAGCTAGCAAGTGGTGGAGCCGAGCTTTGAACCCAGGCGTCCTGGCTTCAGAGGCCACGTTCTCAAGCATTGGACACCCTGCCCCGTAAGGAGAGTGTCCTCGGCTGCCGAGTGGGGAACAGAGTGGAGGAGCGGAAGAGAGGACTTGGGGATAGGCGCCAGTGAGGAGGGGTTCGGGTGGGAGTTACAGGGGCGAGGTGGATTGCGGAGGGTGGCAAAAGTGAAGGGAAAGATGGGTGTAGGACAAACCTATATAAAAACTCACGGAAAAGTACAGAAAGCAACGAAACAAACACGTTCCCATTACTCAGAATCCATGTAGTAGCTGTTAATGTTCTGTCCCATCGTTTAAGGTCTTTACAAAAACGAATTAAAGCATCTCAGGTAAGTGTCTCCATCCTAGCACCTGGCAGCATCGTTCTTCCCATTGCTCAGGCCCAGATTTTGGTGCGGTCTTCCACTTCCTTTGCCTTAGCCGTCCAGCGTTCTCCTTGCCGCTGCCCTTGTCCACACAGCAGCCAGAGCTGTCTCTCTAAAGCAGAGGTCGTGTCACTCCTCTCCAGGTCGGCACCGTCCTTGGCGCACTCAGAGTCCCCTGCTGCCTGCAGTGTCGGGTCCTGGCCTACACACTTTTCCTGTAAGAAGGCCCGAGAGCAGACGTTCTCAGCTGTGTGGGCCACACTTGGGCTCTCACACACTCTTCTTGATAACCCTTTAAAAACATAAAAAAAGTTCTCGCCTTGGGGCTGTCCTTGCCCCTGCTCTAGTCCCCTGTGGTCTCTGATAGTTGCCCTCACTTTTGTCACCACGCTGGTCTCCTTGCTGTTCCGTGAACTTGCCAAGCGCTGCCCTGACTCCGTGCCTTGGTACTTGCTCTGCCCACAGTGGTTTCCCCTTAGGTATCTGCGTATGTGTTTGCTTGGTCCCTTCGGGTTTCTGCTCGCACGTCTCCCTGCCACAGAGGCCTTCGTCCACCAGCCTGTCTCAAGTAGCACCCCGCTGTCCCCCTTCCCAGCCTCATTTTTCCTCTTTGCTCTTAGCACTCCTCATCTGCTGCGTACCTGTTCATCGTTCGTCTCTTCTCTCTTAGAATGTAAGTTCTGTGAAAGAAGGAATAGCGTCTGCTTTTAACCACTGCTGTCTCTCCGAGACCTGAGACGTCGCGTGGAATAGGCCTTCAGTGAATACTTGTTAATAAGTACTGAGTAAAGTGGGGCTCGCCCCTGTCGAGCGCTTCTGGTCCTCTTCCCCTTCCTGTCTTTTGTATTTCCTAAAGGCAACCATGATGAATGTGATGTGGGCCCTCTGGAATAGTTTTCATACTGGAATGTGTATGTGTGTGTGTCGGTAAGCAATATATGGATCTCTTTTTGGTTTGTTTAAAAAATTATCAACAAATGGCATCATACTCTGTAATGTTCTGCAGCTTGTGTTTGAGGTTATCCATATTATTATGTAGAGACCCTGTTTGTATCTTTTAACTGCCATAACGTTTTATTTTTCTTGTCTTGCCTTGGACTGTTATGTTGATTTTACATTGTTGCAAAGGATACCAAGGCTCCCCTCTCCTTTTACAAACTGTGAAAGTTTCTCTTGAGTATCTCTCTAGAATCGCAGTTGTGGGTTATAGGTGTGCTCTCTGTTTAACCAGACGCTGGCAGGTTGATTTCTCACTAGGTGTATTATCAGCGTCGTAATCAGCTCTTGGCATTTGTCAGACTTCTAAGTGTTTGCCTGTCTCCTGGGTAAGAAATGATGTACTGTTATAATTTGCATTGCTTTGCTAGATGTCTTTTGGAGGATCAGATGGGCGTATTGACAGCTGGGAGGTTAAAGGCAAAGGAACTGCAGGAATCAGATGACTCCTAGGTTTCTGGCTCACGTGACTGTAGGTGGTGCTGCTTCAGGAGAAGGGGAGTCTTGAGAGAAAACCATTTGGAGGGCTCATTTGTTTTTTGTTGAAGATGTCATTATTTTGTTCTCACTTTTTTTTTTTTTTGCGGTACGCGGGCCTCTCACTGTTGTGGCCTCTCCCGTTGCGGAGCACAGGCTCCGGACGCGCAGGCTCAGCGGCCATGGCTCACGGGCCCAGCCGCTCTGCAGCACGTGGGATCTTCCCGGACCGGGGCACGAATCCGTGTCCCCTGCATCGGCAGGCGGACTCTCAACCACTGCGCCACCAGGGAAGCCCATCTGTTGAGTTCTTAATTTCAGTTATTGCTTTTTTCAGTGTTCTTGATTCTTTTATTAGATTCCAATTTTCTGTTAAAATTTTTCGTCTTGTCCAGTGAATTTCTTTATTAGTTATTGGTGTCTGATAACATCAATATTTGGACATGCTGTGAATATATTCTGTTGTCTATTTTACCCTTGCTTTTCAGTCTGTGATCTTGATTGCCTGTTAAGCTTTAATTAAATTCTAGACGATGTGCATGAAAAACTATAGAGGTAGTTTGAGACTATCTCTTCAAGAGAGGCTCCTGGCAGGCATTAGGGTGGGGAAGTAATCACTTTATCACTGTGAGGGCTGGTCTCCCTCTGGTTTACCCTTCTCCCAGGGTATAGCGCTTTGGTGGTCCCAGCTGAAAGCTCGGGGTGTTTACCAGGGCCTCTTCTACTTGGCAGCCCCTGAATTCTAATTTTGTCCCCCCAGTCCCATCAGACTGCTGGAGATTCTGTTGACCTCATATTCTATTCTCAACTACTCGTCTCTGCGTAGCCTCTTGGCCTTTGACTTTCTGCCGTGAATTGGCACCTGTCTCGAGGAGAGTGGCTCAGATGATTGGGCTCATCTCTCTGCACCTTCTCTCTGGGATCCTGGCCTCCTAGGTTCTCACCGCATTGGTAGCTCTCTGATACCTTCAAACAGTTGTTTCTTGTAATTTGCTCAGCCTTTTTAGTTGTTCTTGGCAGAAGCGTTGTCTGCAACAAGCTGGTCAGCTTTTACTGGAAACAGGATCTCAGGAATTCAGTTTTGGTGTTTAAAATCGGACTTTGTGAGATGTCCTGGTAGAGATGGTAGGAAGATGCTCAGCTATGTGGTCTGCTGCTTCGAAGAATGGTCTGGATAGGAGATAAACATTGGGAAGATTTAAATTCTTCTAATTTATGGGAATGGGTGAGAGGTCACTTAGGGGAGAGAGTTGAGAGAGAGGAGAAAAATCCCAGGACTGAAGACAACCCAGAAAAGGAGACCAAGAAAGGGTACCAGTGAGGTCGAGGAAACCTTGAAGCTTGTGTGGAATTGCAGTGGGGGGGGGAGCGCTTTAAGAAGAGGGAGTGTTAGCTCAGCTGAATGCTCCCGAGAGATGAACTGAAATGAGGATGGACAAGTGTCTACAGGATTTGGTGTCTTTAAAAAAAAAAGTTTGGGGAAAGGTGGGGAGCAGGCTAGACTGGAGAGGGCTAAGGAGTGAATGGGAGAGATTTTTCCTTGCTGAAGGAGAAGCCTGGGCCATGGCCCTTCCCTAGAAGTTTGCTGTGTGGTGAGAACAGAGGGAAAGCGTGGGGCGTGGTGAGTGGCAGGGAGTTTAGGGAGGGCAATGTGGGTTTGTTTTGCAACTAAGCGTTTCTCAGGTAAGTCCTTCTGATAGAGGAGCGACAGTAATTCATCAGGTGAGTTAGAATAGTAACGCTGCTTGCACGCTCACACTCTTAGTGTAAATAACTTTGGGAGAGAGAAACTATTTTTTAAAGGTTATTGGCACGTCCTTCGGGAAGCAGGTTTATCAATTTGTAGTAGAGGATTATTGAAACTTCTGAAGTGAAATGAAATGAAAAAATAGGTTTTACCAAAGTATCCTAAAAGCTGCATAAAGCATATTAAATATTTTGAATTTGTGGGAAAATAGTAAATCATTTAAATGAGAGTAGAAAATACATGACTCTCCATCCTGATATTGAAGTTAATCAAACATAAACTTTTTATAGTTAACGTCAGCCCCCCAGTCAACATGATAGAATAGACATGAATGAGATCCCGTAGTGTTTTATAACGTGACTGCGACAACTCAGCAAGCGTTTATTTTGGGTAAATATCTTTCAGTATTCCGTAAATATTAGAAAAGACTCACCTGAGTCAGTTTAGTTGGCTAAGAATATTTTGTGATTTACCTTGATAGAACAGATTTACTCTTTCTGCTGACTTGATGTCACCAGGCACACTGTGCAAATAGGGGAAAGTAAGTTCCTATCTTAAACTTGCAGCAGGGCTATTTTTAATCACTGTACTCTTCTTTGGAACAACTTATTCCTGTAATTAATAAATAAAAATGGCAGTTTGCTATAAAACCAGACATTTTAATGATGATTGAAAAGTATTTCCCAATATCTAGCTAATTAGTGAATTTTTTTTTCGGTTTTCATCCAGATGTTTGGCAACATGTAGACACAGCCTTACTGCAGTTTTCTAATTCACTTTCATGGGAACATATAATATTCTCCGTTTATCTTGGACAGCAGAGTTTCCTTTTTCTTTGGACAGATACATATGAAACACATGCTCTTCTAGTAGAGTTTTGTGGTCCTCTGAGAATTCTCTGAAGGAGGAAATGGGTTGACCTATTTGGTTGCTATGAAGTAAAAACAATCTTGTTTTCATTTTTTTCATGAACATCTGGGTTGCATTTATTTTACATTCTGGAGGTTCTTTAAAACCACAGTTTGATAATATGAGGCTTCATTAAAACGGTCACTATTTAGCTATTTCTATAGTTAATTTAGTGCTAGGGTGGCTGATAGACTTTTTAAAATCTTAAAAAAAGTTTCCCTTTCTATAAAATGTAACTTTTCAATAACAACCCTTGATTTTAAACCATAAAACGGGATCTAGATATTGTGGGGCGGCAGGGGAAGGGTCGGTCGGCTGGTTTGTTTCTCTGGTGCTTACCGCCATGCAGGCTGGCCTTCGGTAGGGCTGAATTCGAGTCTGTAGCAGGCCATTGTGCTTCCCATCACAAATCCATCCTCCCTCCCTTCCTTGCTTGACAACCCTATTTGTGCAGATAATCTGTCCATTGTGAAGCGACCTTATCACCATGAGGAAGTGAATCTTAAATGGTCTAAACCAGGTAAGGTAATCCGTTTTCCTTTATTGACTGTGTAAGCTAAATCTGGCCAATGAGCTGTGAAGGGCAGTTAGCAGGGCGACTTCTTGGAAGGGTATCTTCCTTCTTGGAAAAATACACAGGGGAGAAACAGTTCCTCTTCTTACGATGGCCTTTGTTGGGCCTGGGTGGGTAGCCAACTTACATTCACGATGTCCCTGAAGTCCGTCCAGTTCCAGGCCCCCACACTGAGGATGATCTGCTGGACCCTTGGTGGAGTTGCTGGGCTTCACCCACTGGGGAGCCCCCCGCCCCGCCCCCACGTCTCCACGTGTCCTGTCCTATGTGACTGTAAATACCTGTCTTGTTCCAGGGCTGAGGAGGAGTGACTGGAACCAGGGCTGCGGGGTTGTCTGATACTGGCTGGAGCGGTAGGCGGGTTTCATTCTCTTATTTATTAAGAATAAGGATCTCGTCTTGGCCATTGAGGGCCAAGAGGAAGCCTCTTCTCTCTGCCACACGTGTTCACTGGGTGTATATATTTATCCCTTTAAGAACGGAGCTAGGTTACATTTTCTTTTTGAGATGAACACTTTCTGCTACTTTGAATAAAGCAAAATATATTTCCACATGCTTGTAAATCCATTAACAGTTTCATTTGGCACATCCGTACGACTACATTTCTTTATTTTTTATCATTTTAAAATATTTATTTATATGTTCATTTTTGCTGCGTTGGATCTTCATTGCTGCACCCGGGGTTTCTCTAGTTGCGGCGAGCGGGGGCTACTCTTCGTTGCGCTGCATGGGCTTCTCATTGCGGTGGCTTCTCGTTGCGGAGCACGGGCTCTAGGCACGCGGGCTCCAGTAGTTGCAGCACACAGGCTCAGTAGTTGCGGCACTTGGGCCCTAGAGCTCTTGGGCTTCAGTAGCTGTGGCACATGGGCTCAGTAGTTGTGGCTCATGGGTTCTAGAGCGCAGGCTCAGTAGTTGTGGCTCATGGGCTTAGTTGCTCCACAGCATGTGGGATCTTCCTGGACCAGGGCTTGAACCCATGTCCCCTGCGTTGGCAGGTGGATTCTTAACCACTGAGTCACCAGGGAGGTCCATGACTACATTTATTTTAACACGGAAATATTTTTTAAAATGCGGTAATCAGAAGTGGCAGGCGTTGGCCATTTAATATTCTGTTAGAAGACAGGACTTCCTTTTAGCTCTTTTCGGAGAGGAAATAACATGATCAAGCATGTCCTTTTCCAAGTTTCAGTAATTAGATTAAAATTTTTTTGAATTGAGACAGGCAAATGAATTCATTTTTGTTTGTATTAGAGTATGGGAAAATGGGAGGATTTCAGTGACTTTTAAATGTTTGGCCTGTTCACACGATGAGGCTGTATTTCCCGAGTGTGGGAGGACAAGTGACTGCAGACTTTGATTCAGTGTGTGATGCCCTCATGAGAGCGAGAACCATCTTGAGGATAAAATGACGCCTTTCATTGCCTGTGTAACAAGAATCTTAACGCTAGATAATTGTTCTTCTGAAGCATTGCGTTTCCCCAGGAATCACAGAGTATCTGCTGTAGATTGCCGAAAGTCACGTTTCTAAAGCTTAGCCTTTTCATTTAAAATAGTGCGTAAGCTGTGTGCTGGTCAGACGGTTACTGTGATGTTTTTATTTTGACAAAAGAACATCACATGCCTTCTCCCCTCCTTCCTGGTCTTTAGGTGTTGAGAATCTCGCTCACAAGAGGAGTCCGGAGCGCGTGTCGCACGTCCTCCGGCAGCCCTCGTGGTGGTTCTGCCTCACAGATGCCCAGCAGTTTGGCTGGACGTGCAGAACATGATTATTTTTTTAACCTGGAAAGAACATAAGCCGAGATATTCCCCCTGGGCTCTGCTGCTATCAGTACTTAGACATTTGGCTTTAGGATTTAAGTCCCTGGTACCTTCGGGCGGCCTCCATCCTTTTCTCCTCCAGCGGAGGGGCAGGGGCGTCTGAGGCCTTTCTTTTCTCATCTCTTCCCGTCCAGTGTTATGATCCTGACAAAGAGCAGACCCTCCCGCGTGTAGAGATGACAAAGACTTCCAGAAGTCTTCTGGCTTCTTCTGCATTTGAAATCTTATCTCCCTTTTCTCTTTGACCTGTGAAAATTCAAGGTAGGGTAAAAAGAATTGCACTCTTGAGAGAAAAGTCTGCACCTGGAAATGTGGTGCAGGCCTGCCCAGCAGTACGGAGTCTGGGGCACACCCTCAGCCCCACTCGGTGGCTGGTCGCTGGCCCCTGGCCCCAGCTGTCTCCCTGCGTCTGGAAGCTCTCTAGTCAACGTGAGCTTGGCTCGGGCGGTTTTAACTTGGTTTTAGCAGTCAAGAGACACATCGGTGACTGGGAATTTCAGGAACAGATTTGACAGGAGAGCCTTTTCCTTAATTAAAGAGTTGTAAATTGACAGTCAGGGCCGGTCCAGCTTTCACTAGTTAGAGATGAAAGGCCAAGCTCAGGTGGTAAAAACTAACCTGATCATCTTCCCCCAGTGCTAGAGAGGGGAGTCTTTTAGTGTAAACCCGTCATTTTATGAGACCGTTTCTGCATGTTTTATTGAAGCTCTTTTCCCCTAATGTCCCTAAACATGTCCCTGCTGCCCTCCCCCCTCCATTCAGAGACCATTACTTTCATCCCTTTATTGGAGCTGGGAGCCGCAGGATGGTCCAGCACCGTGGTGGACGGCCTTCCTTGACCTCGGCCGTGCTTCCTCCTGGCGGGCTGTGTTGGGATGAACCATGCCGGAGAGAACCATGCAGCTACCCCTGCCCAGATAACCTCAGGCCCGTGGGAGTGGAGAGGCCCCCTTCCCCCTTGTGATCTCTGGGAATTACGATTTCAGAATTTTTGCCTGTTTGCTCTATCAGGTCAGCCATCGAAGGATGTTTCAGACAGTTTCCTCAGTTCAAGGCAGAAAATAGTCGGCTGTGATGTTAGTGGTTTGTTCTGAGAATCTGAGACTCTCAGAGAGGTTTGCTTAAACATTTCGACTGGTTGTTATTTGTTGTTGACGTATTTTTAAGCAAATATATGCAGCTGTGGTACCTCTAGCCTTGATTGTGTAAATTACTTAATCTCCTAGAGCTTCAATCTTCCCATATGTAAAATGGACATCGAAAAACCCAAGTGAAGTTACTTAATGAAAAATTTATCCAAAATCCCCAATAAACAGCAGGCATTTAAAACTTTGTGTCGTCAACATAGTCAGCCCCTTGCCCACCCTTAGAAGCACAGCAGAGCGACCTGGAAGATGTTTTGTGTTTGAGTTTAGGAATAACTGATGATTGGCAGTATGATTATTGTTTCTTTTCTCCTCCAACTTGGTATTTTGAATATTTTCAAAACTACAGAAAAGTTGAAATAGTGCAGTGAATACCCATGTATCTTTAACCTAATTGCTAGCATTTTTGCCACATTTGCCTTATCTCTAATATGTACTACTTTTTCTTTTTGGCTAACCCGTTTGAAAGTAAGTTACATATAGTATAACACTTTATCCTTAAATACTAAATAGCGTTCATTTCCTAAGGACATTCTCCTACTTAAATACAACCATTACCATACTTAAGAGAACTAATAGTAATTCCATACTATCATTTCACATTTAGTCCAAATTCTGCTTCCCCCAATTTGTTCTCAAGATGTCTTTCTTACCTATCTAGGTTCTCATCAGGGTTTACACCTTGTATTTAGTTATGTCTCCTCAGTCTTAAAAAAATTTAAAAAAAAAAATTTTTTTTCCAGTGACTGACTTTTTTAAAGAGTCCAGGCTGGTTGCCTAATATCATTACTTGAATCCTATAGTCTAGATTACATATATGAACAGAAGAGAGGAGTGCTTTGGTTTCTTTAATGTCATTTTAGAATTATAAATATGTTAAAATCATCTGCTTGATTCAAGGTCAAAGTCCCATTCATTTTTCTTGTTCTTTGGTAAATGTGGATTAGATTGGTGACCGAAAGGAGTTACCAAGCAGCTCAGATGTCAGTGGAGTACGTGCGTGGGCGAACTTGGAACAAATATACACAGCGGCTGGTTAGGCCTGCCCGCATGTGGAGGTGATTAGTTATCTGGCTTCACACAGTAAGGATTTTATTTTAATATTTGGCCATGGGTTTACAGAGAAACGAACTTTAGAACTGGAAAACTTAGTAAGACAAACTGTATTTACATAATACAGAAGAGATGCCTTTGCTGCCAGAACCGTGGAGGAAGAGCAGACCTTTCAACTCCCAGGAAGGAGTCCTTCTCTTCTCCCTTCCCTCAGCGCCTTCCTATTGGCTTTAAACGTTTTTGAACTTCAGCTGCAGCTGAGACTAATACAGGATCCAGCTGTAACTTCTTTGTTGTTGTTAGTGTATCCGGTGATGGTCATAGCGAGCTCATTGTATGAAAATTCAATAAAGGAAAGGGCAGGGTGGGAAAAAAAATGATACTCTACAGAAGTATTCAAGAACTAGGACCTGATCCAGGAGTCTCCCTTTCAGACCCACCCTGAAGTGTTCGTTCTGTGTGTGACGAGTCCAGTAGGTGTTTTAGTCTCTCCCTTTTAATCGTGTTAGGTATACAGCCATGTAACCAGAGAGCATGCATGAGGCTGACGTGTTGTTTTCGGGACGGGGCGGGGGGGGGGGGCAGAAAATAGTACCTGTGAGAACCCAGAGGACTGAGCCCTCCCCTTGTACAACGGGGCCGGGACTCCTCAAAGACCCGTCCGCACTCCTGTGGAGTGAAAAGAGGCGTTCTCTTTGCTTAGGTCTGTTCGGTAGAACTCATAGTTATGCGTTTACCAGAGAGCAAGTAAGTACAGAATCAGCAGTTCAATAAAATTAAACGTCAAATTTGCATGTCTGCTACGAAGTAATTCCTATAAAAGCTTTGTATCTCTGATCAACTCTGTCTTACAAGGAACAAGTACATATCATCACCCTGTAGCTGAAGATGGATCGTGTGTTTTGAAACAGTTTTTGTGACCAACGTAATTATCATACGACTAGTGATTTTCACATGCTTGTGTATCTTGAATGTTTTGTTTTCCTTTTTTTATGTTAAGGAGGTCACATTTCTCAGATTTCTTCTAATTGTAGCCAGACATCCTGTTTGGGGGCAAATCGAGACCAGCGCTGCCTGTGAAGGAATCACGCGGTTCTGTAGTGATCTTCCGGGTTGTTGCTTTTGGATTTGATTTTATGGACAGGTTTCCTTGAAATTCTGTACTCTAGTTTTAGATGATCTCTGTACATTTCTGTGGTTCAGGGCATCAGTAGTAAATATAGTATTTAGCACAGAAATATCGTTGAGTGTCTTAAGGCTGTATGAACTTTATAGGAAAAATAAACCAGTGACACTTCAGTGGATATAAGAGATGGGTACCACTTAACAAATTTAAGGGAGCTTTGAGCCGTTTCTCAGGTCACTGCTGTATCTGTACCAGCAGGAACGATATTTTGAAGAATCCTTACCTGTTTTACACTAGGACACTTCAGTCTCCTGGGTCCCCGCAAGTTACTATTTTCTGTCTCCCACTGAAAGGACTGTTTTCGTGACCCTTCAAGAGACTTCCTGCCAGTCTCCTTTACTTCTCTCCTGTCTCAGCTTTACTCATAGTTTTGGGGGTTTTTTTAAACTTAAGAATAATCTGGTATTTTAAAAAGATTTATAAATGATTGGTTTGCTGCTCTATATAGTATCAGAGACCCTGTTCTCCTGAAGTACTGTTTGATCTAATGAAGGTGTTACAGCAGTGAGCCTGATTTGGTAATAAAGTACCTCTTTTTTTTTTTTTTTTTGGAAATTGAACTATCATTTACATAACAGTATATTTACCCTTTTATTTATTTATTTTAATTTTTTTAGGTTTTGAAAATTTTTTCCAACTTCATTTTTTCAAATATCCTGCTGATTTTACTTTTCCTTTTTTTTTTAACTTTTCCTTTTTCTTTAATTGAAGTATAGTTGATTTACAGTGTTGTATGTGTTTCTGGTGTACAGCAAAGTGATTCAGTTATACATATTGTTTTTCATAATCTTTTCCATTACGGTTTATTACAGGATATCGAATATAGTTTCCTGTGCTATACAGTAGGACCTTGTTGTTTATTTTATATATAGTAGTTTGTATCTGCTAATCCCAAACTCTGGATTTATCCGTCTCCACCCCGACCCCCTTCCCCTTTGGTAACAAGTTTGTTTTCTATGTCTGAATAGTCACCCTTTTAAAGAACACAATTCAGTGGTTTATTAGTATCGTATATTCACAAAGTTGTGCTACCATCACCTAATTTTAGAACATTTCATCAGCTCAAAAAGAACCCCATCTCCATTAGCATAATTCTCCTTACTCTGCCCCTGGTAACCACTCATCTACTTTCTGTCTCCATGGATTTGCCTGTTCTGGACATTTCATGTAAATGGAGTCAGGTGCCCTGTGGCCTTTGGTGTCTGGCTTCCTTCTCTGAGCAGGTTCATCCACGTTGTAGCATGATTCCATTTTCCAGGCACATCCACGTCCTGACATGACTCAGTGTAGAGCGCCTGTACTTTTCCTGTGAGTGCAGGGGAGACTTGGATTGGTTTTGGTGTTGGGAGAGATTTTACTCACCTCTGTCACATGGTTGAATCCGTGGTTTGTATGCCGTCTTGAAGGTTTTTAGGTTTGCATGTGTTTCTTCTCATTGAGAAAGTTGAAGTTTATTTTCAGCCTTTTTACTTGAAGGACCAAATTGAAGCCTTACTGTCATAATACCTCAGTTTATGATGTCTGTACTGTTGTGCCTGGTTGCCTCCAGAGCAGAACCGTGTCGTCTGTAGAAAATTTTTTCTCTGAAGACCAATATGTGGGTTCAAGAAACCGAATTTCTCAGGGAGCTGTACTGAACTGTGTTAATAAAAGCAGGGAGAATCTTCTGGTCGGGGATCCAGTGAGGCTTGGCCAGTGTCATCCCAGCGGTGGACACATGAGACCAGACTTGCATCCTCTATTCACCCTGAAATCCCAGCAAACAATAAAAAAGGAAGCGATAGGAAACTCCGAGCAGCAGAGGGACTGGGAAAGGGACCTTTACCAGAGGAGAGTTGTTTTTTTTAACAAACCTTCGGAAGAAACAAGAAATTGGAACCTATATACAGATAAAAAACAGAATGCAGATTGCGAGTGAGCGGGCAGGGCTCCCGGGCAGTCCCCTGAGCTGAGCGAGCATGGACGTGCACGTACACTCGGGCTGCTGCCGTCCCTGAGGAGCCTCTTCCCTTCTTCTCTCCCTTGTCGTTGTTGTTGTTGTTGTTGTTTTGGCCGCCCCACGTGGCTTGTAGGATCTTCGTTCCCTGTCCAGGGATCGAACCCAGGCCCATGGCAGTGAAAGCGCTGAATCCTAACCACCGGACTGCCAGGAAATTCCCACCTCTCCCTTCTTCTTGTTTTGAGGGAGGCAGGTGATAGCATTTTACCATCAGGCAAATATTTCTTTATGGAGATAGCATTCTCTGGGGGAGAATTGGATCTCCCTGGGTAGGTACCAGCACCCCAAGTGAAGCTTTTTTTCTTCTTATGGGGGCTTTTCAACCTAAAGGTTGCTGCCCTGACTTTTCATCCCAAGTGAAACCTGCCAGGGACGGAACACAGTGAACCTTCCCGTTCAGGACAGAAGTCAGGCGAGAGAAGGTACTTAATCCAGTGCTGGAGGAAGCCACGCAGCTGCATCTCAGTTATAAAAATGTCCAGACAGCAGCAGCCTCCAGACAGATGGGGAAAAACTGACAACCTGGAAGAGAAAATTTAATACATTTTTATAGCGGGAATAGCTGACCCCCAAAGAAAGAGCGTTCAGAAGACAGAAGAACACCTAAAAAAAGGATCTTTGGAGAGTCGAGGGAAGATGTGACTTGAGCACTAGCGTTTGTCTAACTTCTACCTCCCTTGAATCACTAGGTCCTGATGGAAGTGATTGAGGGGGAAAGAAAAAGTGTAAAAAATGAATGGGGAGAATTGGGATCAGGGTGAAGAAATGCCAAGTGCCGACTCGTGACTCTTTCCCTAGAGCTCAGTGCAGGGATAGGAGAAGCGTAAGAGGACATGCTGTCGCCTCTGCTAACTTGGGGGAGAAGAGGGTGCGTGAGGCCACGTGGCCGCAGGCAGCTGGGGTGGGTTGGCTGCCTCGCAGCAGTGGTATTCGGGCAGCTGTACTCAGAGGCCGGAGGACACACGTGGCCGAAAAATGCTCAAGACTAGTGGGGCGTCCCCCTCCCCCTGCTCTGCAGCTGTCCTCCCTGGTGCAGTGGGAGCACCCCAACTCTCTGGATCGGAAGCCCTGCCAGATGGAGAATGATGCAAAGAAACTAGGTCACAGAACCAACATGATAGATTCACAGAGAAGCTGGACCACCCACCCATGAATGGGTGATGCAACTTCATGTGCATCAGCCCTTCAGCTTATGGACTTAGATCGGGAAAACCCACCCAACTCGGCATCCTAAGGAGTACCAGACATTGTTTTGGGGGCAAATTGCACCTGAATATCACTGTTCAACAATAAATAAAAACAGCATGTGGCCAAAATGAGGGAGGGGGATATATGATTTTTGAGGCAGAGGAAAAGTGTAATTTTGAAGAAGACTAATCATAGAAACTGTAAGTAAATTTCAGGTTGAATCCGCTTTGCATTGTTTTCTAATAAAATTCAAGGCATACTCTGAAATAAATGATTGAAAGGGGAGATGAGGCAACAGGCAGATAAAGTGAATGAATGAGCTGAGAGGAAGAAACCGTAATGATGCTCAAATGCATTTGCTGGAAGAGCATCATCTCCAATGTAACAAGTCAAATTAGTGCTGTGATCTAAATAAGCTGTTCCTGAAGAAACGGCGGAAACAAGGAGAACAGAAACAGCAATCAGAGATACAATGGAAAAACATATCTTTGAGCTGAAAAAAACAACAGCTGCTTCTGTGTGTTGAAAGGGCTCATTCTGCTAAGATGAAATTAGTGGAAAGAGCAACTGTGTGCTGGTGAAATTTTTAAATTTCAAAGATAAAATACCTTACAAGCAGCCAGTCGGGAGAGAGAGAGAGAAAAAAAGGCTACCTAGAAAGAAGGAAAAATCAGGATGATTTTAGGCTTTACTACAACATTGCCACAAGATAGTAGCGCGGAGGCTGAGAGTTTTGTGGCTAAGAGGTTGTAACCAAAAATAAAATAAAAAAATAAAAGGTTGTAACCAAGAGTTTAATAATTACACTAATTGCTGTTCATCTGTGAAGGCAACAAACAGATGTTCTCTAAAGGTACAGAAGCCAGGCCTAGCACCCTGCCTGTGGTTGGAGCTCACCCTGCCTTTGCACTTAAGAATTGAGAGCCAGTTTGTTTCCTTAGTCCTTATTCTTTTTCGGCTACCTGTACCTAATATCCTCCTGACAGACCAGCTGTGAATTTTTCTTGAAAAAAAAAAACTATTTCAGGGCTTCCCTGGTGGCACAGTGGTTGAGAGTCCGCCTGCCGATGCAGGGGACGCGGGTTCGTGCCCCGGTCCGGGAAGATCCCACATACCGCGGAGCGGCTGGGCCCGTGAGCCATGGTCGCTGCACTGGGAGAGGCCACAACAGTGAGAGGCCCTCGTACCGCAAAAAAAAAAAAAAAACACCAAAAAAACAAACTTTTTCAAAGATAAATTCCAATCCACTAAAAGATTAATTAAAGTAACTCAGGAAGGAGAAAGTTGGGATATAAAATAAAACTGACATTGAATTGAAGTCATGTAAACATAAATTTAAGTGTATAATTATAAATTTGGTTACAAATCAGAATTCAAATGTCATAAATCTTGAAAGAGAAGATATGTAATGAAAAGAAAAAACCCCATTAATTCAGTAAAAATGGCAGCAATGATAAAGATGGATCCAAGTAACTCTAATATAAGCCAAGAAGTAGGCGATGGGGGAGACAGGAAGGTTGGGAGAAAGTTAAGTTCTGCCTTGTCTTGCAAAGGGGGATATCAACTGTTTTATTTCTGATCTTGAAAAATAGAAAAATACAGTTAGTGGTGTGGTTTTTTAATTTTTTAATTTTTTTGCGGTTCGCGGGCCTCTCACTGTTATGGCCTCTCCCGTAGCGGAGCACAGGCTCCGGACACGCAGGCTCAGTGGCCAGCATGGCTCACGGGCCCAGCCGCTCTGCGGCATGTGGGATCTTCCTGGACCGGGGCACGAATCCGTGTTCCCTGCATCGGCAGGTGGACTCTCAACCACTGCGCCACCAGTGAAGCCCTAGCGGTGTGGTTTTTGAAAAAATAAAGATAACCACTAGAAATCTAAAGTAAGATATATACATTCCACATCACTAGAGGGAGAAAAACATAGGTCAGTTTGATCATGGGATAAGGTCACATCGGGTCAAAGGACCATGGTCCAGTTTCATTTTTGTCGTTGACTTTTTTTTTTTTTTTTTTTTTTTTTTTGTGGTACACGGGCCTCTCACTGTTGTGGCCTCTCTCGTTGCGGAGCACAGGCTCCAGACGCGCAGGCTCAGTCGCCATGGCTCATGGGCCCAGCCGCTCCGCAGCATGTGGGATTCTTCCCGGACCGGGGCATGAACCCGTGTCCCCTGCATCGGCAGGCGGACTCTCAACCACTGCGCCACCAGGGAAGCTCTTGTCATTGACTTTTTGAATTTATTTAGAGGAGCATTACCTGCTTCTTTTTGGCCCACATTTGGGAAAATTTGTTAAAAGGAGGGGGTTGGTGGGAGATTTGTCCATTTTGTGAAATGTATTTTACAATACATTTCACAATTTAGATCATCCGTGACTCATCCCCATGATGTTTCGAGATATTTTTGGACAGATCTTTATGAAGGTCTTGGAGGCAGAAGGGCTTGAGGAAGGGGTGGTGTGGCTGGAGGTGAAGTGGGGAGGGTGTGGCGTGGCAAATGCAATTGAAATGCATTTTAAAATTGCCACTAAGTTGTGTTGAGTTAGATAATTTAATTGTGACTTGTAGATGAGTAGGTTTGGAATTTTGTCTCCCCGAAACCATGTTTCTTCAGGCTGTTTCGTCGCTTAGGTGGCAGTTTGGTATGCTATTTTATCTGTAGAATCCGGCACTACCAGACTTAATCGGGACAAGGTGCACCAGATACAGTGTGATTTCACTGGGCTGCATCAAACATGCAAGTTCAACACAGACTTACTTGCTAGGTCTGGACCACAGGTTTAGAACCTATACACATAGGAATTCTCATAAATTCTATTCTTCACAATAAACACCAAAGAAGAAAAAAATAGGATGTATTTATATTATTGCATGTGGTAATCATCAAGTATATTCCTAACAGGAGAGCATTTCCATTTTGATTAAACTTCAGTGTTAGAATCAAATCTTCTATTTAAAAATGTGCATACCCAGTGATGGGAACCATTTTCCACAGACTGCCTTCTGACCCCATACCGTTCAAACCTCATTTCTCCTCCACTACCCTCACCACCCTTCTGGTGTTGGGCACTGAGAGACCTGTTCACGGTAAAATACCCCGTCTGCCCGTCCACTGTTGACGGTTTCATCAGGTAAGTCGGTGCAGGGCAGGAAGAGCATTCCTCGAGTCATCGGTCTATTATGCCTCTTTCCTGTAAGGTGATCCGCAGAAGTGACCAAAAGCCGCATGAATACATCCCGCTGAACTCGAACTAAATGTATCCTCAACTCAGCCTCCCCTTTAAAAAAAAAAACTTTATTGAAGTACAGTTGATTTACAATGTTGTGTTAATTTCTGCTGTACAGCAAAGTGATTCAGTTATACATATATATACATTTTATACACACACACACACACACACACACACATTCTTTTTCATCTTCTTTTCCATTCTGGTTTATCACAGGATATTGACCATAGTTCCCTGTGCTCTACAGCAGGACCTTGTCATTTATCCATCCTGTATACAGTAGTTTGCATCTGCTAATCCCATAGCCTCCCCTTACGGATCCCCAATTTTTGCAAATTTATCTGAGAGATAAATTTTCAGAAGTGGGATTCCAGATCCAAAAGGAAAATGGATTTGAGATGTTGGTGGACGTTACCAGACTTCCCTCCACACCCATTTACTGTTCCTGACTCCCACCAGCAACGTGGGAGGGTGCGTAATCCCCACAGCCTCCACAGCAGAGAATGCTGGCCAACTTGGGCATTTTGACAGCCTGATGGGTCAGAAATGGAATCTTAGTTTTCATTTGCTTTCCTCTCATTATGTGCCCATTTATCTTTTGGGTTATTGGCCTTTTCCTTTTCAGCTTCTAGAAGATCATTCTTAGGGGGATTCGTTCCCATGAATTGCAAATGTTATCTCCCAATTTGCCATTTCTCTTTTGACTTCGCTTTTATGACTTTCTGTTTGCTTATTTTTTATTTGCTGCCATAAAGAAAATCTTATTTATTTTTTTAATACAATAGCTTCTTTTTAAAAAAATAGTTATTTTAAAAATTTACTTATTGATTTTTGGCTGTGTGGGTCTTTGTTGCTGTGCTCAGGCTTTCTCTAGTTGCGGCGAGCGGGGGCTACTCTTCGTTGCGGTGCGCAGGCTTCTCTTTGTGGTGGCTTCTCTTGTTGCGGAGCACGGGCTCTAGGGTGCAGGCTCAGTAGTTGTGGCGCACGGGCTTAGCTGCTCCGCGGCATGTGGGATCTTCCTGGACCAGGGCTCGAACCTGTGTCCCCTGCATTGGCAGGCGGATTCTTAACCACTGTGCCACCAGGGAAGCCCCAGCTTCTTTTTTTAAAATAAATTTATTTACTGTTTTTTTTTGGCTGCGTTGGGTCTTCATTGCAGTGTGCAGGCTTCTCATTGTGGTGGCTTCTCTTGTTGTGGAGCATGGGCTCTAGGCACGCAGGCTTCAGTAGTTGTGGCACATGGGCTCAGTAGTTGTGGGCTTGCGGGCTGTGGAGCTCAGACTCAGTAGCTGTGGCGCACGGGCTCAGTTGCTCCGTGGCATGCGGGATCTTCCTGGACCAGGGCTCGAACCCATGTCCCCTGCATTGGCAGGCGGAGTCTTGACCACTGCACCACCAGGGGAGTCTCAAATCTTACTTTTTTAATGTAGCCAAATGTATTTTTTTTCTGTTGCAACATCTAAATTTTGAGTCATACTTAGAAACGACTTCCCCATTCCAGGATTATAAAAGAATGTTGTCTGTTTTAGTTTATAGTTTCCCTTGCTGCATGTAAATCTTTGAACTACTTGGCATTGATTTTGGTGTATGATGTGAGGTATACATACAGCTTTATCTTTTTTTACCAAAAGACTATTTTGTCCCAACACCATTTATTAAAAAGTTCATCTTTATCTTTCCACCTTGTCATACACTAAATTTCCATCTGATTTGAGTCTTTCTGGACTTACTATTCTGTTCCATTGGTCTATTATGTCAGTACTACACGATTTTCCTTCTTCATAGGCCATGGTGTTTTAATATTGTTTAGGGTTAGGTTCCTCGCCCCTTCTCACTTTTCTTCCTTTTCAGAGTTTTCCTGGCCCTTTTTGTTTGCTTGTTTTTCCCCGTGATCTTTATTTATTTATTTAAAAATTAATTTAATTTTGTTTTTGGCTGCATTGGGTCTTCGTTGCTGCATGTGGGCATTCTCTAGTTGTGGTGAGTGGCGGGGGCTACTCTTCGTTGCGGTGCGCGGGCTTCTCATTGCTGTGGCTTCTCTTGTTGCAGTGCATGGGCTCAGTAGTTGTGGCATGCAGGCTTCAGTAGTTGTGGCTCGTGGGCTCTAGAGCGCAGGCTCAGTAGTTGTGGCGCACGGGCTTATTAGTTGCTGCGCGGCATGTGGGATCTTCCCAGGCCAGGGCTCAAACCCGTGTCCCCTGTATTGGCAGGTGGATTCTTAACTGCTGTGCCACCAGGGAAGCCCCCTCATGATCTTTATAATCCGCCTGTCTACAACAGAGAATAAACAGCCACCACTTTGAGATGGCATTAGATTTATAGATGACCTTGGGGGGTATGACATCTTTCTGATGTTGCATCTTTATATCCAAGAACATGATGTGTTTTCTCGCTCAAGTCTGTTAGGTCATTCAGGAATGTGTTCAAGTTTTCCTTCTACTTACGTAAGTTTTATACATTTATTAAATTTATTTCCCGATACTTGATGTTTTATTGCTGTTGTAATTGAGGTGTTCTTTCCATTTTATTATCTAACTAGTTATTGTTTGGATTTATGAAAGCTGTTGATTTCTGTATATTTTGTATCTCACTAGCTTACCAAATTATCTTACTGGTTTTAGAAATGTAGCTTGTTGGTTGGTTCTCTTGGATTCTCTACTTACACAGTCATTTCTTTGGCAAGTGATAATTTTATCTCCTCCTTTTTAGTTTTTATTCTTCTGATTTTAGTCTCTTGGCCTTTTGCATTGGCCCTGAGTTCTGTTTTGAAAAATGTTCATTTTGAGCCACTAGTGAGCCCTCCATATGGAGGCATAAGTTTGAAGCTTAAGAGAGAGTTACTAGGGCTGGGAATCACATTTGCAAGTCATTAACTGAAGATGGTAGTTCAAACACTGGGACCCTGTGTGCTTGCCAAAGGAGAAAGTGCAGTGGGGAAGGGGACAGAGCTGGAGACAACAGTGGCAACATGTGGGCGGTGATGGCTAGAGACCCCAGAGAGCAGAAAGGAAGGGCTGGCTTTCTTTTTTTCGTCCCCTCCCCCCCCCCCCCCCCCCCGCCTTAAATAGACTTTATTTCTAGAGCAGTTTTAGGTTCACAGCAAAGTTGAGCAGAAATTTCAGAGGTTTTCCATGTACCTGCTGCCCTCCCCCCACCCCGCCCTCCTGTGGGCAGCCCCCAGGGAGTGGTACACCTGTTACGGAGATGCCCCTACCAAGAGCTGTCAGTATCACCCAGAGTCCCCAGTTTATGTTAGGGCTCACTCTTGGTGTTGGGCATCCTGTGGGTTTGGACGGATGTGTAAGGATGTGTATGCATCGTAGCATCACACAGAACAGTTTCACAAAAGGCTAAGTTTGCTTTTGCTTACTCCACGTGCGTACCCGTACTGTAGGTTATTCACACTATGCCGTGCTTTGTATTTCTTTACTAATCATACTACTTTCTTTAGTCTTTATTGAACTTTATCTTGTTTGTTAGCAGTCATTTCTTTAATCTTTCAATATCTTTTCCTCATTCCTTTTATTCTATTTAGAAGAGAAGTAAAGAAGTTCCTTTAGTGGAAATTGTTCAAACACTTACCTGCAGGGAGGAATTGTGCTTGAATGGGAGCCTGAGGGTGGTTCCTTTTGGTGACAGATGAAGCAATTAAATAGATATTAAGATCCACAGTGTTTTTTCTGATTTTCATGGACCGGAACTTAAAAAAAAAAAATACAACTGGCTCTTAAAATATTAATAGTTCATTCTTCTGTTTGGAACAAGTTCTGTAGTCATTTTCCTGGGTTTGAGTGATAACCAACCGCAGGATACTCGATAGAGTAGGAAGGTTGTCTAAGATGTTTAAAATGTATTTTCTCCTATTAGAATGTTTGAATGAGTGAGAACCTTGGTTCTTTGCCCGTAGCTGACCCTGTCCTCATCGCTTAGCATCTCAGCCACATGGATGTGTGAGCCTGCTTTCTAGCAATACAGGATGCATACATCCATGTGTGTAGCGAACTCTTACGTTCTCTCGGGTTTGTTACTCTTGCCATCCCTGGAAGTAGGCTGAGACTTTTTGTAGACGAAATAAAGATAAATTTATAAGTAGCCAGATTCCTGTGTACTGCTTAGACACGTGAGTGGAACTTGCTAATTGGTATAAACTCCTCTGGGAATCAAAGTTATGTTTTTTTAAATAGAAATCGGAGAACCAGGTAGGTGAGAGGTGGGTGCTGCTTCTTAGTAACTAATTTCATCAATGTGGTGATTTGTTTTCTGAGCCTTTATGGGTGGAGATGGGTGCCGTCCTCTGACAAGCAGAACCCCGGGATTCTGTGGCACCTGCGCGCCTCCCGTCCCTAACAGACCACCCTGTCCCAGGCTAAACTCACATGAATTGAGACAGTGCGTGTCTGCCCAAGGGTGATGGCTGCCGGGTGTTGGCCGCCGAGTGGTGGCCATTGATCAGCTCCTGCCCTGCAGCCAACTCCTTTGATCTGCAGTATTCTGAGCTGCTTCTCAACAAGGATACCTCTGCTTAGATATGAGCCTTCTCTGAGCAGTGGAGTGAGGAAATATGCACACCACCCCCACCCCCACCCCCTCCAAGAAAAAGTCAGAAGCTGATCCAGGCCTGTTGACTATTGACGTTGAGGCAATTGTTTTATTGATTTAGCTGTCTTTCATATGAAGAGTTGTAGCTTTATTCATTTGTATTAAAGAGAAGCAGGCCTTCTGTTCTAGAGCATTAATTGGGAAATCTGGGGGCTTCCCTGGTGGTGCAGTGGTTAAGAATCCGCCTGCCAAGGCAGGGGACACGAGTTCGAGCCCTGGTCCGGGAAGATCCCACGTGCCGCGGAGCAGCCAAGCCTGTGCTTCACAACTCCTGAGCCTGCGCTCTAGACCCGTGAGCCACAACTACTGAGCCCTCGTGCCACAACTACTGAAGCCTGTGTGCCTAGAGCCTGTGCTCCGCAACAAGAGAAGCCACTGCGATGAGAAGCCTGCGCACCACAACGAAGAGTAGCCCCCGCTCACTGCCGCTAGAGAAAGCCCGCGCGCAACGAAGACCCAACGCAGCCAAAAATAAATACATAAAATAAATTGTAAAAAAATTTTTTTAAAAATTGGGAAATCTGGAAGTTTCAATAATCTCTTTGAAACAGTGTGGAGCAGGTGGGTATAAGTACACTTCTGGAGACTGGGGGCGGAAAGTTAATCATAAGAAATGATTATTGGCTGTTAATACGTTCTGCAGGGTTTCTAAACCCCTTCTGTGTCTACGTGGTGCAGTTTGCTCAGGTTGCAAAGTTGTCTTCCTGCTTGAGGCTGTAATCCTGGAGTCGTTAGTTACAGAGGAGAACCCGGGTGGCCTGGGAGGGGTGTCATGTGTGGTTTCCTCGACTGGCGGGGTTGGTCTCAATTTTAAGTGGCAGCCAATCCTGTCTATACAGACATTCCAGATTTCTTTAAACAGTGGTGGATTTGTGCCTACTGACTTGTACTGATTTTCCTTAACTATTTTTTAAAATTAATTAACTTTCTAATAATGGGAGGCCCTGCTCTTTTGGTGGAGTCGAGTTGTGGAGAAGAGAACAGGGATCCCCGAACTTGAATGGGGCTTCTCTGCCTGGCGGCTTCACAATGTGCTCGACTTCCCTAGGTGAGGAACCTGTGGAAGTTGGTAGCAGGACCCTGCCAGCTGTTGTGTGGTGTCCAGTTTTCGTTGGGAGTAATATGTGTTAGGTGAGCATCGTGTATGAGGAGGAGCCTGGCGGGGGGAGGTTGTGGGGGGACGCGGAGTCCAGGACCAGAGCTGGTGGCATCGCGGGCCACGCTGCGGAGGGCCTCAGGGAGGAGCAGTTCTGGTCGCAGGGACCAGGGCGGACCTCGCGGAACGAGCGGTGACCGAGCCCAGGAGGACCCGCAGGCGGTCCACGGCTGGGGCGGGCCCTCCTGAAAGGAGGACAGGCATGCGCACGATGGCGGGGAAGCGCAGTGTGCTCCGGGCAGTGAGCCAAGGCTACTGGCCGGGCGGGAGGAGAGGCTGGAAGCATCTCTGAGGACCAGAGAAGAGGCACTTACATGGCGCGAGGGAGGCTCTGGTTCCCGTGCCGAGTAGGTGGGGAAGAAGTTCGTCCATGACTGAACGACCTTCTCCACCAGCTTGGTCCATGCCCCTTATTTTTCCAACAAATCACTCCAGCCCTCTCGTTACTGAGGGCTAGGAAGTCCACCGTCTCCTTCAGGATGACCCTTCTTGACCTAGGACTTGTCCTGCAGACCTCCGGGGATTCCTTGGTCGGGCCGTGAGCCCGGAGAGCTGGGGGAGTCGCAGCTCTGTTTGCTGGCGCTGAATACGCAGCTGCTCCTCCCCGAGCACAGCTGCTTGGCGGGGTCGCTGGGTCCGCAGGGGCTTCTATCTTAAGTACAAGTTGTGCTGAAACCAGCACCCTCCTTGAGCATCCGGGCCTTGGTTTTGAGCCCGAGTCACCCTTTCTTGGTGTCCTCGCTTGCCAGCTGACCTGGGAGCCCAGTGTGTCAGGCTGCCTGGGAACTTCTCTAACAGGAGGGAACGGGGGCATCTCTCCTTTGCCTCCAAGAGGCTCCTTGGCCCAGATGCAGATTGGACCAGTGGAGTTTGAATGACTGCAAAGGAAACCTTGGTCAGGACCCAGAAGGTGCTTTTATTCTTTTTCCAGGGCAGTGGGTGCCTATACTCATCTGATAATTGCATCCTCGGGAGGGCTGACTCACAGACCTCTCCTGTTGACAGAGCAGCTCTGCAGCGGCTCCAGAACACAGGAAGGTCGGCCCCACCAGGCTCCTGCAGCACGTGGTCAGAGTTACTGAGTACAGCTCTGCCTGTAGGGTGGTAACTCTGAACAGCTCTGTGATTTAGAAAGATAACTGTGCAGCGTCAAGTTTGGACCAGTGATAAGGTCTTGAGATAGGGTACAGACTGGGACTAGAGGTGAAGAGACAGATTTACTGTCTTAAACAAAACAAAAACTTGTTACTGAGGTAGAGTTGACAGGATTTGTTGACCTCTTGGATGTAGGTCAAAGATAACTCAAAGCTTGTCTAACACGATTCCTAGTAAAAAAACTTGAATCCAGGCATGGAACAGGACAAACAGAACGTGCAGAGTTCAGCATGATGGGTTCGTTTTTGGTCACAGTGATATTTCTATATGACATCCTATGAGGCTGTCTAGCAGGCAGTTGAATATACTGGAGTAACCAACACCTAGGTGATGTTTGACATTGTGAAAGCACTGAGATATCAAGAGAAGTGTAGGATGTGTGGAGTGAGGAAAGTGGGTGCCTGAGGGATGAATAGGGAGAAGCCCTACTTAAGGAGCTTGAGAAGAAAAGAATCCTGGGATGCCAGGAAGCTGAGGTAGAAAGAGGAGTAAGAGTGGAGGTAGTGGGAGAGCGGTTTCGATGACCAAAGGAAATCGTTGGAAAGACACAGGGGAAGTTAACAGAGCCTGCGGGAAACCTAGAGAGCCCTGCCCAGAGAACTGAGCACTGCCAAAGGAAGCCGGGCCGTCAGAGCCTGGTTAGGGTGCCGTCTGACTACTGCTGCAGCTGCACCACTGGGTCCTGTTTGCTGCTGGCACTGGCCAGGCCATTTCCAGATCGTCCGTTTCTTGACCACAGTCTGTGAGTCAGAGCCCTGGCCAGAAGTAGCTCTCCGAGCAGGCTCCCGGCCCCAGGGCTCCGTGGATTGCAGATGGCAGGTGGCCCCTCACGTCAGGCCGGGAGAGTCAGCAGGCACTGCGTTCTTGGTGGTCTTAGCAGGAGCAGGGGCATAGCAGTTGGGAGAATAACTGGCAGGCGGGAGGCAAGAGAGCCCCGTTGTCCCCAGGCCTGGCAGTCAGAGCCGGGGCGTACTTGATCCCTGGAGGCCTCTGGCCTCTCCTGCAGCCGCGACTCCCCAGGGCCTGACTGCGTCTGCTGGCGTTTTCCCAAGGTGGGAGAACTGATTTGCCTCCTGGTTTGTTTTAATTGTCAGGAATGTGCTTATGTCTGGGTTGGACTAAAGGGGTGGTTGAGCTTATCCAGGATTGGGCTTGGCAGTGGGTCTGGTGGAAGGGCTAGAAAGTAAGGAAAGTATTAGAAAGGTGCATCTCTGGGGCTGACTGGGAGGAAGTGAAACCTTGAGGGTGTGGAGAGACCAGGAGACAAGGCCAGTTTAAAGACTGGGGTGCAGGTGGGGGTGCAAAAGTGGAGCACCCAGGTTGTCCCGGTTAGGATCAGAGAAGAACTTAGGGCGAGAGAATCTGGAAGAGGGCCTTGTTTTGAGGCTTTTCAGGACAAGCCGTGAGGTATCCTCAAAGAGTTTGTGAATAGGGGAAGTTAATTCCTATCCTGGGGCTACAGACTGTAAAATCAATACCATCTCCTCCTCAGAGGGACACAGGTGGCTGCCTGACAAGTAAAACAGAGGCGAGGATGGGATGTGTCCTTGAAGGGGCAGAGGCAGAGCTGGCCTGCTGGCCTCTGGGGGTCCAGTTCGGTGGAGACCCCGTCCTGAACGTCAGGATGCATGCGGCAGGCGCTAGCAGTGGGCTCGGGTGTTCGTGCGGTGTCCCTGTGGAGGCATGGGGGCATCTGGTCAGGATACTGACGCGCTTAAACAGCCTCCCTTCTGGTTTGATTGCTCTGGGCACACAGCGGTTTTCCATTTCCTCCCCACTTTGGGAATGATGTCGCGATCGTGTTAATTTCTAGTATCTCTCTGTCCCCTGGGATAGGTTCCTATTTATCTCCGTAGTCATCAGTCAGCATTGAAAGCAATGCAGTTGTATTTCTTATTGCATATGGATAATTGGACATGCTGATTTGAAACATACATTTCTCAAGTGTGACTAATGTAATTGAGGACCTGAGAGATGGGTCCACTCCTGGCAGGTAATAAACAAATCCAGCTTCTGGGCCTGCAGAGGCCCTCCAGTGGTGAGCATCTCTGGGTGAGGCTCCTCAGGAGAGGTGCTGGCCCTGCCTCCCTGCAAAGCGCTGTCACGCTGTCACATGAGCCGTGAGCAAGTTTCTCACTTACTGCAGAGCCCTTGGATCCCCTGCTCGGACGGGGCCCCTTGCCTGGAACACGCTCATCCTTGACCCTGCTCTTCATCTGGTTCCATCCTACTCAGCCTCGGGGTCACCTCCTCACCCTGCCCTAGTCCTCAATCTAAAGTCCCTGTTGTCCTCTCTTTTCCCTCTTAGAACTTACTGTTATCATTATTATTTTTTTTTTTCATGTGGGATCTTCCCGGAACAGGGCACGAACCCGCGTCCCCTGCATCGCCAGGCGGACTCTCAACCACTGCGCCACCAGGGAAGCCCTGTTATCATTATTGTAATGATGATGATGATGTGCGTGTGTGGGGTGGGTTATGCCGCCTTGCCTTACGGGACAGAAAGCAGAAGCCGGGCGGAGGCCCTGTGGTCTTGTTCACGTGCGTGGCCCTGCTGCAGGCACAGTCCCTGCTCCGGGCAGGCGTGGAGTAGTATTTGCTAAATGAATGAAAGCCCTGGGTGTGGTGGGTACAGTTGGGAGGGAAAAGGCCTAGAGAGGACCCCAAGGGGTGAGGGGAAACCCTGCTGAAGGTTGTGAGAGCAGCTGTCTGTGAACTGTGGCATGCCACGCGCGACCTGCTCAGCCGCGGGGTGATGTCTTATTTTGAGATGCAAATAGCATTATCGATTTTCTTTTTTCCGATTGTGAAGGTACAAACTCCTAAAAATTTTCAGAAAATTACAAAGAGGAGAATGAAAGTCATCTATAATCCTGCCGTTTTCACCATTTTGGTTTGTGTAACTTGACTTTTCTGTGAGTATATATATTTTTCAAAACACGAACACAATTGTATGTACTTATGGTTTCCTACCCAGCTCTTCTTATTTAATTATGTTGTAGACATCCTTCCATGTCAGCAGATCCATGTTGTCATTGATTGGCTGTGTGGTATTGTCGTTGGAATGCAAGCCTGTCTCCTGTTGTGAACACTTAGATTACATTGGGGTTTTTTCCCATGTAAGTTGCACTGAGATGAACATTCTTCAGATTGTAATTTCAGTCCTCCAAGACAGAACTTTCCTTGAGTCTGGTGGCTGATAGAGTAGAATGCAAATTGGGATTCCAAGTGTTTATTTTTGACTGTTTCTGTCTCCTTGGGGTTTGCATTAGTCATTTGATGCCCTCCACAGGATCCAAAAATCTCCCCAAAAGTTCCTCTTTCCCTGCCTAGTAGAATGGGAATAGATAGGTAGTTTTTAGCTTTAGGTGCCTGAGGCTCTACTTTTTTTTTTTTTTTTCGGTACGCGGGCCTCCCACTGTTGTGGCCTCTCCCGCTGCGGAGCACAGGCTCCGGACGCTCAGGCTCAGCGGCCATGGCTCACCCGGCCGGCCACTCCGCGGCATGTGGGATCTTCCCAGACCGGGGCACGAACCCGTGTCCCCTGCATTGGCAGGCGGACTCCCAACCACTACGCCACCAGGGAAGCCCGAGGCTCTACTTTAAGGGGGAGAAACTCCTTGTGAGTTTCTAGGTGAAGGATGTTAACAGTTATTAATAGAATCACAGTTAACAGTGGCAGCAGTACCTAATGGTCAGTTGTTAATTGTCCACCATGTGCCAGAGTGTTTGGAGTAGTAGCTCCTGGGTGGTTCTCACAGCAGTCCTTGAGATTGGTGCTATCAGCCCCATTGTACAGATGAGGAAACTGAGACCTAACCAGATGAAATAACCTGAACGAGGCTTGTGAGGATGGAGTTGAGCTGTGGACCCCCGGTCGCGTGTTCCTGGGGTCTGCCTTGGCGGCCACGCGCTCTCCACTCTGTGTGCCTCTCAGGAAAATGAGCACACCTGGCGGTAGCGAGATAGTTTCCTTATAAGGTTAAAGAGGCACCATGTTTTTAAGAAGAGAAGCAGAAATGTTTTAACATTTGGGGGAAACGTATTTAAAGTGAAGACGTGACTGCTTTTATTTATTTGGCTGCAGACTGTAGCGGTTGGGAGAGGTGAGTCGGTCAGGGGGTCTGGTGCCCCGGCCGCCTTTAACGACTGCGTGTTTCCTCCTTGGATCTCCCTCTTCACTTTCTTTGGCTCAGTCAAGTTTTACCTCCTGTTCCTCTGGTCTGTGCTGTTACTGGACAGCTGTTAAACATCTGTTGCTCTCTGCTCTGAGGACGCGTGGTGGGTGTGTGTACACAGTGGCTCTGATCCTGTTGGTGTCGGCGCCGGGAGCCTTCAGAACGAAGGGTCTCTCGCGGCCCTGTGCAGCGTCTTCTGTTCTCCTAGTCACCGCAGGCTTAGAAGCTGCCAGTTGCCAATAAAGATGTCTAACAAAATTAAGAGACCTTTTCCCATCACAGGAATAAAGGAAAAGAAAAAGATAAGACAAAGTGAAAGGAGGAAGTCTCCTACTAAAAAGGGAGATTTTAAAAAATCATTCTTAAAAATACAGTGTTCTCAAGTGTGAGGGAATCCTCTTGCGGATCTGGGCAGTGGGAGGGGTGTTGGAGTGGGAGGACGCATCTCAGCGGGGCGGGGGGTGGGGGGGTGGGGAACAGCCCAGATTTGCAGAAGATGAAATGTTAACGTTGAGCATGGCTTGGATGCAGATAAGAAGTTCTTTTGCCTCCTCGACTTGCTTTAAAACCGTTCATTTTTTATTTTTAAGGTCATTTGGGGGGAGTCTCTTTGCTCCCAGCCTGGCTCTTTCAGTGTGGCCTGACCCCTGAGTCCTACCCTCCCACACAACTTGAGAACTTGATTTCTTTGCTCACAAAGACTTCTTTCCAGCCCCTCTCTTCCCCGCGAAATACTCCGTATTTGGTGCTGAGTATTCACAGAGCGTGGCTAGAGGGCCTGTTAAGTATGTCCTTCTGCCCTGTGGACATGGAAAAGTATGAGCTCTAAAGCAAATGTATATAAAAAGGAAATGTTCTCTAAGCCAGGGACACACGGTTTTCCCTTTATGAAAGCGCTGAGCTGTGTGGTCTATTCAACATGCCTCTTTGAAACCGGAAAGAAGGTGATCCGCGGCGGTTGGAGATAGTGAAAGGGAATGGAGAATCGAGAACACGGCTCCTTAGACCATTCGTCTGTGAGCCTTGGCTTAGCAGAGTTAAACACTTAAACAAGGATGTAAAATAAGGGAAAGCCTCACTTTTTCACATTCACATTCATTGTTGAATGTTTTTTTTTTTAAATAGGAGACTCTGAGTCAGAGTGAGCCTGAGCAATGGTCTGGTTGTTGAAATTTACCCCACCTACCACATTTCCATGACTAAAGAAACAGACCTGCAGCAAATCAGAGGCTCTCATTCTCCAAAAAGTTGAGTTTTTAAACGCTGGTTCAGCTGAGGTCCTGTACGTTTGCTTGTTCACATTCACGGTGGAATTTTCTGCGGGAGGAATCATAGTAACATTTTCAATAAAGTTTGTGAGATGAGGTGGTCTTGGAAGACACACAGAGGATCTAACAGCCCATTTGGGTGGAGGACTACAGATTTGCTAATTACTGAAAACTTAATTGATGGGAATGCTTCTTCCCTTTGGGAGGAGCCCCGTGAATGGCAGGCAGCTGTCCGTGACGCCGGGGCCCCACGCCTTGGCCCGTCTTTGTTGGGAAGACTTCCAGGTCTGATGAGTGTCGCAGGTTTCTGCCAGAGATCCTTTGCTGAGGTTGAGAAATCTTCTATTCTTAGTTTACTGCATTTTTTTTTTTTTTGAATCACGAAGGGCTGTTGACTTTTATCAAATGCTGTTTTTCCGTCTGAGACGGTTGTGTGTTTTTCATTAGGAGCCTTTCTGTACTATTCGACTTTTTTAAAAAACCATTTGCGCATAGTACATCCACTCACCCGAGGCCTAGAACTCCTTTAAAACACTAACTTTGCAGCCATGTTACTGCATGTGTTTTCCCTTGAATTCGATTTCTCTTTCCATCTGTACCTGTCTGCTTTCCATTTTGAGGTTATTTCAGCATTTCTAGGCTACTAGTGATTTCTTCTTTCTTCAGAAGCTTCTCCTGTCATTTCATGGGTTTAGAGGAGGGAGAGCACACACCCCTGGGCCAGGGCTGCCCTTTGACCCAGTCTTGGGGACTTAGAAAAGCCAACCCTCCTCGCCCAAGTTCTGCTGTGCTGTCAACTTCCTGAAGCCGTTGAGATGTCCTGTCACTTCACTCTGAGACCCTGACTGTGAATCGGGGCTCGGAATTGCATTACAGAACCTGACAGCTCAGGCTGAAATTTCAGGAGATGATTAGAAGGTTCATAGGACCTTAGCGACAGAGTAGCTGGAAGAATCTCTGGGCTTTTCAGTCCAGACTGCCAACCTCACCTTCCCTCCTGGACTGTGAGACATAAACCACATGGATTCCGCCCTGATTTGCGTGCTTTGCCGTAAAATAGCCCTCCCCCACCTCACGTTAAATTCCTCAAGTGTTCCATTATACCTTTTAGATGTTTGTGAATGGGAAGCGGAGTGCCAGCTGTTGTACAGCTGTGTTCAGTCTGCTCAAGACTGAGCCGTGGTGCAGGCTTCCTGGCGAGGATGAGGAAGTCTCTACACTGCTCTCCAGGGGAGGGTGGTGGGGACTGTTGTTTGAGGGGTGGGTGTGCAGAGGGTGTGGAAGGGACCTGTTCGGTCTTCCAGCTGAAAGCGGGAGCCAAGCACGGATACGTTGCTGCCTTTTTAAAAATACACCCTTTCGGACTTCCCTGGTGGCGCAGTGGTCGAGAATCCGCCTGCCAGTGCAGGGGACACGGGTTCGAGCCCTGGTCCGGGACGATCCCACGTGCCGCGGAGCAACTAAGCCCGTGTGCCACAACTACTGAGCCTTTGAGCCACAACTACTGAAGCCCGCACGCCTAGAGCCCATCCTCCGCAACAAGAGAAGCCACCGCATTGAGAAGCCCATGCACCGCAACAAAGAGTAGCCCCCGCTCGCCGCAACTAGAGAAAGCCCGCGCACAGCAACAAAGACCCAACACAGCCAAAAATAAATAAATACAATAAATAAATTTATTAAAAAGAACCCTCTCTACTAACAACATTGTAAACCAACTATACTCCACCTTTTGGCTGTTGTAAACAGTGCTCCAAGGACATTCATGTACAAGTATTTGTTTAAATACCTGTTTTAAGTTCTTCTGGGTATATACCTAGTGGAATTGCTTGGTCTTATAGTAATTCTGTGTTCAAATTTTTGAGAAACCTCTAAAATGTTCTCCAGAGTGACTAAACCATTTTACATTCCCACCAGCAATGTATGAAGGTTCCAGTTTCTCCACGTCCTTGCCAACACTTGTTACTAAAAAAATATTTCTTGGGCTTCCCTTGTGGCGCAGTGGTTAAGAGTCCACCTGCCAATGCAGGGGACATGGGTTCGGGACATGGGTTCGAGCCCTGGTCCGGGAAGATCCCACATGCTGCGGAGCAACTAAGCCCGTGTGCCACAATTACTGAGCTTGCACTTTAGAGCCCGCGAGCCACAACTACTGAGCCCGCGTTCCACAACTACTGAAGCCTGTGTGCCTAGAGCCCGTGCTCCGCAAGGAGAGAAGCCACTGCAATGAGAAGCCCACGCACCGCAACAAAGAGTAGCGCCTGCTCACCACAACTAGAGAAAGCCCGCGCACAACAACAAAGACCCAGCGCATCCATAAATAAGTAAATCAGTTAATTAAAAAAATTTCTTATAGCCATCCTACTTGGTATGAAGTACCATCTCATTGTGGTTTTTGGTTTCCATTTCCTAATGACTAATGATGTTGAGCATCTTTCCATGTGCTTTTTGGGTATTTGTATGTCTTCTTTGGAGAAATGTCTATTCAGGTCCTTTGTATTTCTTAATTGGGTTGCTTGTCTTTGAGTTATAAGAGTTCTTTATGTATTCCGGATACTAGACCCTTATTAGATGTATGGTTTACAAATATTTTCTCCCATTCTGTAGGTTGTCTTTTCGCCTTCTTGATAATGTCCTTTGATGCACAAAAGTTTTTATTTGATAAAGTCCAATTTATCTTTTTTCTTTTAGCTGTGAAAGCTAAAGATATAGTAGTGTAAAACAACATTAACACACTTTGGGTTTTGTGATCTAAGTATGGGGAGCTTGAAAATTGGGTTAAATTTAAGCATTTGAAATTAAGTGGATGCGTGAAAGCTAGTCATTCTTTATTAGAATTGCGATTTTTAAAAGAATTATTATTTTTATTTTTGGCTGTGTTGGGTCTTTGTTGCTGCGCGCGGGCTTTCTCTAGTTGCGGCGAGCAGGGGCTACTCTTCGTTACGGTGCGTGGGCTTCCCATTGTGGTGGCTTCTCGTTGTGGAGCACGGGCTCTAGGTGTATGGGCTTCAGTAGTTGCGGCACACAGGCTCAGTAGTTGTGGCTCGCAGGCTCTAGAGCACAGGCTCAGTAGTTGTGGCGCACGGGCTTAGTTGCTCCACGGCATGTGGGATCTTCCCGGACCAGGGCTCGAACCCATGTCCACTGCATTGGCAGGCGGATTCTTAACCACTGCGCCACCAGGGAAGCCCCTAGATTAGTTTTTGCTTTAATGAGTGCAGTGCAGTCTTTCTCTTTTGGGAGTGAGTTTTGTTTTTTTTTTGGGGGGAGTGAGTTTTGATGTAAAAGAAGCTAAGAAAGACTGAGATAAATTGTGACTTAAGAAACTTAGTTTTGATACAAAAGGTATGTCTTGGTCCTGTGATGTAAGATTTAATTTTGTTTTTATTGATTATCATATCTTTACAAAGTTTTTAAAAAAGGGTAGAATGGTGTTTCATAAGGTGCTAGTTTGTGTGGCCAGGAGGAGAAGTGATACAGTGAGGTGCTACTTATTATAAGAAAGTAAGCGGCACTAAAGATGGAGCAAGCCACACCAGTGCGACCTGGTTCCCAAGCTGCCCGGGCCATCAGAGTCTGTAATGTTAGTATCATCCCATTAAAAATTCTTAAAAGTTCCGTTTCTCTTTCTGTGTCTGTGTGTAAGTATGTGTCTGTATCCTGGGAGGATGAATCTGGAATGTTAACTGTGGTTATCTCTGTGTGGGGGGTTGTAGCTGCTTTTTCTTTTGCTTGTCATTTGCTTTTTCTGCGTGAACATGTGTCTGCTTTTAGTATGGTAGAGAGATTTAGAAGGTGAGTGAATGGGGGTAGAGTTGTTAATCAATGAGAATTATTTGTGTGGAAACTGAAAAGACAGTATTTGCCCCATTCACAGGTTTTGATGATTTGACTGCTGTTGTCACACACGTTGTCTGTTCTTGAAATCCTGGAGAATTCATTTGTGTATAAATACCTAATCTCCATGTAAGTGGAGAAGTGAAATATCCTTCCTCACTTTTTCTTGCTTACAGTAGAGCCTGCCAGCAAATGTTCAGTCCCTGTTGAATAAATTACTGATTCACTGACTGTTTTGAACAGGCCAACCAAAGTGTTGTGTAGAACTACTTTATAAAATGTTCTTTTGTCATATTAGCTGTGTTGTCAAACAAAAATTAACCATCACCCAAAAATCTGGAACATTTCTTTGTTATAATGAATTATAATGGTATACAACGAAGTGGTTCAGGTGAAGAGCACTGCACAGTAACTTCTGTCTGGGCTGCTGCTTCCCTAGCTGGTAAAATGTTAAAGAATCCTCCAGGTGGGCGGGTATTACCACTGAAGCAGGTGAGGAAAGCCAGGCTCCTGCCTCTTGTAGCACAGAGACGATGGTTCTGTGTTCCCTGCTCGTTTCCACCTGGTGGCACATCTTTAGAGTAAGTGAGCCCTGATGTTCAGTCAGTGATGATGGACCTTGACAGTTGTGCCCTTGAAAGTCTGGCTGGTGTTTCACTAGCGCTCTGATCCCACCCCATTCAGAGACTATGGTGAGCACCGGCAGGGGGGCTGCCATTCTCTGCTCTTGAGCCAAAGGCTCTTCTCGGACCCCCTGCCAGTTTTCCCTGAGATGGCTCGCAGGACCATGTAACTGGAGATCAGGGATGTAACCAGTTCCTTCTGTCCTGTCACAAGGGTATGGAAAAACACCTGTTTTTTTCCCTTAGGTGATGTGACTTAAAAAAACTTTTAAATTTGAACTAATTATAAATTCACAGAAAGTTGCAAAGAGAGGTCTTCCTTGCTCTTCACCCATCCCCTCTCATTGGTTACGTCTCTTGTAACTGTAATATGAAAATCAGGAAGTTGGCATTGGTACGACGTGTGTATAGGTCTGTGTCATCTTAACACTTGTGTGGATTGATGTAACCACTACTGCAATCAAGATACAGAACCACGAAGATCTTTATCTTTCTCCTGTTACCCCTTGGTAGTCATACCTCCTGTTCACCCCCAACCATCCTTAACCCCAGGCAGTGGCTGTTTTCCATGTCTATAATACTGTTATTTCAAAAGTGTTATGTAAATGAAATCATACAGTGTGTAACCTTTCGAGATTGCCTTTTTTACCCCACTCAGCATAATGCTCTTAAGATCCATCTGAGTTGTGTGTATCAATAGTTAGTTCATTCGTATTTATTTCTGAGTCGTATTCCACGGTATGCATGTACCAAGTTTATCTCTTTACCTATTGTAGGACACTGGTTGTTTCTGGTTTTTAGATATTATAAGTAAAACTGCTGTGAACATTTGGGTACAGGTTTTTGTGTGGCCACAGCTTTCATTTCTTGGGGTAAATGTCCAGGAGTGATATTGCTGGGCCATACGGTAAGTGTGGATCATTTGTAAGAAATTGGCAAACTGTTTTCCAGAGGGCTGTAACAATTTACATTCCCACCAGATTCTCTGCATCCTCACTGGCCTTTGGTATTGTCACTGTTTTAAATTATAGCCGTTTTAATAGGTGTGGCGCATTATTCTAATGACTGATGATGTTGAATATCTTTCCATGTGCTTATTTGCTGTTTATCCTCTTCAGTGAAATGTTTCTTCTTGTGTTTTGCCTATTTTCTAATTGGATTGTTTGCTTTTTACTGTTGAGTTTTGGGAGTCCTTTGTAAATTCTAGATGAGTCCCTTATCAGACATGTGGCTTATTTTCTCCCAGTCTGTAGCTTACTTTTTATCCTCTTATCAGAGCAAAAGTTTTTAGTTATGATGAAGTTCAGTTTATTGATATTTTTTCCTTTATGGTTATTGCTTTTGTTGTCATGTCTAAGAACTCTTTTTGAAGCCCTAGCTCCCAAAGCTTTTCTCTTACGTTGTCTTCTGAAAGTTTTGTAGTTTTACACTTGATAGTTAAATCTGTGATCCGTTTTGAGTTATTTTTTATTTATTTATTTATTTTGCGGTACGCGGGCCTCTCACTGTTGTGGCCTCTCCCGGTGCGGAGCACAGGCTCCGAACGTGCAGGCTCAGCGGCCATGGCTCACGGGCCCAGCCGCTCCGCGGCACGTGGGATCCTCCCGGACCGGGGCACGAGCCTGCATCCCCTGCATTGGCAGGCGGATTCTCGACCACTGCGCCATCAGGGAAGCCCCTTGAGTTAGTTTTTATATAAAGTGTAAAGTGTAGGTCGTTTCCTTATTTTGCCTATGAATATCCAGTTATTCCAGCACAGTTTATCGAAAAGACTATTAACCTCTATTGAATTGCTGTTGTACCTTTGTCAAAAATCAGTTGGCCCAGCCTTCCCTGGTGGCATAGTGGTTAAGAATCCGCCAGCCGATGCAGGGGACATGGGTTCGATCCCTGGTCCAGGAAGATCCCACATGCTGCGGAGCAACTAAGCCTGTATGCGCCACAACTACTGAACCTGCACTCTAGAGCCTGTGAGCCACAACAACTGAGCCCGTGTGCCACAACTACTGAAGCTCATGCACCTAGAGCCCGTGCGCCGCAACAGGAGAAGCCACTGCAACGAGAAGCCCGTGCACTGCAACAAAGAGTAGCCCCGCTTGCTGCAACTAGAGAAAGCCTGCATGCAGCAATGAAGACCCAAAAAATAAGTGAATAAAATAAATAAATTTATTTTAAAAAAATCAGTTGGCTGCATGGAGTGTGGGCTCTTTGGAGTTTTCTATTCTGAGTGATTCCTCCAACTTAAGCCTTTTTCAGAATAGTTCTAGTTACTCTAATATTCCTTTGATTTGCTATATAAATTTTAGAATAATCTTTGCTATATACATACATTTACAAAAATTTTGCTGGGATTTTGATAGGAATTACATTAAACTGGTTTATCAGTTTGAGGAGAAATGGCATCTTTACTGTGGTGAGTCTTCCAATCCATGAACACGGTATATCTCTCCATTTATTTAAATTTTTCATTTCATTAGTTTTTTGTAGCTTTCAGCATACAAGGTCCTGTACATGTTTTGTTAGGTTTACACCCAAGTGTTTTGTTTTGAATGCTGGTGTCACATTTTAAACTTCGGGTTCTACGTGTTCACTGCTAGTACATAGAAACATGATTTTTATATGTTCTTGTATCCTGCAGTTTTGTTGAACTCACTTTAACGTTTTAGGAGGTTTTTTAGGATTTTCTTTATAGGTTATCTTGTAATCTGCAAATAGGGACACTTATTTCTTCCTTGAGATCCCTGTATAACAATTTTTAGATCAGTATTCATGAGAGATGTTGGTTAGTAATTTACTCTTTTTGTACTGTCTTTGTCTCATCTTGGTATTAGGATAATACTAACTGCATAAAATGAAATGAGATGTGGTCCCTCTTCTTTTTTCTGGGAGAGATTATGTAGAATTGGTGTTAATTCTTCTTTAAACGTTTGGTAGAATTCTCCAGTGAAACGATGTGTACCTGGCCATTTCTTTTTGGGGGAGTTTTAAGTTACAAATTCAGTTTCCTTAATTGTTATACGTTCTCCAAATTATGTATTTCATTTTGGGTGAGTGGTAGTAGTTTTTGCTCTTTAGGGAATTGGTGCGTGTTATCTTAGTTGTTTGTAGTATTTATCCGCTCGCTCTCTCTCTCTCTCTCTCTCTCTCTCTCTCTCTCTCTATATATATATATATATATATATCACTATCCTATATATATCCTATCCTGTATGTCACTATAGTGTGCAAGGGCTGATATCCCGTTTCATTCCTCATATTGGTAATTTGTCTTTTCTCTTTTTTATCTTGTTAGAGGATAGTTGGTTTTCTTTTTAAAGAACCAACTTTTTGTTTCATTGATATTTCTCTATTGTCTTTCTGAAATTCTGGTGGAAGCTACAAATGTTTGGACTGTTCATCATTGTTTTCAATTTCATTGATTCTGCTCTTTATTTTTTCCTTCTTTCTGCTTGCTTTAGGTTTATTTTACTCTTCTTTTTTAAAGTTTTTTGAGATGGGAACTTAGGTTGTTGATTTGATACATTTCCCCTTCTAAACATTTTAGTGCTGTAAGTTTCCCTCTCAGAACTGCTTTAGTGATGCCCCACGAATTTTGATGTGTTGTATTTTCATTTTCACGCAGTTCAGTGTACGTTTTTGAATTTCCCTTGGGATTTTGCATTTATCCCATGGATTAATTAGAAGTGTGTTTATTAGTTTTTTGGTATTGGGAGACTTTCCAGCTATATTTCTGTTACTGACTTCTAATTTGACTCCCCTGTGGTCAGAGAACACATTGTGTATGATTTCACGTCTTTTAAATTTATTGAGGTTTATTTCATGCACCAAGGTATGGTCTATCATAGTATTCGTCTGTGTTAACTTAATTTTTGTTAGATTAGGTCCTAGATTTCTTTTGCGGGAGGGCATCATTCAGCCCATCAAAGATTCATATCTATCTCACACGCAAAATATGTGTCCCCAAATGTCCTGAAGTCTCAACGTTCATCACGTCCCCAAATCTCCTGATGTCTCAACCTATTACATTGTCAAATCAAAGTAAGAAAGTCTCATCTAAATATCATCAGCTCAGAAATCCCATATCTCAACCAGATGTGGGGGAGACTCTGGGTCTGATCCATCCTGAGGTAAAATTCTTTTCCATCTGTGGCTCAAGTTAGAAAACAAGTTATCTGTTCCCCAAATCCAGTGGTGGGACAGGCAAAGGATAGCAGTTACAGACATTCGCATTCTAAAAAGGAGGGGAGAGAGAGAGAGAAGGGAAGGGAAGGAAAGAAGCAGTCACTGCTCCCCAGCAATTTCAAAACCCAACCAAGCAAGGTCACTGGGTGTCAGGGCCTGGGAATAATCCTCTGTGGCTCAAGGCTCTGGTCCTCACAGTGATCTTTCCTTTTTCTCGAGGTTAGTTAGCATGTTTGCAACTGAGTAGTTTTACCAGCCAGTTTTCCTGTCTGTAGAATTTTGGGCGTCTGACAGCTTTATTTCATTTCATCCTCTCTTGTCTTTTTCATACCAAGCAGGCCGTGTTTCTGCTGGTATAACGTTCTCAGAAACCTGTGGGTCTCTATCTATTTCATGGGATTCACTCCATTAGACAAGAGGGTCCCCCATAGATCTTTCCTGTATAACCCCATTTCTATCCCTGGCTTCTGCCAAGATGGTTGGAGGGATTAATGAGTGGCAGGCTTGTCAGAGAATTTTCTGTGTGAGGGAATATTGTGTCCTTTAATTTCTCCCAGAGCATTTGCAAGGCATTAGCCAGCCACACCTTGGCTTTCTCTTTAGAGCGCGTGTTCCTTCCAGTGAATGTCCTGATTTTATTATCTTCTACAATCTGGATGAGATGAGATTTTCTCACATCATCACGTCTTGGTTCCTTTTTGTGTAACAGTTTTTCCTTCAACTTATCTCTTTCCTCTTGCATTTTACTGTAAGCAGCAAGAAACCAGGCTGCACCTTTAACTCAGTTAAATGTCCAACATCGAGACGAGGACCCTCCACCAGCAAAAAGTTTACGACTCACCAAAGGCTCAGATGATGGTTAGCGTTTTTTAGCAATAAAGTGTTTTTTAATGAAGGTATGTACATTTTTAAAAGACATAATGTTATTGCACACTTAATAAATTGCAGTGTAGCGAAAAACATAACTTTTATATGAACTGAGAAAACAATTCATGTGACTTGCTTTATTGTGATACTGGCTTTATTGCAGTGGTCTGGAACTGAACCTGCAGTATATCTCCGAGGTCTGCCTGTATTCCAGGATTCCTTTATCTTTTTTTTTTTTTTTTTTTCTTCCCCAGCTGCGCCTTTCGGCTTGTGGGATCTTAGTTTCCCGACCAGGGATTGAACCCGCGCCCTCACAGTGAAAGCACCAAGTCCTAACCCCTGGACTGCCAGGGGACTCCCTGTTTATCTTTTTTTTTTTTTGCTGTACGCGGGCCTCTCCCGTTGCGGAGCACAGGCTCCGGACGTGCAGGTTCAGCGGCCATGGCTCACAGGCCCAGCCGCCCCGCGGCACGTGGGATCTTCCCGGACCGGGGCATGAACCTGCGTCCCCTGCATCGGCAGGCGGACTCTCAACCACTGCGCCACCAAGGAAGCCCTATCATTTGTTTTTAAAGAACTTCCTTTAGCCATTCTTTTAGGGTAGGTTTGCTGGTAACAAATTCTTAGTTTTACTTCATCTTAGAATGTCTTAATTTTTCTTTTGTTCTTGAAGGATAATTTCACCAGATATAGAATTCAGGGTTGATATAATAGTTTAAAAAATTTTTTTCCCCTTCATTTGAAAAATGTTGGGTTTCTTCCTCTGGCTACTGTGGTTTCTATGAGGAATCCAGTCATTTGAATTGTTTCTCTCCCGTAGGTAAGGTGTCATCTTCTCTGGCTGATAAAAAACTTTTTTTCTCTTTCAAAAGCATATGATGGCAACTATACGCAAATAAAAATTAAAAAAAAAGATAACAGAAAAACAAAAGCATATGATGTGTTTTGGCACAGGTCTCTGGGTTTATCCTTTAGAATGTGCTCAGCTTCTTGAATTTTATAGGTTTGTTTTTTCACAGATGGGGGAAGTTTTCAGTCATTACAAAAAAAAGCACTTTTGCAGCCCGCCTGCCTTGTCCTCATTTGTTTCAGGGGAATTCTCTGTGTCCTTTCTGACTATCCAGTGCCCCTGTCACCTGTGGAGCAGTTCTCCTCTTGGCCCGTTGGGGTTCAGGCAACAATTGAGAACAACTTGCTGGTCACCCACGTCTCTCTGGGACTTTTTTGACTCCAGTGCCCCCTGTTGGGAAGTGATGTCTAAAATCCTGTCATTAAGCTTTCAAAATATTCAAAAGTAACAGGCATAATTCCCCTCAAAGGGATAAGGGGTGTCCCATCCCATCCTGTTCACGCACAAAATAACTCTGTAGTTTTGTGTAGGGTGGGTTTTGTTTAAACTCTTGTCCATTTTTATTTACCACGAGAACCTTACTCTTTTGTCCAAAGCTGATTAAAATCAGGCTAAGAACGTAGTATCGTCTCTGTACTAACAGTGTGACCTGGCAGCCCCTCACCTGGGGTGGTGAAGAGACTCGCACAGCCTTTCACAGGGTGACTGTCGGCATTGGCCCTTAAATCATTTTGTTTTATGAGCGGTAATTTTATGTTACTGTAGGAAATCTTACAAACCTCGTGCATCCTACAGAAAAGACGGAAACAATAGATCTTACAGGTTCTGCTTGTTTCTTAAACCAGCAAGTTATCCTTGCTCCATATTTGTTAATCTTTTACTTTTTTCTTATGATTTTTGTCAGGCGTGCTCAGTGTTTTTAGCTTCTAAGGTCACACCCAGGCCGTGGAGGGCTGTGGCCCTGTTAGGTGCTAGCTGCCAAGGGAATTCCAGGGCTGAAAATACGTGCTTGTTCTTGAGATTACACCAGTTTGTGTGGTTTTTGAAGAGCCAGATATCGTGTAGGTTATTTGGGAATACTTAGTAATATTTGAGGAGAAAATAAGAGTTCTTTTTTGTAAAGCATTCCTTATACAGGAAATTAAAGAGAATTTAAAATGGTTTAGACATCTGTAGAGTTCTCTAATGAGGCTTCTAAAGTTTTTTAATGTTTCAGATTTTCAAAAAAATTTCAGCATTTTATTATGAAAAATTTCAAATATAGAGAAAGTTAAAGAATTAATTATACAGTGGCTGTGCAGAAGCCCGCCTCCTAGAGTCTGCCATTAACCTCTTGCTGGGTGCTTTACCCCGGGTGTATCCATTTATCCATCTCTCATCCATCAGTCCATCTTATTTTATAGGCATTTTAGAGTTGTGGGTATCACAGCACTTCACTCCTTCGGCAGGTTTTTTTTCTTATATATATGGTCCAAGATGGGCCCTCCAGAAACCTGGAATCAAAACACCTGTCTTCTAGAAGTTCTAGTTACTGCCACAAGCTGAGGGGAGTCTGCCCTCTGTCCCTTCTGCCAAGAAGAGCTCCCTCCAAATTCGCGTCCGTGCGGCTCAGATTTACCTCTCCTCAGTGCCGGGCCATCCTGATAAGCTCTTGCTTTGCTGGCTTCTAAGGAACAGTGTTTATCTTCTGCTGGGCGTGATCCGGAATTAACTAAGGAATCTGGGAAGAGGGGGCAAGACCGTGTACTCGGGGTCCCAAGAAGAGAACAAGTCACACTTAGGAGCAGTACCTTGTAGACTGTGGGCTTCCAGGCCCCCGGGTTGAGGGCCAAGGAGGTTTTTTTTTTTTTGATTGAGTAATTAAAGACAATGGCAGAAAAAGGTGGGGACATTGTACCAGGATTGAGACTATAATGAAAAGAGTGGGTTCAGACTGCCTCATTGTGTAGAATGCTGGCAGTAGTGTCATTAAAGCCCTTGGTGTGAGCATTACTTGACACAAAATCATGGAAATCTTATTAAAATGCTCTGGGAGGCTTCCCCCCCCCCACCTCCTCCCCAAGCTTTTCTGCACCACGTGACGGTGGATGATTCTGGAACGTATTTTCAGGAATCCACCAAGACCATGAAAGTGTACAAACTACTCTTTTTAATTGCAAAGAATTAATAAATAAGCAAACAGCTCTCATCCCTGGAGTAACTTTTGTGAAAAACCTGTGTTCTGAATACTAAGATAATTCAAATATTCTTGAGCACCTACTGTGTGCTAGTCATAGCTCTTGGTGCTGGGAATTCAGTGGTGAACAAGATAGGCAAGAAACCTATCCCTGGGAGTTGACATTCTTGTAGGAGGAGACAAACTAACAATGAATCAGTGAGATGGTAATATTAACACACAGTACTTGTATGTACGACAGTCTGCTGAAGTGCTTAATATTGTCCCTATTAAAGAGGAGAAAAGCGTGCAGAGAAATTGCAACCCCTGTGCACCGTTAGTGGGAATGTAAAGTGGTACAGCTGCTGTGGAAAACAGTATGGAGGTTCTTTAAAAAAAAAAAAAATTACATGATCCAGCAGTTCCATTTCTGAGTGTATATCCAAAAGAGTAGAAAACAAGACTCAAACACATGTTTGTAGACTCATGTTCACTGCAGTATTATTCACGATAGTCAAGGGGTAGAAGCAACCCAAGTGTCCATCGACAGAAGACTGGATAAAGAAAATATAGTATATTCGTACGTAAAACTGTCACATGCTACAACATGGATGGACCTTGAGGACAAGTGAAATGAACCAGTCACAAAAAGGACACACATTGTATGATTCTTGTTGTAAGCAGTATCTAAAGTAGTCAAATTCATAGAAACAGAAACTTTGAGTGGTGCTTACCCGGGGCTGGAAGAGGGGAATTAGGGAGTTAGGGCTCATCGGGTACAGAGTTCTGGTTTTACAAGAGGAAAAAGTTCTGGAATGTGAATATACTTAATACCCCTGAACTGTACATTTTAAAATGGTGAAGATGGTAAATTTTATGTTTTGGTTTTTGGTTTTTTTTCGGTTCGCGGGCCTCTCACCGTTGTGGCCTCTCCTGTTGCGGAGCACAGGCTCCGGATGCGCAGGCTCAGCGGCCATGGCTCATGGGCCCAGCCGCTCCGCGGCACGTGGAATCTTCCCAGACCGGGGCACGAACCCGTGTCCCCTGCATCGGCAGGCGGACTCTCAACCACTGCGCCACCAGGGAAGCCCAATTTTATGTTTCTTTTTAAGCCACAATTAAAAATTTTTAGAAGAGTGAAGCGGAGGAGTCCAGAATCACAAGGTAAAATGCAGGAGCTGCGCCCGGCCGTGTGGCTGCAGAGCGCCTGCGTCCAGTCACTGTGCCGACAGCTTCCTACACCCCGATGCTGCTGGGTGCCTAGGAAAACTGAGACAGTGGAGTCTTACAGGAAGTGTCGTGCAGGGAGCCCGGGGTCCTTCAGGCCACGGGGAAGGCCGCGTTTGCGCCGAGGTCCAAAAGCGAGACAAGGAGCCAGCAGAGGAGCTGTACCGGGCGGCGTCCACTGGGGAGGGCGCTGCATCCTGGGCCTCGGTGAGGAGGCTCTGTTCTGTGCGGAGGGCCGTGGGGAGCTCTCTGTGTTTTGAGCAGGGATGGGCTTCGTTTAGTGCGCACTTCCAAAACTACAGCTGGAAAGGAAGTTGAGAAGAAATTCTAGGCTCTTTGGCCATTTTGTAATCGATCATCAGACTGAAGACTTGGCTGGAGATAGTCTGACTTCAAGATCTATAAGATTAAATCATTGTCCTGCCCTTTTTTTTTTTTTTGCGGGGGAGGCTGTTCAAACATATTTAAGTGTGATGAATCTACCAAGCAAGGCAGTCTAGCAAGGAAAGCACTGATGCCCATCCATTTCCTTTTGAAAGATACATAGTTAAAGATATACCTTGGAGGGAGAAATGCTGCTTTCCTTTTAAGCCTGGGGGCCGCTACTCAAGGTGATGTCAGTTATTCATCAGAACTAGTGAAATGAATTGGAAAGAAGATGGACTTATGCATTGAGGATTTCTTTTGGGGACGTGCTTACTGATGCAGATTTTATGCATTTTTAGCCAGAACTCACCTATGGCTTCAGCAAACTGGTTATAAGAACGTTCTTATCTCCCCAACTTAATGAAGCTTTCACAGGCAAAGTTTTTGACAGTAATTTAAATGAAAAGAATCACATCTGATCTTAAATTTTAGGTGACGTTTTTCTGACACCGTAGTTGAAAATCTCATTTGAAATCTGATAAGGAGCCTCTTTCATCTTCTCTCTGATCTTCAAGAAGAACTTGTTGGAAGTCAGGGCTGATTAAGTTGCCAGAGTTGACTTTCACAAAATTGTTTAGGAAAATTATTTAGAAGCCTTGGATGTCATTATCTCTTTTTAGAAACATTATTAATAGATTTATTTTTTAGAGTTTTAGATTTACATTAAAAAAAACCTGAGCAGACAGTACAGAGTTCCCATATGGTCCCCTCCACATCTGGTTTCCCTGTTCCTAACATCTTACTTTGGTGTGGTATGTTTGTTACAGTTGATGAACCAGGGTTGATAAATTGCTGTTACCTAAAGTCCATGGTTTACAGTAGGGTCCACCCTTTGTGCTGTATAGTTCTATGAGTTTTGACAAATGCATGAGGACATGTATCCACTGTTAGGGTATCATACAGAATAGATTCGCTGCCCTAAAAACCCCCTGTGTTCACCCATTCATCCCTCCCCTCGTTCCCCTGAACCCCTGGCAACCACTAATCCTCTGACTATCTCCATAGTTTCAGAAGTTACGTGCGGCTGGAATTACACAGTGTGTGGCCTTTTCAGACTGGCTTCTGTCGCTTATTAGTGTGCATTTCAGGTTCCTCCGTGTCTTTTCACGGCTTGATCCTCATTTCTTTTTAACGCTGAGTAATATTCCATTGTCTGTTGTGCTACAGTTTATGTTCACCTGCTGAAGGGCATCTTAGTTGCCTCCAGTTTGGGGCAGTTTTTTTGTTTTGTTTTGTTTTGTTTTGGGCCATGCCTCGTGGCTTGTGGGATCCTAGTTCCACAGCCAGGGATCAAACCTTCCCCCCAAGCACTGAAAGTGCAGAGCCCTAACCACTGGACCGCCAGGCTACTCCCTGGAGCAATTATGAATAAAGGTGCTGTAAGCATTCGTGTGCAAGGTTTCACGTGGACAGAGTGAATTCCTGGGAGTGTGATTGCTGGATCGTATATTGCAAGGTGGTGTTTAGCTTTATCAGGAACTGCCGATCTGTCTTCACACGATTTTTATGCCTGTGTATTTGTGAAGCTGTTCAGTTATCCGCGGTAGAAATAGAAAGTCTCATTGTTCGTTATTAGTTGTTCATGATTGAGGTAAAAACATGTCTCTTTCAAGATCTTTTAAATGCTTCTTGCTTTGATTTAAGGCGTAATATTTATCTTTAAATTTCAAGCAACATTCAAGAAGAGCATTAAATTTTGATTAGCTTTTTGTAGTAATGCAGACATAGATAATATCCTATTACAGGTGAGGAAACTGAGGCACAGAGAGGTTAGGTAAGTTGCTTAAGGTCACACAGCTAGTAAGTGGCAGAGACAAACTTTGAGACACGCAGTCTGACTGCAGGACTTAGGCTTCTAACCACTGTGTCATGTTGCCTCTCTAATGTATTGCGTTCATGATTTGTGTGAAGGACTTAGCCGTGCATAGCTACATTTTAGCGATGTTCAACAAAATCATTTGGGAAGCTTGTTAAAGTTCAGAGTCCTTGGCCTCCTACCCAGAGGTTCTGATTTGATAGGCATGGGCTATGGCCTTGGAACCCTATTTTAGACAAGTGCCTTCAAGTGATGCTGACGGAGAAGTCCTGTGGACTGTGTTGTGTAGGAACAGGTGTAGATAATGAGCTGGAGTCATTGATTCAGATCATTGTCAACCCTGTTGATGAGGAGCCCGGAGAGCTGGTTGAGTTCTTGGCTCTCCCGTGTGCTTTTGCTGGATGGATCCAGGGGGTAATCGCCCTTCACCACTGCTTTCAGTAAGACACACGCCACCGCGGAAGTCCTCCTGTTGCTTAGTGGTGGTTGGCTGCATCACCCACCAGGAAGAGCGACAGTTGTGGGTTGGCAAGTTGGTCATCAAGAGGATGTTTATATATGAGTGCAGACTCAACTTGGGGAGGGGGTGCTGCCCCATGTGAGTGTAAAGACAAAGCGGTTATTTAAAAAACTGGCAGTGACTGCTTTCATTCTTAGTTTATTGCTGACTTTATCGTCTCTCTGTTGTGCGATGATTCTTAACTCCTACCCAGGGATAGATGCGATCACCGGAGGGTGAGGGAGACTTTGGAGTAACAGCAGTCATTACAAAGGTTTCATCTTCTAGAGCAGTTAGCAACGATTTTTATCTACTCTAAAAACAATTTTGAGTTAAGAGGTGTTATTCCGTTATAAAGTAAGCATGCTTCGTAGCTCTCTGTCCTTGGCTCTAAGATGCACGCTTTAACCTCTAAAGCTGGAATGCATCTTACAGTTTGGCATCATAAAATGAAATTTGGTAGTCTTAGTGCTTTTTCTTAACAGGACACAAAATAATGGCGTCCTTAATAATTGATGGATTTTCAATTTTCTGAAATAAGTTATTCTGTACAGGCAAACCTTGGAGATGTCACAGATTCGGCTTCGGACCACTGCAGTAAAGCGAGTCACATTGTGTGTATTGGTGTCCCAGTGCATATAAGTTACGTTTACACTGTACTGCAGTCTATTAAGTGTGCAGTAGCGTTATTACGTCTGAAAAAACAATGTGCAGGCTTCCCTGGTGGCGCATTGGTTAAGAATCCACCTGCTAATGCAGGGGACATGGGTTCAAGCCCTGTTCTTGGAAGATCCCACATGCCGCGGAGCAGCGAAGCCCGCGAGCCGCAGCTCCTGAGCCCGCGTGCCACAACTGCTGAAGCCCGCGCGCCTAGAGCCCATGCTCCGCAACAAAAGAAGCCACTGCAATGAGAAGCATATGCTCCGCAACGAAGAGTAGCCCCCTCTCGCTGCAACTAGAGAAGGCCTGCGTGCAGCAACGAAGACCCAACGCAGCCAAAAATAAAATAAATTTATAAAAAAACCAAAAACACCAATGTGCATACCTCAATGGAAAAGTACTTCATTGCTAAAAAATAACATCTGACAATTCAGGGTTGCCACAAACCTTTAATTTGTTTTTGTTTTTGTTTTAAAAAGCAATATCTGTGAAGCACAATGGAGTAAAGTGCAATAAAGATGAGGTCTGGGGCTTCCCTGGTAGCGCAGTGGTTGAGAGTCCGCCTGCCGATGCAGGGGACACGGGTTCGTGCCCCGGTCCGGGAAGATCCCACATGCCACAGAGCAGCTGGGCCTGTGGGCCATGGCCGCTGAGCCTGCGCGTCCGGAGCCTGTGCTCCGCGACGGGAGAGGCCACAACAGTGAGAGGCCCACGTACCGCAAAAAAAAAAAAAAAAAAAAAAAAAGATGAGGTCTGCTCTAAAAAGAAAAAAAAAATTCCCCTCCCCCCGTGTCCCTTATTGTGCCACAGTGGCTTCTTGCCCTTTACTTGGTGTTTTGAGTTTTAGAGCTACGGAATGTGAGGCAGAGGAGGCAGTGAGGCCGTCTGACTCATCTTTTTGTACCTCAGACCAGTCTGTCCTGAAGTCCTCCTAGGTGGGCGAGCATCGGTTTCTCTTAGTGTGTGGCAGGCTCTTAGAATGCTCTTTTAGTGTCTTTTCAAGGAAGTTCTTCCTTCTCTCTGGAGGGTTATAAGGGATCACTTAACCCGAAGTAGACTTGCAGGGGCAGTAAATACGATGCCCCGACATTAAGTGCACACACAGAACTCGGGCTGTTTTACTTGGATAAGCACACATGCTTGTGTGTAACTACCACCCAGATCAAAATACAGAGCACTTGCCATCCCCCAGAAGGCCCTCTTGTCTGACTTCTCACACAGCACCTTTCCCCCCACCCCAGCTTAACCCCTCTCCTGGTTTCTGTTACCACAGATTTGTTTTGTCTGTTCTTGGCCTGTTCTGAACATTTCCTATAAATGGAACCATACAGTATGTGGTCTTCTGTGGCTGGATGAGCATATCAGTGCTTCATTCCTTTTTATGGTTGAGTAATATTCCATCGTGTGGGTATATCCCACTTCGTTTAGCCATTCATCACTCGGTGGACATTTGGGTTGTTTCTGCTTCTTGACTGTTGTGACTGATGCTGCTGTGAACACCCATGCACCAGTTTTTGTGTGGACATATGTATTCAGTTTTCTTGGGTAAACACCTGGGAGGAGGGGACTCACTGGATTACATGCTGACTTAGTGTTGAACCTTTTGAGGAACTGCCAGACTTTTGCCAGAGGGGCTGCACTTCGTTGCATTTTTAAAATGAATTTCTTTTCTGTTATTTTCTCCTTTGGGTTTTAAACTATTATTTTTTAAGGGGAATGCTCAGCTTATTTTCAGCTTAATTCTTTCCTAAAACAAGCATTTTAGGCTGTGAGTTTCCGAGGATTGTGTTAGCAGGAGCAGACAAGTATTGATACGCAGCTTGTCATCATCGTCTTCTCAGAATTTTCACATTTACATTATATCTTCTTTGACCAAGGAGTAATTTAGAATTGTGTTCCTTGATTTCCAAACACATGGGTTTTTCTAATCACTGTTTTGTTATTGATTTCTAACGTAATTATTCTGTGCTCAGAGAACGTGGTCTTCATGATAGCATTGTTTCCATAAGAGTTCCACGGGAGACACACGAAACTGGCTGTGTCTGGGACAGGAAGGGATAAAGTAATAGGGAATTGGGGTGCTGGACACAGCCCTGGAATGACTAGGGGACTGGGCTCTGGCCTGGTCTCCAGAATTGAGTCACTGATGGAGCTCCTCATAGGCGACCCCTGGAATCATTGAGATCCACGTGTATCTCCAGCAAGGAAGGGGTCCACAAGCCTGGATCCAGAAGGCACTCTGCTGCAGCACTGCCTCGACTCCTAGGAGGCTGGAGAATGAGCTCAGGAAGGCTGTTGAAGGAAATCCTCTGCTTGCGCATCCTCGCTGGCCAGCCGAGAAGCATTCTCTAAGAAAAGGCAGGGCGAGGACCCCTGCTTCACTTCCCTCTGTGGAATCCTGGGTGGTGCATCCATGGGTAGAGCCTAATTCATGTTCACAAGTCTAAACCTAAGAGAGTCCGGTGATGTAATTTTGAGCTTTCGGTGGAGCAAAGCCAATTCATTGTATCCACCACACTGGTCCCGTGAGAGCTAGTAAGACTTTGTGATGGACAGTATACCGTCGGTTTGCATAAATGTTCCCCATGTCCCCGAAAAGAATGCATATTGCACAGCTGCTGGGGGGGTCAGTGATCTGATTGAACCTGTGTCTCCACCAGTTGTAAGGTGCGTCATTATTTTATGTTCCATTAAGGGGAAAAAAAGCTGTCAGTTAAACCAGACTTAATGATTTCTTCTCACTTAGAATTCTTTTACTTATACTGATGGGAAGAGTTCTTTAAACGTCTTTAAGCATTGATTTCTAAACAGCGTTTACCAAGTGTCCATACATATAGAAGGTAAGATATGAGCAACATAAGTTGGTTAAGGTACCCCTTAAAGCCTAGGACCAGAGCCTCGTTCTCTGCACAGAGCAGGCGTTTGCGTTTTGACAGAAGCAGTACAAACAGCAGTGCTGTCCTCTCCTGCTCAAGGCACAGGCGCACAGCACTTCTAAACGGCCCTCCTGTATTGTCCGGGAGGGGCGGGGTTCGAACTCTGCAGGTTTTCACGCTGAGACTTTATTGATCTTACTAGAGGGTACCAATGCAAGGTTTGAAGCAATAGTCAGCCTCTTATTTCTTTATGAAATGGTTCTTAAATTGTGTTTTTAGCAGAACCATCAAGGAGTAGCACTTCAGTAGTGCCCCTGGCAGTCGTAAATGTATTCGCAGATGTGAAGCCATTGACCTCTGTATGTCACATTAGATTTCAGAGACGTAAAGACGCACCTCTTAAAATTGATGAAGCATATTATGTCTACTAGTTCAGCTTGTTAATTGTATTAGTCAAATCTATAGCTTTTTCTTTTTCTTTTTTTTTTGCCTTTAGGAAGAGTCCATTTTTACGTGTACCCTGTCAATTTTTTTTTTTTTTGGCAGTACGCGGGCCTCTCACTGTTGTGGCCTCTCCCGTTGCAGAGCACAGGCTCCGGACGCGCAGGCTCAGCGGCCACGGCTCACGGGCCCAGCCGCTCCGCGGCATGTGGGATTGTCCCGGACCGGGGCACGAACCCGTGTCCCCTGCATCGGCAGGCGGACTCTCAACCACTGTGCCACCAGGGAAGCCCTACCCTGTCAGTTTTTGCTTTATATGTTTTGAAGCTATTGTGTTAGATGCATATATGTTCAGACTTGTTAATTTTGTGATTAATGGAACGATGTCAGTATCTAGTGACTTTATCTTTAGCCTGTTTTGCCTGTGTTCGTGTCATGGGACCAGTTTTCCTTTGGTATATCACTCCCTACCCTTCTGCCTTCAATTGTTATGTGTTCTTATATTTTAAATAAGCCTTGGGACTTCCCTGGTGGCACAGTGGTTAAGAATCCACCTCCCAGGGGGCTTCCCTGATGGCGCAGTGGTTGGGAGTCCGCCTGCCGATGCAGGGGACCCGGGTTCGTGCCCCGGTCTGGGAGGATCCCGCGTGCCGTGGGGTGGCTGGGCCCGTGAGCCATGGCCGCTGGGCCTGCGTGTCCAGAGCCTGTGCTCTGCGGCGGGAGAGGCCACAGCGGTGAGAGGCCCGCGTACTGCAAAAAAAAAAAAAGAATCCACCTCCCAATGCAGGGGGCACGGGTTCGAGTCCTGGTCTGGGAAGATCCCACATGCCGCGGAGCAACTAAGCCCGTGTGCCACAACTACTGAGCCTGCACTCTAGAGCCCGCGAGCCACAACTACTGAGCCTGTGCACCACAACTACTGAAGCCCGCGCACCTAGAGCCCGTGCTCTGCAACAAGAGAAGCCACTGCAATGAGAAGCCCATGCACCGCAGCAAAGAGCAGCCCCCGCTTGCCACAGCTAGAGAAAGCCCACGTGCAGCAACGAAGACCTAGCACACCCAAAAATAAATAAATAAATAAGCCTCTTGTATCTAGAAAAATGGTACAGATGAACTTTTTTTGCAAAGCAGAAATAGAGTCACAGACGTAGAAAACAAAATTATGGTTACCAAGGTGGGTGGGATGAATTTGGAGATTGGGATTGACATATATACACTACTGTGTATAAAATAGATAACTAATGAGAACTTACTGTATAGCACAGGGAACTCTACTCAGTGCTCTGTGGTGACCTAAATGGGAAGGGAATCTAGAAAAGAGTGGATATATGTCTATGTATAACTGATTCACTTCGCTGTACAGCAGAAACTAACGCAACATTGTGAAGCAACTATACTCCAATAAAAATTAATTTAAAAAAACAAACCTAGGCCTGTTTGTCCTTAATTATGTTCCGCAGGCTGCACGGCAGAGAGGTTCTGTTTTTTAAAAGATGAGTCCACGGTCACGTCGGTTAAGAATCCTCTCAGTTTAACAAAGTTGGTGTTGTTGGTGCTTCTTTTTTTGATTACAGATTCCATGGAATCTTTAACATATGAGCATGTATCGTGATGTACTAAGGGGGGTGATATATAGTATGATATTTGATTGTGGACCAAGTCTGTGTTTGTGAATTTAAACTTCAAAAATCGTACACTCACGTTTATAACAGCATTGTTCACGGTAGCCGAAACTTAGAAGCAACCCAGATGTCCATCAGTAGATGAACGGACAAGCAAAATGGTGGCTAAACGTTATGGAAAGTTATTCAGCCGCAAAAAGGAATAAAATCCTGACACATCCTACAATGTGGATGAACTTTGAAAACATTATGCTAAGTAAAATCAGCCAGACACAGAAGGACACATATTGTATGATTCTACTTACATGATATACCTAGAACAGGAGAATTCAGAGAGATGTAGAGCATAAAGGAGGTTGCTAGCCAGCGGTTAGGGCTTGGGGGTTGAGGATGGGAAATTGCTGTTTAATGGTTACAAAGCTTCTGTTGGGGATGATGAGAAGTTCTGGAAATAGGCAGTGGCGCTGGTTGCCCGACATTGTGGATGTACTCAGTGCCACCGAACTGTACACGTAATGATTGAAATGGTAGATTTTAGGTTGTGTGTATTTGGCTCAATAAAAAAAGGCCCCAAAAATAAATAAACGTCTTTTAAAGAGCATTTAGTTGGGTGTTTTTTTCATTGTGCATTTTTTTTGTGTCCGGGTTTTTAAACTTGGTCCTTTTTCCTGTTCATGTTCATTGTAAATGTATCAGTTACTTATGACTTTGTTACTTCATAACAAAGTATTCCAGAGTCGTTGGCTTAAAACAACAGTGGTTATTATTGCTCATATTTCTGGGAGTTGGCCGGCAGTTCATGGACCGCTCTTGTCTGGGTCCACCCACTCCCGTGGCTGCATGGAGCTGGCAGGTCAGCCGGGGCTGAGTTGCCTCCCTGAGGTCCGGGGCCTCAGCCGAGGCGGCTGCAACAGCTGGGATGTCTTGGACTCTCCCTGCCAGTGGTGTCTTAGCACAGTAGGTTTCATTCAGAAGCTTGCTGACCCGGGCTTCTCTGGAGCACGGGACCTGGTCTTGGGGTTCCCAGACAGGAGGGGTGCGAGACCTGGGTTCCGGGTCCTGCATGGTGTCCTCTGTGCCACCCTCTCTTGGGCAAAGGAAGTCCCCGAGCCTCCCACCTTCCTGATCGGAGGAACTGTGCCATATCACAGACTCTTTCTTCAGTCTTCCACAGTAAAAATCAATGTTTGTTTGTTTGTTTTTTCTCCTACTCCCATATTTTGCATTTTGTATTTCTAATGGTTTTTCTTTTTAAATTTTCAGCTGTATTGAGGTAGAATTGACATATCTAACTGTTTCTCTTTGTTGTGTTGGATTTTTTTCTCATTGCAGTCCTTCTCCCTCTTTCTCAGTTGGGCATTTTGAACTCCATTTCCATTGCTTTGCTGCGTAGCCTAGACTTTTTATTTTTTTACGTCTTTATTGGGGTGTAATTCCTTTACAATGGTGTGTTAGTTTCTGCTTTATAACAAAGTGAATCAGCGATACGTATACATATGTTCCCATATCTCTTCCCTCTTGCGTCTCCCTCCCTCCCACCCTCCCTATCCCACCCCTCTAGCGGGTGACAGAGCACCGAGCGGATCTCCCTGTGCTATGCGGCTGCTTCCCACTAGCTATCTACCTTACGTTTGGTAGCGTATATATGTCCATGCCACTCTCTCGCTTTGTCACAGCTCACCCTTCCCCCTCCCCATATCCTCAAGTCCATTTTCTAGTAGGTCTGTGTCTTTATTCCCGTCTTACCTAGGTTCTTCATGACATTTTTTTCCCTTAAATTCCATATATATGTGTTAGCATGCGGTATTTGTCTTTCTCTTTCTGGCTTACTTCACTCTGTATGACAGACTCTAGGTCCATCCACCTCATTACAAATAGCTCAATTTCATTTCTTTTTATGGCTGAGTAATATTCCATTGTATATATGTGCCACATCTTCTTTATCCATTCATCTGATGATGGACACTTAGGTTGTTTCCATGTCCTGGCTATTGTAAACAGAGCTGCAGTGAACATTGTGGTACATGACTCTTTTTGAATTATGGTTTTCTCAGGGTAGATGCCCAGTAGTGGGACTGCTGGGTCGTATGGGAGTTCTGTTTGTAGTATTTTAAGGAACCTCCATACCAGCCTAGACATTTTTATATGGATTCTGAGCTTGCCAGGTTGAAGCTAATTATGCAGGCTCTCCTCCTCGGAATTCTCCGCACTTCAGAGCAAGTTATTTCTCTTCCCATTTCCATGCTAGTGTTACTGGCTGTTGTTTATTCTGTGAGACATTATCGTCCTGTGTGGTCACTTTTTCTTTAGGTTTCCTTCTGTAAATCTGTGCCCATGATTCCCTCTGGTGTCCCACCCCTCCCCATCTTGGGTCTTTTCTCTTGACTGAAGTTCATTCTTTCAGAATTTCCCTTAATGATGGTGTGCTGGTGGCCAGCTCTTGAGTTTTTGTTTGTCTAAAGGGGTATTTCACCTAATCCAAAGAAGGCTGGGAAAAGCATGAGTGTCCCAGGACGAGCAAAGATCACGAAGGAGGATGAGGGGAAGTGACAGGAGGTGACTGCTGAGTGGTCCATGGGGGCCAGGACCTTCCTGTCCCGTAGAAAGCCGGCCTCTCAGAGCGCCTCTCTCCCCGCGAGGCACACACTGTCCTTCCTTGTCCCTGGCAGAAAGGCTGCCGCTGCATTCTGGTCGCGTGCTTTAGTGATCTGGAGCCTCCACTGACCTGGCCCCCAGTGTGGTTGACATACTGCTGGCCCTGTTAGCCATTTGGACTCCGCTTTATCACCTCACTGAAGGCATACAGTTCTTGGGTGGTGACCAGACCCAGAGGCACAGCTGCCGACGGCCACAGCCTGCCTTTATGTTCTTGGTATAAACCATACTGCTTCGTAGTAGCTAGGAACTCATCCTGCTTTAACAGCTTAAGTCACCGGTTTTTGTAGTGTTCCAGGTAGGTATTATTTGTTTGGGTTAAACCACACTCCAGTACAGAGTTCCCATTTAGTGAATTAATGGGACCAGAGGCCAAGCCCATGCTTTCCCAGAATTCTTAGTGTCCTGTGGCATTGACCAAAACTCTGAAAAATACCATACAATAACAAAAAAGTTAGCATTGATTAGTAATCAAGGTAAAATTAAGGTTAAGTGACGTCAGTTTCCATTAGCACTAGGTACCAGAAATATGCAGTTGTGAGTCATGTGCATGTGATTGTTTGAAACCCTGTTTTATCACCTATTATCCAATTTGTTAAATTATCACACTTGACATTTAGTGACTAAAACAAGGTGAAGGTTTCTGGCCACAGTTCACATCTGCGGAACATTATCTTCCCCTAGGAGAACTGCTGATTAACTTTATGGAAGATCGTGTGTGTGTGTGTGTGTGTGTGTGTGTATGCGCGTGTGTAAAATTTGTAAGGGAGTCATTTGATATTTATAGCAGTGAACCAAATTACAGCTTCTTGGTGGATTGGAATCTGTTAGGTAAATAGATTATTAATATAATTTGAAAATTAGAAAACACTTTGAGATACCATTTGCTTATGCTTTGATTTCAGTATGTCTGATAATCTCCCTCTTTCCATTGATTCTGGTTTGCAAACTTTTCTACATTTTGAAATCACTAAAGTGGAGGATTCATCTTATATTTGATGGGATCTTAGATTTCATTAAACATCATAAAGTAATGATTCTCAGTTTCTTATTATTTTTTGCATGCTTTATCTTAGTGGTTTATTTTAGTCTTTAAGTAGTAGTGCTCTTTAGGTATTATATACCTTTAATTTATCAGAGTCTACTATCAAATAATATTACACCACTTCACATCCAGGGTAAGAACCCTGGAACAGTGTACTTTCATTTCTCCCTTCCCAGACTTCGTGCTCTTTACTTTTATGTGTGTTACCACCCCAACACACTTTGTTATTTTTGCTTTGAACAGTAGCAGTAAATCTTCTAAAGAGATTCACACCATGAGGGGAAAATGTTTACCCACATAGTTACCATTTACAGTATTTTCCATTCTTCCGTGTAGATACAGACTTTCATCTGGTATCTCTCCACCCCCTACCCCACCCCAGGGCTTTTTTTTTTTTAATATAAATTTATTTATTTATTTAGTTTTGGCTGCACTGGGTCTTCGTTGGCTGCGTGCAGGCTTTCTCTAGTTGCGGCGAGCGGGGGCTACTCTTGGTTGTGGTGCGTGGGCTTCTCATTGCGGTGGCTTCTCTTGTTGTGGAGCACGGGCTCTTGGCACGCGGGCTCAGTAGTTGTGGGTTGCAGGCTCTAGAACACAGGCTCAGTAGTTGTGGCGCATGGGCTTAATTGCTCCATGGCATGTGGGATCTTCCCCGACCAGGGCTCGAACCCGTGTCCCCTGCATTGGCAGGTGGATTGCTAACCACTGCGCCACCACGGAAGTCCCCACCACAGGACTTTTAAACGTTTCTTATAGTACAGATCAACTAGTGATGAATTCTTTCAAGTTTTTAATGTCTGAAAATGATTTTGTTTCACCTTCCTTTTTGAAAGATACCTGGCAGGGTGTAGAACTGTGTCCGTTGTTTTAGTCATTTCAGACAGGAGTGTAAATCTATCCCTGTTACTTCGTCTTGGCTGAAAGCAGAACTTCCCACCTAAGTACTTCAATTAAACGCATACAAATCATGAACCCCAAACCCAGACCTCCCACCCACAGGCCTCCATTTGTGGGAAACCAGTGCCTTCTCGAGAAAGGCAGGAGCCTGGACTAAATTACACAGATGGCTCCTGATTCTTAATCTAAAACCTCTCTGGCAACACCTTTGTACTGAAATGGGGAATTTCTTGACATCTTTCCACATTGCTTTTCCCCTGTGAAAACATTTATATTTGTAGAGACCACACCTGCTGTGTTGTGGCTAACCTTCTCCCGTCATTCTGCAGATGAGAAACGGGCCCCAAGTGGTGAGGCTTAAGCAAGGCCCTTATCTCTGGAGAATCGGGAAGACGGTGATCAACTGCAGTGACTGCACTGAATTTCACCAGCAGGTTCCAGTTAACTTGCTTTTTTAAAAAAAGCTTCTATTGAGGTTGGAAGGAAATTTCTCATTGTATGCCCTTTTGTATGTTTTCAGAGAGAGAGTATGTATGTGTGTAATAACCATATCCATGTATAACTTTTTCAATTAAGAAAAATAAACCACTGGATTTCTTAGGAGAGAAAATAAATCAGCTGTAGACTTTCGTTTCATCTTACCTAACAATGTCGAAGTGACAAAATGTAGATGATAAAGTGAACCAGACCTTATTTTTGCCTTTATTGGGAGAAGACTGCTGAGTTGTGGGAAAGGTCTTGATAGTTAAGAACACCTTCTCTGAACATGGCTTATCTTCCCATTTTTTTCCTGTGGCACTTGCGTGCGTGAGATTATCTGTGTGTGAGAGGATTCTGTGGCTGCAGAGTTATTTTGAAGGCAGAGAGATGCTGATAGAATTTCACTGAATACCAGCAAAATACTGGTATTCACCGTACATTCAGGGAGTTAAAAGAAATAGTAGGACATCAAGATATTTAAGTGACAGCTGTACAGAGATTGGTCCTGAGTATTTCATTATATACTTGTATTCTTTTTGTTTATTCTTTTTATTTATTCTTTAAAATGTGCCAGGAAACATTCCATTATTTTTCATTAATACTTTAGCCAAATACCCTGAAAAGGTGCTACTGGCCATTTATACTTGAAACTTTTTTTTTAACTTATGAAAAATTCCAGGACTTCCCTGGTGGCGCAGTGGTTAAGAATCCGCCTGCCAATGCAGGGGACACGGGTTCGAGCCCTGGTCCGGGAAGATTCCACATGCCGTGGAGCAGCTAAGCCCGTGCGCCACAACTACTGAAGCCCACGCGCCTAGAGCCCGTGCTCCACAACAAGAGAAGCCACTGCAGTGAGAAGCCCCCGCACGACAACAAAGAGTAGCCCCCGCTCAACGCAACTAGAGAAAAGCCCGTGCACAGCAACGAAGACCCAATTCAGCAATCAATCAATCAATTCCAAACCCTTAGAGTATAAAATAGGTAATGAATGCCCATATAGCCGTCAGATAGATTTAACACTTATCATTTTGCTTGATTAATTTTTTGCTGAACTATTTCAAAGTAAAGTCCAGATGTAATAATATTACAACTCCTAAATTCTACAGTATGAATAAAGACTTTCTTTTTAAACATAATCACAATATCGTTATCCCACCTTACAGAATTTGTCTTCCTTTTAGAGATGCAAATTCTGATCATAATTATGGGTAAAGTAAATGGTCAGTACTTTAACTCTTTAGGGCCTTAAAGGGATAGGAAAAGATGGGCATTACTGAGAGAAAATCAAGGAAATCCATTAAAGATCATGATTCTTGAGTTGAATCATTCTGGTGTTTAGATTCACTTAAAATGTACCTTCACTGTTATCAGCCAACCCTATTCATCATCAGGGTTGGAGGGGAGAAAACTGGAGGTGGGTTTTCTTAAACCAAAGTCTATTGATGCTCGAACTAGAGTGGCACCCTTTCAGACTCTTGTTTTCATATAGCTACATAGGAGAACTCAGCAGAACTTTTTTTTTTTTTTTTAAATGAGGCCCCTTTTGGGAGCCCAGTCCACACTGGACAGACTCGATTTGACCCTTTGGGTGCATTTATTTTTTTCGTAACAGGATAGTGTCAACCAACTGGTTAGTTTTTGATTTCTGTCTATATTGCAGTAAGGTGCTTGCTTGCTGGTAAGAGTAATTCCTTGGGAGGTTCAAGAATTGCACACTTGCTTCTTTATTTTACTGTGGCATTTGACGTTGTTGGGTTTTCCCTCTTGAAATTCTCTCCTCTCTTGGTTTTGGATGCATCATTCTCTACTGGTTCTCACATTTTCTCTTGATCTGGGTCTCCCCACCCCACCCCACCCCACCCCACCCTACCCCATGCATGAATAAGAGGCCTCTGGAAGCCGCTAGCAGCAGCTTTACGAGGAAGCTGACACTTTGGACTATAGAATGGAAAGAGCGGGTCCCTGATGACACTCTTGAGCTGCTGGGCCTGCCCGTAGCATACTCTGGGACCTTGTGGATCTTTGGGTTTATCCTACTTGGAGTTCAAGCACCTGGGATGTGTATATTCATGTCTTTTATCAAATATGGAACATTTTACCCAGTACTTCTTCAAATATTTTTTCTCTGTCACCAGGGAAAATCATTAGACGTTTCTTGGCTTCAGTTTTCTCAGTTATAAAATTAGGATAATAATGGCTGCGCTCAAAGTTATTTGGCGGTGGCAGGGGTGGGTGTTTGGTGGTGTGGTATAATTTCCTACTCTGAATTTATAAACACATTTTCTATTTTTCTTCCTAAGAAATTGTGTAATATTTATTGGCTTTTGAATTTAAGCCTTTATTCTACTTGGAACCAATTAAAAATACGATGATAACCAGGAATTCAATTTCATTTTTTTTACATGGAGATAACTGATACAGCACGTAACATACATAGAAGAGTCTGCCCTGTCTCTCTGAGCTGCAATGTCAGTTGTGTTGTAAATCAAGTTTCTGTGAGTCTGTGTGTATTTTTCTGGCTACTGTCTTCTGGTTCATCAGTCCGTTTGTCTGTCCCTGCACCACGATCACATTATCTTAATTTGTTTGTAGAAGCTCTACATGTTCTCTTGCTATTTACTCAGATTCTTAATCTTTTGTTTCTTTAAACAGATTAATGAAATAGAAATTAAACACACAGGTAGAGGATTATTAAAAGCTGTTTCTCTGAAAAGCTTAATGAGATAAAAGCCAATTCTAGCACAAGGAAAAGAGAATATAGACATAGTAGGAATGGAAAATACTGCAGAGGTTAATCATTAATGCAAGGATATTATGAACAACCCTGTCAATTAAAATTAAATGTCCATGTACCAGCCAACCTTTACCCACTGCATTGACGTTCCCTAGTATTGTTCTGGAATGTATTTCCTCACAAGCCTACCTTCTCAGAAGGAACCACTATCAAGAATGTGGTGTTGAGGGACTTCCCTGGTGACGCAGTGGTTAAGGATCCGCCTGCCAATGCAGGGGACTTGGGTTCGATCCCTGGTCGGGGGACTAAGATCCCACATGCCGTGGAGCAACTAAGCCCGCGTGCCACAACTAGCGAGCCCATGTGCCACAACTACAGAGCCCACGTGCTCTGGAGCCGCACGTCACAACTAAGATCCAACGCAGCCAAAAGTAAATAAATATTTTTTTAAAAAAACAACTGCCATTAAAAAAAAAGGAATGTGGCGTTGATCATTTCTGTGCATTTATTTATGCTCTGCGTATGTATATGTCACCCCTCTGTGGAAGGTGTCGCGTACAGTGTATGTCTTCAGCCTCCTTTTATCTTCTTTTCATTTGTGGGTTTCATGTGTGTTGGAAGACTGAGTTCAGCCATTGTTAATTGTGTGGGATTCTGTATCATAAATATACCACAGTTTATTCATTTTCTTATTAGTGGAAACTTAGGTTGTTTTTCTATTAAAACAATGCTGCTATGAATATCTTACATGTGGTCTGTAAGCGAGGGTTCCTTGGGATAATACCTACACAGTCGCTGGCTTGTACAATACCCGCCTTCAGCCTCACCAGAAGTTGGCAAATTGTTCTCTGGAGTAGCTGTTGTTTACTTGTTTAACTTGATTTTTTTTTTCTTTCAGTGCCTGAAGACCTCTCATTAGAAGAGAGAGAAGAACTTTTAGACATTCGTCGAAGAAAAAAGGAACTTATTGATGACATCGAGGTAAAAAAATGTCTTTTAGTTTTTGCTCTTAGGTAAAATTGTAAATCAAGTCGTTTGCAGAGACGTGGATGGACCTAGATACGGTCATACAGAGTGAAGTAAGTCAGAAAGAGAAAAACAAATATCGTATATTAACGCATGTATGTGGAATCTAGAAAAATGGTACAGATGATCTTATGGGCAAAGCAGAAATAGTGACACAGACATAGAGAACAAACATGGATACCAAGGGGGAAAGGGCGGGGGGTTGGATGAATTGGGAAATTGGGATTGACATATATACACTACTGTAAAACAGATAACTAATGAGAGCCTACTGTATAGCACAGGGAGCTCTACTTGGTGCTCTGTGGTGACCTAAATGGGAAGAAAATCCAAAAAAGAGGGGATATGTGTACATGTATGGCTGATTCACTTTGATGTACAGCAGAAACTGACATAGCAGTATAAGGCAACTATACTCCAATTAAAAAGAAAAAGGATAAACAACAAGGTCCTACTGTAGAGCACAGGGAGCTATATTCAATATCCTGTGATAAACCAGAATGGAAAAGAAAAGGAAAAAGAATGTGTGTGTGTGTGTGTGTGTGTGTAGCTGGATCACTTTGCTGTACAGCAGAAATTAACACAGCATTGTAAATCACCTATACTTCAATAAAACAAATTTTTTTAAAAATTGTAAATCAAGTAGCTTCATGAAAATGTAAAAACGTGGGTATTTAGTATGCGTTTATCCGAACCATATGGAGAGGCAGAGCGTAAGAGTTACCCAGGCTGGTGAAGCAGAGCTCGTGCTCACGGGGCGGCGTGGACTCATTGGAAGAGAAGTCATGCCTGGAGTCACGGGCGAGCGCTGTGTGACTCTGCAGTCACGATGGGCGTCTTCACACGGCAGTGGCGCCTGCACACGTACTGCTCCCGGAAGTCTACAGCGAGGCCGCGCTTCGTCTACCAGGGTCCCTGGCATGCTGCCTGGCACATGGTTGGCACTCAGGTGTCCTTTGAATGATGGACTAAACATATATTGAGTTCTAGCTATGCACCGAGCACCTACTAGCTGGTGGGAGTAGAGTGACGGACAAGACACAGATAGCCAACCGTTGCACTTTCCACACTTGTGTGCTCAGAGGACAGGGTGGAGGGGGTCCCGTGGGAGACCCAGAGGAGTCAAGCCACAGTCTCCGAGTCGGAGCGTCTGTAATAGCCGCAGAAACGAGGCAGAGGGGCAGCGCTCGCGGCTCCCGTCTGGGGCTTCCTCGGGAAATCGACTGCACGTGTGGCTGCTCCCTGGGAAGCTTCCTAACCGTTGTCCCGCCAAAGTCAATGTGGCCTCCCCGGCCACTTGCTGCGGAACTGAGCTGTGTCCAGACAGTAGCTCCTTTCTAGGGGCTCACAGTTTGAGCCTGAAGTTTCTTGGCACCTGAGATCATAGGGTCTGAATAAAAATCTCTTTGTATTTGAGAGATAATTCATGAAACTTTTTCTTCTAAGGTTACCCGTCATTCTCAGAAAAATCAGATAACCCAGAACGTGTGCTTTGGTTGAAGAATGAGAACATATTGTAAGGCTGACGTTCTGATTTGGACGTTAGTAATAACAGTGCCCATGGAGCCTTGTGTAGCTCCAGCGACCTCACTTCTGAGTTGAGGGTGCCCAGGCCCAGGAGGTCAGGGCTGTCTCAGCCAGTAAGCGGTAGGGAGTCTGTCCCTTCTGGGGTCCTTGGCCTGTCTGAGGGCCCCAGGCAAGATCGTTGTCACCTCCCGGGCTCTGTCCACAGTGCCTCGTCTCACGGAAAGTGACAGAGATCACCCTGAGACGGTGGTTGGAGGCCCGATACCGACCTGACTTGAGTTTAAGCCTCGCCCCAGGTCTTCCCAAGAAGTCAGGTGCCGGCGAAGGCAGGTGGGCATGTGTGGGTGACGTATAACGGGACTCATTGCTTTCCTTTTGCCGTTTGTATCTTTTTACACCTGTGATGTTCTCCCCAGGGTCCCTTCTTGATTTTACACACACACACTCCAGGATCTGCCTGCGGGACCCCTCTGCTCTCGTTCTGATGGGAGATGGACAAACAGTAATTTTGTTTGCTCATGAGTTGGCGTGGCTCTGACTACGAGACTGTCTGTGTCCATAAGCAGTGCTGGTTTCTCCATACCTGTGATGTCCCGATGAGACCTGAGGGGACCTTGCACCCGGGGGGCTAAAAGGTCTCTGAAGGTGGAGAACCCCCTCTCTCACCCCCACAACGCTTTCTTTCTTTCTCGACAGAGGCTGAAATATGAAATCGCGGAAGTGATGACGGAGATCGACAACCTCACGTCCGTGGAGGAGAGGTGAGCGGCTGTGGCTGCACCTTCAGGTCACCCTCCAGCCGAGCTCGCGACGCTGTGGTGGCCACGGCGGGGCGGGCAGCCTGTCGGGGCCTCGTCCTCCTCCTCCGCCCCCCTCATCTTCCCTGCTTCTCCCCTCCCCACGTGGTCCAGTTCACCGTCAGGCCTTGTAGTTGAGGAAGCCGCGCAGGCCCCTCAGAACACCCTGCCCAGACATGACCTTTCTGTGTAACAAGAAGCTCTGCTTTTGCTGAACAAGTTAGCAACTGTGAAAGAAAAGAGCTGCAGTGGCCGTACCTCTGCTGCTTCCACCTGGGCAGGGGGCCCTGGGGGCCTGTGCCCTTTCCTTTCCCGAGCTGTCCTCTTGGGAGGGGACGTGAGCTCCCGGTGCTTTGTGCAAATGTCCAGTAACGACTTCTTCGTTCGTTCAAACGCACAGCAAAACTACTCAGAGGAACAAGCAGATCGCCATGGGAAGGAAGAAATTCAACATGGATCCCAAAAAGGTAAGAGAACGTCTTCAGTTTTCTGGCCTGTGAGAGACTGATGGATGGATGGATTGACCGATTTTAAAGACGTGCTCCCTCTTGGACAAGGGTGGGCATATACCTCATAAAGACACTGAGTTGATGTTCAGTTTTACCACAAAGGGAGCTGCTGATCAGCAGGGGCAGCAGAAGTCCCTGGGCCAGAAGGCCTTTGTTTGGGAAGTACCGAGTCGGGGCTGGCCTCACAGGAGCTGCCTGACGCTCAGTTCCTTGGTTCCTCCAGGCCGAGCTTTTTGCTGGCCCTCAGGAGCCCCAGGCCACGGAGTCGCATGGCCCATCAGGGCAGAGATGGTAGATTTTATGGTCTAGGGGGTTAAAAGGTTCAAGGGAGAGGTCTTCCTTCCTTTCATTTACCTTAAAAATAAGACATCTGTCTGAAAGACCAAGCGACTCCAGATTTAAGCCAATATCTTTCCTCAAGTTGGATTTTCTAGGAAAGCACCCCCCAAGAAATGAAACCTGCAACATGTAGCATCTTGTTTTTGAGATTTGAGCTCAAGGACCTATTAGCTGAACCTGTAAAGCTTCGTGGAACACATGGCTCAGTCGTAACATCGTTCTGGTTTTGAGAAGAGTGGACCTGATCAGCCGCTAAGGTTCGTGGTCTAGGAGAGGAGCGGAGAGACGTTGTCCACAGAGAGGTGGCCTCAGGCCCTCCCTGCCGGTGACTTCATTCCTCACTGGTCTTTTGTTGTTGTTGTTTGGTTGCACCAGATCTTAGTTGCGGCAGGTGGGCTCCTTAGTTGTGGCATGCGAACTCTTAGTTGCGGTATGCATGTGGGGTCTAGTTCCCTGACCAGGGATCGAACCCTGGTTCGATCAGTCCCCCTGCGTTGGGAGTGTGGAGTCTTATCCACTGCCCCACCAGGGAAGTCCCCTCACTGGTCTTTAATTTGTGTTCACGTCTGACGTCTTCCTTGTTTTTCCTGGCATCTCTGTACTAATTACTTGTTCATTCGGCAAACGTTTGCTGATGGCTGGAATTACACCGCGCAAGATGTCAGATCTGTAAATTTACATCTGTAGGTGCAGGCACAGTTGCAGATGTTATTTAAAGATATACGTACCACCTTTCCCTAGTCAAGGTTTGCAAATTAGGGTTTTGTCAAGATATTCGCAGGGCTGCAGCACAGGAGGGTCTCTGTTTAACTCGGGTACTCTGGCCACTGTGAAAGTTGTCCTGTTGCTTCCTAATTCTCTGCTTACAGGGTATAAATCAACTCCAGGTTGTCAGTGAGAACAATTCAAATTGTGAATTGGGTAATAATTTGATATTTGGGATTAGTAACAGTCTTTTTTTTTTTTTTAGAAGTTGAGTCTATAGAGTAGAATTATCAGCAGATGTAATAAGCATTGGAAGCATCTCAGGAGAGAGACGGTCTAACAAGAGGACGTTTTATAAACTGGGCCTTAAATTTTCAAGTGCAGTGCAGGGTAGCACGCCGTTCAGTTCATGGGGAGATTCAGATCTTCTCTCAAAACAGACAAGTTTCGAGTGGTACCTAAAGTCCTCACCATCAGGGTCTTGCCGGTTGTCTTATTTCACATATACTGTGTGTCAGATTTACGATAACAATGGCTAACGTTTATTGAGAAGTAGCTCTGTCAGGAGCTGTGCTAAGGAAGCATGTGGCCTGGTAGACTTTAGTCCCTGTGACGACCTCCTGAGGGTGGTTGCATCTTAATTCCTGTGTCACAGCTGGGGAGCGGCCAAGGAGCACAGAACCCGACTCTGAGACTCATGCCTGGAACTGTGGTGCTTCCTGGGCTCTGGCAGACTCTGGGGTTGGTTCGTAGGTGGCCCAGGCCCCTGGCCAGCCCCGTGGTGCCTGCTGGCCCGTCTCGGACGTGGGTGTTTCATCTGCTGTGCCTGGGCTGCGGCAAATTGCACCACAGGCTTCGTCTCGTGTTACTGTTCACCTGAAAGAGTTTTTGAAACATTAATTCTTGGTTCCATTTGACAACTTACTTGTGATTATGTTGTGTGAAAAAACCACTTGACACATTTAGTCTGCATGTTTGCTTTTTCTGGGAATAATTATCAAAATTCTCTGGTTTTGTAGACTTGGTTTCAGCACTTGTAGTCAATGCCAGCCGTCCTAACAAAATACCGTACACTGGGTGCCTTAAGCCACAGATTAATTTTTCTCACAGTTTTGGAGGCTGGACGTCCAAGATTATGGTGAGGTTCTGGTGAGGACCCTCTCCCTGGCTTGCAGACGGCTGTCCAGGTGCTGTGTCCTCACATGGCAGAGAGGGTCAGATTCTCTGGCATCTCTGCTTATAAGGACACTGATCCCATCAGACCAGGGCTCTGCCCAAATGACCTCATCGAACCCAAATCACCTCCCAAAGGGCCCACCTCCTAATACCATCATATTGGGGGTTAGGACTTCAACGTGGGAATTTTCAGGGGACACACGCATTCAGTCTGTGACAGCACCGGATGATCTCACAATTCAAACTTGCGTCTCTGCCGTGGCCCAGGCCCTATTAAACCACGTGACATTGTGAAACACGAGGCTCTTGTCAGGGTGAATTCGTTCTTTCAGGCCAGGAGGAAGATTTAAGTCCCAGAGTGATAACACACTGAGCAAGGAGCTTTGCCTTGTTCGGGTATGGGGATACCCAGGAGTAGCACTTGGGTTTATAAATACAGAAGAGAGATGGTTGATGAGATCAAGGAAGCTGAAAACACTCGGCAGACTCTCCCTTTTATTCCCAACTTCCTAGAAGTGCCTTTAAAAACATAGTACATTGGGCTTCCCTGGTGGCGCAGTGGTTGAGAGTCCGCCTGCCGATGCAGGGGACACAGGTGCGATCCTTGGCCCTGGAAGATCCCACATGCCACGGACCAACTAAGCTTGTGTGCCACAACTACTGAGCCTGTGCTCTAGAGCCTGTGAGCCACAACTGCTGAGCCCGCATGCCGCAACTACTGAAGCCTGCGCGCCTAGAGCCCATGCTCCACAATGAGAGAAGCCACTGCAGTGAGAAGCCCGCGCACTGCAACGAAGAGTAGCCCCTGCTCGCTGCAACCAGAGAAAGCCTGCGTGCAGCAACGAAGACCCAACACAGCCAAAAATAAATTAAAAAAAAAAAGAATCCGCCTGCCAATGCAAGGGACACAGGTTTGAGCCCTGGTCCGGGAAGATCCCACATGCCGCAAAGCAACTAAGCCTGTGAGCCACAACTATTGAGCCTGCGCTCCAGAGCCCCTGAGCCACAGCTACTGAGGCTCACGTGCCTAGAGCCCCTGCTCCTCAACAAGAGAAGCCACCGCAATGAGAAGCCTGTACACCGCAACCAAGAGTAGCCCCCGTTCGCCACAACTAGAGAAAGCCCGCGCACAGCAACGAAGACCCAAGGCAGCCAAATAAATAAATTTTAAAAATAATAGTAAAAAAAAAAAAATATTTTAAAACCTTTAAAAAACAAAAGAAACCAGAGTGGAGGAAATATTTCAAAAAAAATATTGGAATATTTCAGAACTAGATTAAGATCAAGTCCTTAAATTCAAAGGGCTCACCAAATGCCAAGCAGGGTACATTTCTTAAAGACCTGTATGCATAGATATATTGAGTAAGATATCAGGAAACCTGTGGATTAAGAGAAGTGTAGGAAATTTCCAGGAAGGAAAGAGCAGATTCTCTAAGAAGAAACAAAACCACAGCAAGCTCGTCATCAGCGGCAGCGAATCAAGGACAATAGGGAAATCGTGTTTTCCGAAGTCTGGGGAAAAGTGATTTAAATTAACCACTAAGACCTTCTCTGAGCACCAGAAATGGAGTAGTTGGAGTAGTACATCTCTGATCGGGAGGTGAGCCCAAGGGCGAGATGTGGGATTGAAAAAAAGAAGAGCAGAGAGACCAGAAGAACTTACAGTTAAGTCTACATAGTGATTGTTGTAAGAATACTTTTGAAAGCTAAGTCCCAGATTATCTCGATATGTAAGTAGCAAGAAGGAAAGGAAGGAAGTTAAAAGCTGGCTGAGGTTTTCTGGACGTTGGTAGATGAATATGTTTAAAAATTTGTTAAAATTAAGAGTCGCCACTAAAAATAGCAATAAAATAGGACTTCTGAATTGTTAGCGTTTACCTGATGTATCTGTTTTCTAGGGCTGCCGTAACAAACAGCCACAACCTTGGTGGCTTCAATCAACAGAAACTCATTGTCTCGCAGTTCGGGAGCCGGGAAGCCCGAAATCCAGGTGTGGGTGGGGCCTGTTCCTTCCCGAGGCTCCAAGGGAGCCTCTGCTGCAGCCTCTCTCGCAGCTCCCGGGGCTTCCAGCATCCTTGCCCGTGGCTGCATCCCTCCCGGAGTGTGACGTCTCCTCCTCTCTGGACAGGGATGCGGGTCCTCAGGCCGAGAGCAGGCCTCTTCCTCTGCTCGGTCTCATTCCCTCCCAGGTGCAGCCAGCCCCTTTCTCCTTTGCAGCTGCTCTCTCTGCCTGTGGCCTGGGCTCATGCCAGTGGCTCCGTGTTTTCCGTGACCAGGGAGGGCCTCCGTCTCTTGCACAGGGAGCTCAGGCTTCCCTCGGGGCCTCCTCTGCCTGCCTTATGTGACGTTTAAGCACAGAAGGGATCCCCTTGTGCTGAGCCGGTCTGCCTTCCCAGATCCTGGGAGGTGGTTAGATGGCACTTCCTCTCGGAGAAGTTTCCGAGTGATTGGGGAGCGTTGGGTTTTAGAGCAGGTCGTGTGCACCTGGAAGAATCCAGGAAAGCCTCATCCACAGCCCGTTCAGTTCTGGGGGACATAGGCTGAGGGGGTTGCCAGGGCCCCTTGGCCGCAGAGGTTGCCGGTCGGATGACTCTGCAGACAGCCGGCAGGGTGGGGAGAGGGCAGGGTCGGAAGGATGCAAGACCCTCTTGCAGCCTCGGCCCCGCTGAGGACACACAGCCAGGTAGCATCCCCAGAAGGGAGGCTGGCCGCTGGGCCACCACCCTCACTGGTATGACAGCCGAAGTGGTCACGAAAGACCAGGCCAGAACTGTCGCCCCGATGTGAGCCTCGATCCCCCAGGGAGCCTCTGCTTCTGCTGGTCCCTTTGTCCCCGACCTCTGGCTCCTGGGAGGCCCTCTCCCCTGCCCCTACCGTGTCGGGAGCGGCAGAGTCTCCCGTCTCCACCCACAGCCAGCCCGTGAGTCCTCACGACAAGGACTCCAAGGGCTCCATCGAGGCAGCTGGGGGCAGCTCTGCCTCTGGCCTCGTGGCAGGGCTTTTAGGTCAGCCTTGGAGCCTCTGCCCAGCTTCACAGAGCTCCCCTCCCTCACAGAGCCCTGAGGGCGTCCCCAGCCCTGCAGTCTCCCCTCGCCTTGCTCCATGGGCACCTGGGTGTGGCATCGTGTCCCCTGAGTAAGTAGCGCCAGCACCGCCCTTGTCCAAGGCCTTGTTTTCCGGAAGTTGGGTGAGGACAGTTGCACACCTAGGATCAGGTGCTTTGTTCCAGTGTGGAAGATGATACCCAGGTGGCTGTACCCACTTAAGCTCCCACCAGAAATATAGGGCAGTTAATTTAAGACTGTCAGACTTAACTGTTTTTTTTGGTAAACTTTTTTTTTTTTTTTTGAAGAATAACATGGTGCACAAATTTTAAATGTACAGCTTGAAGAATTTTAACAAATTTAAATACTCATGTAACCACAACCCAGAACAAGACGCAGCTGTGGAACATTACAGGGCACCTTCCTGGCGTCTCCTCTTAGGGAATGAATTCTGAGCTATCAGCATAGATGAGCGTTACCTTTTAAAAAATTTACGTAGGTGGAATTAAAATATGCTGCGTCCTTTTATCCATGTCACGTCTGTAGATTCATCTGTGCTGTTGTTTATTCCGTGGCGTGCTATGGTCTTCCATCGTGTGAACGTGCTACAATGTACTTGTCGGTTCTCTTACTGACCCACTGTTGGGTTTCCAGTTTTTAGAAATTCTGAATGAGGCTGCTGTGGGCATTCATGTGTTTAAAAAAACGAATAGACCCTTCAGATGCATTCATGGGGCATGAGGGATCCCTGGTCTTCGGCCCTTAGGCTGTTAGCTGCATTTGTAGAAACAGCTTCTGGGCAGAATTCCCTCTTCCCTTACAAGCTTTCCAACATGTATTTTGAAACCAGCTCAGAAGCTCTGCCCGAGGTAAATTTTTGCTATTGTTAGGGCTTCCCGTGAGACAGAGAAGCGATAGTTCGGGCCCAGCAGCCCCTCTGCAGCCGTTCATAGAGACTGTTGCGCTGGTCTCCGTAGGTCCTTCCACGGGTGTGGATTTGACTGCTGTGTGCTCAGTGGCATAGTGACTGGTCACCTGTTCAGCCACAGGTGGCAGCACATCTGTGAAGACAGCTTATGCAGCGGGCTGTCTTCTCACGGCGGAGGTGGCCGCAGGGCGTCGAGTAGCTCCCAGGTGGCAGGACTGGGGTCCTGTGTGCTTCCCAGCCTTTCCCTGTATGCCGGCTGCAAGGGCTCCTGCCATCACATCTGCATTCAGGGCAGGAAGGAGGAGGAAAGAGCTGCCAGGTCCCCTTTTATCGGGAAAGGAGCAGCTTTCCTGGGTCCTCCTCACAGACTTCATCTCTGTTTGACCAGATCTGTTCACAAGGTCATTTCTGGTTGCAGAGGAGTCTGGGAAGGGGGGCTTGGGATGGGTGTTGGGTTGGTCAACCATGTGCGATGTGTTCCTGGTGCACACAGCACAGATCCTTTTCCTGAGCTGGGGAAATTCGGTGTCACTGTTCCTTCTGCCTTTATAATCTCTAATAACACTTAGAACGGTCTGTTCAGTAACTTGTTTGTCTCTTAGCCTGTTCATTTGCCAGGAGGCGTGGAAATGCTTTTCTCTGATGGGTAAAATGTGTTACGGTGATGTGAGAATCCCATGGTGCTCTTGCATTAGTTTTGCCGTGTCCGAACCAGTAAGGTCACGACACTAAATGTATTTATCTTTGAAATACGAGTCTGGTGACCCTCCTAACCGGTGCTTCCTTTTTACGCTCCTATTCAGGGAATTCAGTTTCTAATAGAGAACGACCTGCTGCAGTGCTCCCCGGAGGACGTGGCCCAGTTCTTGTATAAAGGGGAAGGCCTGAATAAGACGGTGATCGGGGACTACCTGGGTGAAAGGTGAGTTCAAGGGCAGGGGGCAGCCTGCCCACCCGGGCCGACGTTTGCATCAGGGTCTATCACGTGGGCTCTGGGGGTGGCTGTGCTGGCCGAGCGAGTCCAGCGCAGCCACCTCCTCCCCTGTGCCCTTGTGAGCAGAGAGGTGTGGGTGTCCTGGGGCTGGGCGGGGTCGCTGTTCCTCTGGAATCCTCTGCTCATCCGGGAAACCAGGACAGAACCGAGAATGCCGCTGCCTCCCGCTCCTTGCTTCGGAAAGCGTCTTTGGGTGTTTTGCACAGAAATACCCGGATCTCTCAGCTGTCGCCTTTCTCCTGTTAGTTGGGGGAATGAGTAAAGGTGGAAGGTTGTTATTTTTTAAATGGAGAGCGGCCAGTCAGGCTTACTTTCTCGACCTTCTCCACTTAAAAGTCCACTGACTCTGCTTAACAGAGGGCGGGGCAGGAGTCCTCGGGCAGTACATCCCCTGAATGTGTCAGAATAGACTTGGGCAAGGAGCAGACAGCAGTGTTTTTAAACAGAAGGCCAGCAGTCGCTCAACCAGCGTGGTTTCTGTTTCGAGCTTTTCATTAAAAATACTTGATCAGAAGTGAAGAGCAGAACACTTCCCAGCTCACTCTGTGAGGCCAGTGCTACCTGATACCAAAATCAAAGACATCACAGTAAAAGAAGTCTACAGACCAATATCACTTACGACTGTAGAAGCAAAAATCCTCAACTAAATACTAGCAAATCAAATCCAGCAATATCGAAGAAGGATTATGCACCAGAACCCTTGAACAGCATGGGTTTGAACTGTGCAGGTTGACTTGGATGTGGATTTTTTTCCGTAGCAAATACTACAGAACTACGTGATCCACGGTTGGTTGAATCTGCGGATGCAGAACCGTGGAGATGGAGGAACCCCGTATGTAGAGGGCTGTGTGAGTTTACACACATTTTCAACTGAGTGGAGGGTCGCTGCCCCTAACCCCCATGTTGTTCGAGGGTCAAGTGTATTCATTGTCCTGTGAATGCCAGGTTAGTTCAACGTACGCGGGTCAGTTATCAATAGATGGCGTATCAGTAGAATAAAGAGCAAAACCCACAGGATCATCCCAGTAGATTTAGGAAGAGCATCTGACAACACTTACTGCTTCGTAATAAAAACACTCAGACTAGGAAGAGAAGGGAACTTCCTCAACATCATAGAGGGCACCTGTGAAAACCCCACAACTGCATTGCTTCCCCCTTAAGATCAAGACTCTTCTCAGCACTTCCATTCGACTTGGTACTGGCAGTTCGAGCCAAGGCAGTTAGGCAGGAAAATGAAATTAAAGGCAACTAATTTGTAAAGGAAGGATTAGAACCGTTTCTATTTGCAGATAACATAATCTGGCATATGGAAAATCCTGGGGAATCACTAACAAGCTGTTAGAACTAGTAATTTCAGTAATGTTGCAAGATATCAGCTCAATATACAGTCTCACTCATGTCTATACGGTAGCGATGAAAATGCTGAAAAGGATATTATAAGAAAACAGCTCCATTTACAGTAGCATTAAAAAGAATAAGACACTTAGGAATAAATTTTAACAGAAGAACAAAATTTTTACTCTGAAAACTGTAACGTATTATTGAAAAAAATTAAAAGATCCAAATAAGTGGAAAGACTTCCATGTTCATGGATTAGAAGACTTAGTATTGCAAAAATGGCGGCACCTTCCACATTGATAAACAAATTTAACACGGGACTTCTCTGGTGGCGCAGTGGCAGGGACACAGGTTCGAGCCCTGGTCCGGGAAGATCCCACATGCTACGGAGCAACTCAGCCTGTGCACCACAAGTACTGAGCCTGTGCTCTAGAGCCCGTGAGCCACAACTGCTGAGCCCGTGTGCCCCAACTACTGAAGCCCATGCGCCTAGAGCCCATGCTCTGCAATGAGAGAAGCCTCCGCAGTGAGAAGCCCACGCACCGCCACAAGGAGTGGCCTCTGCTCGCTGCAACTAGAGAAAGCCTGTGCACAGCAACAAAGACCCAACGCAGCGAAAAATTAACTAAAAAAAATTATTTTAATTAAAAACAAACAAAACAAATTTAACATACTCCCTAGCAAAATCTGAGCTAACTTCTTCGTAGAGGTTGACAAGCTCATCCCATAATTCATGTAGAAATTCAGGGGACCCAGAATAGCCACAACTGTCTTAGAAAAAAAAGAACAAAGTTGGAGAACTTACACTTGTCCATTACAAAACAGACTAAAGCTACACTAATCAAGACAGTGTGGTATTGGCATAAGAGTAGAAGGAAAGGCCATGGAATAGAATTGAGAATCCAGAAGTAAACCCTCATATATACATCAACTGAGGGGCCAACACAATTCATCGGGGGAACGAATGGTCCTTTCAGCAAGTGGTGTGGGGACCGCTGGACAGCCACCTGCAAAAAGAGTGTCACTGGGTCACTCACCATATACAGAAATTAAAGTGGGTCAAAGACCTAAGTATAAGCACTTAAACTATAAAACACTGAGAAGAAAACACAGGGGTAAATCTCTGTGACCTTGGATTAGGCAAGGGTTTCTTAGATATGACAGCAAAAGAAAAAAGTAGAATCATCAAATTTCAAAACACCTGTGCTTCAGAGGATGTCCTCAAGAAAGGGAGAAGACAACCCAGAGAATAGAAAATATTTGCAGGTCATATATAAATGTGATGAAGACTTATATCTAGTATATAAAAAGAATTCTTACAACTCAATAAGACAGATAATTATAAAATGGGCCAAGGATCTGAATAGACATTTATCCAAAGAGGATATATACATAGGCATATGATAAGGCCAATAAGCGTATGATGAGATGCTCAACATCAGTAGTCATCAGGGAAATGCAGCTCAAAACCACAGTGAGACAGCACTTCATATCCACCGGGATGGCTGTAATTAAAGATGATGATAAATGTTGGTGAGGATGTGGAGAAACTGGAACCCTCATACACCGCTATATAAAAAATGGTGCAGGGCTTCCCTGGTGGCGCAGTGGTTGAGAGTCCGCCTGCCGATGCAGGGGACGCGGGTTCGTGCCCCGGACCGGGAAGATCCCACATGCCGTGGAGCGGCTGGGCCCGTGAGCCATGGCCGCTGAGCCTGCGCGTCTGGAGCCTGTGCTCCGCAATGGGATAGGCCACAACAGTGAGAGGCCCGCGTACCGCAAAAAAAAAAAAAAAAAAAAATGGTGCAGCCACTTTGGAAAGTAGTTGGCAGTTCTTCAAAATGGTAAACTTACCATGTGATCCAGTAATTCTACTCTAGTTACAAACCCAAGGGGGAAAAAGAAACTTGCATGCACAAAAATTTGTGCACCAATGTTCACAGCCACATTACAGCCCCAAAGTGGAAACAATTCAAATGTCCAGCAACTGACGGATAAAGAAAATGTGGTCTCTCCATACAATGCAATGTTATTTGGCATTAAGAAGAAAGGAAGTATTGATACATGCTACAACATGGATTTAAAACATTCAAAACATTATGATGGGAAAAGAAGTCAGTCACAAAAAGGCCACGATGTTGTGTTATTCCATTTTATATGAAATGCTCAGAATTGGTGGATTTATAGAGACAGAAAACAGGGGTTGCCTGGCGCGGGGGCACCGTGAGGATTGGGAGGCGATGGTTCAGGTGTGGGCGTTCTTTCTGGGGGAATGAAAATGTTCCAGAATTGCTCATGGTGATCTGTGATATACTAAATATGCTAAAAACTGTTGAATTATACACTTGAAATGGGTGAACTATATGGGTTGTGAATTATGTTTCGACAAAGCTGTTTTTTAAAAAAATGGAAGGGTCTCCTAGGAGTTCAGGCACTGAGTCTAACAGACACCTAGTACAGGACAATGTGCTAGGAGGACCAGAGTCTGAGTGACTCCCCGGCGTCCTCTGGCTGGTGTGCGACTACAGAGATTAAATTAACTATGACGTTAGTATAATGCGCGGTCTGGCAGGCACTGCAGATTTGTAGTCCAAAAATATGGGAGCTTCCCTGCTGGCACAGTAGTTAAGAATCTGCCTGCCGATGCAGGGGACACAGGTTTGAGCCCCGGTCTGGGAAGATCTCACATGCCGCAGAGCCACTAAGCCCGTGCGCCAGAACTACTGAGCCTGTGCTCTAGAGCCTGTGAGCCACAACTACTGAAGCCTGCCTGCTGCAACTACTGAAGCCCGTGTGCCTAGAGCTCGTGCTCTGCCACAAGAGAAGCCACCGCAATGAAGAGTAGCACCCATTCGCTACAACTAGAGGAAGGCCGCACACAGCAATGAAGACCCAACGCAGCCAAAAAAAAAGAAAGAAATGAAGTCCTGGCTCCGTGCCAGGCACTGTTCTAGGCGCTTGGGTGGCGTTGGTACCTCCACTATGGAACTGCGTTGGCTGCAGTAATACAGACAGTACATAACAAGCAAACTAAATAAGCAAACATGGTATGTCAGAGGTGACCAGGGCAAAGGGACCGCGGAAGAGCTGGGCGAGTGGGTAGCAGCGTGACAGGCTGGTCAGGGCGTCCGACTGGGGCGGCGGCACCTGTGTGGGGATGCGGGGAGGGGCGGATGTGCTCAGGGTGATGGGAAGTGGGGGTGTGGAAGGCTCCCAGCGGGGGAGGGGCAGGGCTGTGTGTTCCGTCTGGAGCAGGTGGTCCCCGTGCGGAGTGAGCGGCAGAGCGCAGGCGGGAGCGGGGAGGGTGGCTCTGGCCAGGCTGGTGGCTGCTCAGGAGGTGAGAGGCGCTCAGGCTCTGGCTCTGAGGTCCAGGGAGAGCTGGGGGGAAGGTCTGGCAGGGGTGATGCGGCTGTGAGAGGCTCCGGGCCGTGGGCCGAGCCGCCTGGGAGGTGGGGCATTGGGGCGAGGAGCTTGTGAGGCCTGGTGGACGGTCAGGTGGAGAGCTCTGGAGAGTGGCCTGGCTTGCAGGCAGTCCCTGGAGGGCTGGCGCGGAGGTAGAATTTAATTCTCAGGACTGAGGCCCCCGACACCGCCCTCCAGCGAGGGATGGGTGGAGCCCCCCTGCCTTGGGGGGCTTCACACTGGCTGCAAGCTGAGCACTGAACACCTGTGAGCCCGGACCCGCCGCTCCTCCTCTCCGGGTGGAGGTGGCGGCCTCACGGCGGGGCTCCCTGTGCTCCGGGACCCTGCTGTGTGCCGTCTTGCCTTTAACGCGGACTTTAGATCAGACCGCTGTGCTGGGCCACAGGCCTGTCCCTGGCTGCACAAATCTGTACCCCAGCCTGCCTGCCACTCCTCTGGTGCTCAGCACGCTTGCGCGCACGCACGCACGTGTACACACACCCACCCGCCCCGAGCGTGCCCTTTACGAAGTCTCGCGGCCTTTCGGCAGGACACCAGCTGGTGGGTGCAGCGTTGGACAAACCAGGGCCCGAGAGCCAGTCTTTCCAGTGGGCTGAGCGCTCACTGCTTCCCGGGAGGGTCCCATCCACACCCCTTTCTGCACACCCAGGGCTTGGAGCCCCAGGGCCCTCAGGCAGCAGCCCCACACCTGCCACCAGCTCATCTCAAAGAAAAAGGAGGGGGTGAAGTTGCAAAACATACTTTGTGCTGGGGCCTCTTCCCACCTTGGGTGTCATCCTTAGCACTCGGGTGGGTGGTGTCGTCGCAGTCACAGGGGTGCTGAGCTGCAGCCGTTCCTTGCTGTTGACAGGTCATGGGCCTGTACCTGTGGAGGTGAGCATCTTCAGGTGAGGCCTGGCCTGCTCTCCCGGGAGGGCGAGTTACAGGTGTCCGCATGGTCAGTGGGAGCGGCTTGGAGTTAAAATGCCAGTGTATTGAACTGTCGCTGTTATGTCATTTCAGTTTTCTTGTCATAAAACTTAACGTTTTTTACTGTGTTCTCATGATAAGTTTCGTTTTTAAAAGCTAGTTATTAACGTAAGGCATTACCTCTCTTCCAAACCATCCTTTCTGGGTCCAGGACTGTGCTTTCTGCCTTATGACCCTGGAGGAGTTGCTTCCTGTCTCTGAGCTTCAAAATCCCACCTGGGAGGTGGGAACGAGATTAGCACCTGCCTCGTGGTGGTTTTGGAGGTTGAGGATCTGTACCAAGCACCTGGGTCAGTGCCTTAGAGCTCAGTGCAGGGAACTCGGAACGTTGGCCATCAGGCTTGTATTTGGGGTCTTACCCTAACTCATACTGATGGTGAAGTAAACGCTTAATATCCTACTGGGTCTCCTTTGTTTTCAGCCTGAAAACAAACGCGCAGTGAAAAACACCTGATCTTTTAGTTAGTCATGTGACGATAAAAACCATGAAAACTTGCTTTAGGAAGTGTCGTTTAAAATTATTGAAATAACATGCAGTGAGGCTGTAAAATACATTTTCTTTCCTAGGGATGAATTTAACATTAAAGTTCTTCAAGCTTTTGTGGAACTCCACGAGTTTGCCGATCTCAACCTTGTACAAGCCTTAAGGTGAGTGTTTCATCACCTGCTCTTGTGCAGAGGGAGGGAGGGTGGCCCAGCGGTGCCAGGTGACCCACTGGCAAGCTAAGGGCCTCTGCAGACCTGCAGCCTGGTGGGGAGGGTGGGGAGGGGAGGGGGGGAGGGGAGGGAGGTGGAGGGTGTCGGGCCATGCCTGAATCCTTGTGGCCGCTGGTCCTGCGTTCCATTCACAGTTGCTTTGCTTTTCCATTTTGTGTGATATTTGACAGTTGTGGGCGTGCTTCCTTCCCACTTCTGCGCGTGGTCTCAGTGCCGCCTGGGCACGGGCCCACTTTACGCCACATTTGGCCTTGAACACCAACCGTGTGGACACCCAGCGTGTGCCTGAGAGGGTGTGGGTTTCCTGCCATCGGAGGCCACCCCTGGCCCCAGCGTGCCCGACGGCCTTGGCTGGTCCTGGTCTGGCCTTTCTCCTCCGTGCTCTGCCCCAGCTCGAGCCTGTTTCCTTGTGGCCGTTTCCCCACCTGTGGACCAAGGTGGCAGCCGTGTTGCTGTCTGACACTCGCGTCTGTAGGCTCAGTCCCTGGCCTCGGCTGAAGGACACGGGTTCCAATCCTGTAGCCGTGGTTCAGGAGTTTTAGATTCAGTGTTTGAAAATGGTGTCACGGGGAGGTGCAGGCTTGGCGAGCCTGGGGTGCATCCACGTGGATTCTGTTCCTCTGGGTCAGTGTCTGGCCCAGAGCCGCGGGGGCTCCCGACTCACTCCTGCAAGTGGGTGGCGGAGCACAGACAGCGGCCGTGCCACTGTGTCCCGTGGGTCCCCGCGCTCCGCCCGCAGCCCCGACCGGGGCCTCTAGGCGCGGAGGCGCCGCCCAGCCGGACCGTGGAGATGCGCATGTCCCCTGGTTCTCGTCCCCCTGCAGGCAGTTCCTGTGGAGCTTCAGACTCCCGGGCGAGGCGCAGAAGATCGACCGCATGATGGAAGCGTTCGCGGCTCGCTACTGCCTGTGCAACCCCGGCGTCTTCCAGTCCACGGGTGAGCGCGGGCTGCGGGCGCCGGGCACACGTAGGGGCGTCGCGCGCTGGGCCAGCGCTGACGCCCCGCGGCCCTGACTCCCCCCAGATACGTGCTACGTGCTGTCCTTCGCCATCATCATGCTCAACACCAGCCTTCACAACCACAACGTGCGCGACAAGCCCACGGCCGAGCGCTTTGTCACCATGAACCGCGGCATCAACGAGGGCGGGGACCTCCCTGAGGAGCTGCTACGGGTGAGCCCCCGCGTCCCCTGTCCCCGATCTCCATGCTCAGGAGCGTCAGGCTCAGCTCAAGGGCAGCGGCACCGGGTCGTTTGTTTCACGGCGTCTTAACAGGGTCTCTGGGCCCCGTGTTGGGGGGGGTGACGCGGGGGCGGCCGTTCCTCCTTCGCCTGAGTCCCCGCGCCCGCCGCCTTCCCTCCTCGCAGAACCTGTACGAAAGCATCAAGAACGAGCCGTTCAAGATTCCCGAGGACGATGGCAACGACCTGACGCACACGTTCTTCAACCCGGACCGGGAGGGCTGGCTCCTGAAGCTGGGTGAGCGGCGCTGGGGGCGGGACCGAGCCGAGGCCCCTCCTCCCACGGCAGCAGCCCCAGCGGTGCCTCCCCGACCGGAGGCACGAACGCTCCACGGAGCATCCCACGCGCCCTGCCGAGCGAGGCCATTCTGCCGGGGCCGCACGCAGTGCCCGTCCCAGCAAACTGCCCACCCCTAGTGTCCAGATAAGCCCACGGCAGTTTCTGTACCAGAGGCAGGCGCCGCCACCCCGGAACCTGCCGCCTCTCTTGGTTTGGTGTGGCTGATATTTGATGAGTGGTTTAAATGTGCCTTCTTGTTGTTTTCCTTCTGCTTGTGGCTCCCACCTTTCTGTTCTGTGACGGGCTGTCCCTGCTTGTTCTGCGTTAGGAGGTACGTACCCAGTGGCTTCCTGCCCCTTCCCAGCTTCTCTTTCCTCTCCTTTCTCTCTGTCGGTTTGTGTGAAGCTCTGACTTGGCTGTCATCCATCTGGCCCTTGTGGCTTCGGACGTGCTGGGGTCACCTCATCCTCCTTGCAGGGTGCGGCGGCCATGACGCCCACCCGGGGCTGGGTGAGGAGTGAGGGACCGGAGGCGCGTGGGGATGCCCAGGGGGGACAAGCTCACGCCTCCGTGTCCTCAGGGCCTGAGCGCAGGAGGGCTAAATCACCCGCCGCCCACTCACCGGGCGGTGCATGTTTGCACCACCTGTGTAGAGTCCAGCAGCGTTTTAAGGACTTCATAACCACTGACAAACAAGTAGGATAGCATTTTTATTTTCTGGGCAATTTTAGGAATTGGTAGGGGTTTTTTATTCTGGTCGGGGTTGGGATTTCCACCCTCCAGTGACATTGGAGCCTGAGAGATCTGACACATCATCCAGGCACTGTGCAAACACCGGGGCCTACGGAGTGCTGGTGATTTTGTGCCTTTAACCGAGAGAGGATAAGCATGGGCCTGGTGACAGTGTGGCGGGCGTGGGGGGCGCAACGCCGGTCAGCTGTTCTGATTTGGCGTCTTGCTCTGACCTTCCTCTGGCTGTGCCAGGGTTTGGAAGAGTTCTGGATCTTGGCCTAAAAACCCAGAACTGTAGCCTTGGACTTGAATGGCTGAGTAACCTTCCAGAGGCACCAGATTTTGAGATCCCATGCAGCCTGTGGTCCCGGGGTGAGGGCAGAGGAAGGTGCCCAGAAGAGCACTTGGGCTCTTCCTGTTGCTGTGTTGCCAGCAAGTGTCCCCCTCGGAATGGTGACAGCACAAGCGGGCCCGGCAGCCAGTGTGCCCCAGGGCCAGCGGGGATGTGGCTGGCTCTGGAGACTGAACAAAATGAGTGACAACAGGCCTGTGACCTGATTGAGCAGATAAGCGGGCCACAGCGCCAGTGCACAGAGCACCGTCACGAGCCGCAGGGCTGGCTGGCACCCAGCGTCTGCTGCTTCCCTGCTCCCGAGGCCACGCGCTCGTGTCCTCGTTAAGGCTACAGAGCTGGTGATGGCACAGCTCACACCTGGAGCCCGGAGCCTTGGCTTCCGAGGCCTCTCTGCTCTCAGGGCTGTTACCGTCCCCAGGGGGATCCCAGCACACTGGTGGCCCATCTGCACTCCAGACTTCCGCCAACAGTTCTGACGCTGGCCAAGCTGCTGGGAGGGGTCACTGGGTGTCAGTCCCCGAGGGACCGAGGAGGCGGTCTGTCTGCAGGAAGCAGATGTGGAGGCTGCGTTGGGTTGGGCCTGGGTGCAGCGCCTATGCTCGGTGAGGACACGCAGCCCTGGGCCCCTGCATGGCCTGGACACGTGGGCAGAGGAGCCAGAATTGTGGCCACGCATGTGCTGGGATAGGAACGGAGATCGCAGTGTGACCTTGCCTGCTTGTTTCTCATCGTGGGTTAGAGGACGCTGCACTTTGAGGAGGCCCGGGTGCCCCGCCAGAGCAGAGCTTGGTGGTGTTGCTTAACGCCGGTACAGTAAATACCGTGTCGTCACTGCGTTTTGAGAATGAGTCAGTTGTGTTAACGCAGACAGGAGTGCGGTCAGATCGGGGCTGGCGTGGAGGAGAGGCGCGCGCAACGCGCACGAGAGCGCGTGCCTGCTAACAGCCGTGCCAGCAGCAGGGTGTTTACAAAGGGAAAGTGGGCTCTTATACTGGTCAGGTGTTGCCAGGCTCCTTCCTGTAGGGGTGTGTGTGTCCCCGCGTCCTGAAGTCCAGCCGCAAACAGTGCATGAGTGGAGCCGCTCGGTCTCCCTCATCAAAACCTGCTGGGGCTCGGAGACCAAGAGTCACCACCAGCCACCCTGAAAAGGGGCCTGCGGCTGGGCTGGGCTCAGGGGTCAACGCACACCACACACCTCCATCTTGATGCCCACAGCATCCGGCCCGAGAGGCTCCCCTGGTCTCAAGCTGGACCAGGGAGGGCTCCTCCAGACTTGCCACTGAACTTGGGCGTAGGGGGGTGGGGGGTGGGAACCCAGGTACGAAGAGCCGAGAGGCCTTCCAGGGAACAGAGAGCCCTGAGGGGCCTGCACACAGGGTTCGGGGAGTGAGAACCCAGCCCATGGGTCTGAGAGACACGGGTTGGGTGGTGCCTCAAGGGGATGGAGGCCTTGGGGGGATGAAGGCTTCTGATAGGGATGGGAAGCGAGATGGGGGGGGGATGGGGAATCTGGGGACTTTCCTTCAGGGCATGGCTGAGGCTGCCTCCCCGCATGGCCGCCCCGTATACCCAGCCTGCCTGCGGCCGTCACGAGGACAGACGTATCATCAGTGACGCAGGGGTGAGGGTCTCAGTCCCTGAGGACCCCTCAGTGGCACTGAATCTGAAGGCGGGGCTCCCTCCCTGCAGCTGGGTGTCCTCATGCATATCTCTTCCCCCGCCCCCCACCCCAGATCTCCACAAACGTCAGGCCCTCGTGCCTCAGCCCTCAGGTTGACCTTCATGTCCCCCTGTGTCCCTGTCTGGGCTCCCCAAGCTTCTCACAGCAGGGACCGGGTTTATGACCCTTGGCCATGAGGGTCTTGCCTGCCTGCACGTCCCCTGGGGAGCAGTGGGTCAGGGGAGCCGCTGCTTACCTTGTGCCCGTAGATCGTGGGCATCTGTCACCAGGCTCATGTTTTCTCTTTCAGTTTTTGTTTTTAAACTTTGTATCAGGAGCAAAAACTAGAAATGGAAACTAGTTTGTTTCTGCTGTATATTTGAGGGTAAAAGAGATTTTCTTTTCCATAGTGTAAAGAGAGTAGGTGCAGATGATCTCTGTGTGCTGTGTGTGTGTGTGTGTGTGTGTACACGTGTGTCCCAGATCTTAAGAGATTAATTCAATCTAATAATTCCCTGGGCCAAGGCGTAATCGATTTTGATGGATCCCAGGGCCGCCTGCAGTCCTCAGTAATGTGATGATGGCCCTGACGTAACGGGATTAAGTCCTGGACAGACCTGCATCCTGTTGTCATTTCCATGTGGGGAAATTAAGACCATTCATCACGACTAACTCCTGCAGGAAGCAGATTTGGGAAGCGCTCATCTGGGTGCCGCGCAGGCGGGCGGGGTGCATGCGGGCGGGCCAGGCAGCACAGCAGGCCGGCATTTGGCTGAGTGTCGGGCGGAATCGGGGGGCAGAATGTGAAACATTTTCCACGAGGCAGGACACTTAAAACCCAGCTCGGCTCCTGTGGCATTTATGAAAAGCGCACTAACTTGTGTAGGGCCCGCGCCGCCCTGACTCACGGGGTCCCTCTGCTCTTAGGGGGGCGCGTGAAAACCTGGAAGCGGCGCTGGTTCATCCTCACCGACAACTGCCTCTATTACTTTGAATACACGACGGTAAGTGCAGGGCGAGTGCGGGGCTGCCCGTCCTCCGCGTCGCGTCGCGGGACCCTCCGCGGATGCCGGGGGAGGCTGGCTGAGCGCTCTCCTCCCGCAGGATAAGGAGCCCCGGGGAATCATCCCGCTGGAGAACCTGAGCATCCGGGAGGTGGAAGACCCGCGGAAACCTGTAAGCTGGCTTCCCTGCCCCCCGCCCTCCCTCCCCTCCCCTCCCCTCCCCTCCCCTCCCCCCGGCGCCGGGTGACTGTCGTGTCTGTCTCCACCAGAACTGTTTCGAGCTTTATAACCCGAGCCACAAAGGGCAGGTCATCAAAGCCTGTAAGACGGAGGCGGACGGCCGGGTGGTGGAGGGCAACCACGTGGTGTACCGCATCTCGGCGCCCAGCCCCGAGGAGAAGGAGGAGTGGATGAAGTCCATCCGGTGCGCCCCCGGGCCCGTGGGGGCGGGGCCGGACGGCGGGGGCCCGGGGCTGTGGGTGGGTCCTATGGGGTGGGGGCAGAGGGGGCGGGGCCGCGCGGGGGAGGACCGGCCCTCCTCGCTTAACCGAGTTTCTTTCTCATTTTTCCCCCAGAGCGAGTATCAGCAGGGATCCTTTCTATGACATGTTGGCCACGAGGAAAAGGAGGATTGCCAATAAGAAATAGAGCTTTCCTGGCCTGAGCAGCAGGTAAAAGTAAACTCAAACCCCGCAGCAAAGAGTGGGGGCCTCCCCGCGACACCCTGGACCCCCGGCCTGGCTCCTCAGGGACGGCGGCCCCCGCTGGTCTCGAGGGGCCTCACGTCGTCCCTTCCCGCTGCCCTCCCAGCGCCGAGCGCATCCTTCTCGAAGTCTCGTCCAGCAGCTGCGCCTGGTGGTTCAGCCGTGAAAATCCGCGTGGCAGACGCGGGGTCACACGTGCTCCTTTGTGGCGGTGTTCGCCGTTCTGGAAGCCGCTGTTTTGTATCATAACAGGAAAGGAAAAGCTACCAGTTTTTTATTGAGTTTTTCTTCTCAGATATATAGGATTATAGCTTTTATATGCCTTTTTATATTCTCAAATTATAATGAAAGATACTTTCTAACAGTAGTATTTTTAGAATGGCAGCTATAAATTTAACTTCTGGACACAAGAATATACTGTGCACTGAGAACAATTACATGTGTACACGTATGCAGCCTCCGGGGGGCTGGGGGGGCGCCCCGCCCGTGGGGGCGCCCAGGGGAGCTCCTGGTGGAGGGAGGCGCACGTGTCCTTGACGACCAGGACTGGGCGGGGCAGGGCGGAGTCCAGTCCTCTGGGACCGTTCAGCTCAGACTTTGTGGTCCCACAGATACTTTCTAAAGAGACAAATTGTTAAAATATAAATTTCGGTTTGGGGCATTTGTCCTGTAACTTCTGAATCCCAGGATAGACAGTGTATATGTTGGACCACATGAAACTTCTCATGTTTGACCGTTTCTGACGCCCACAAACAGCAGTGTCCTGTGGTCCAGCTGAACACGTGGTTCAGACCAGCTGTGACCACTGTCTTCACTACTTGTTGGCAAAACGAATGCTCAGAATAATTTGACAGATTTCTTAACGTAATGAGTGGACATATAAGGAGACAGGGATAACCTTATTCCATGTTTTCAGAGATTTGATCTTCCGTTATGGGGAGGGAAAAGAGCAGGTCGGGGGGTGGGGATGAAGAAGTGGAGCGCTTAGCCTTTTCTGTAAATAGTTTAAAACCCCAAACGTGCACTGGTGGTGGGACTGCTGAAGATCGCCGAACAGGAGGTTGTCAGGTTGCTGGTGGCTGAATGAGAGAGAGGTGCTCAGTCGTGCGCTGAGGGCAGGCTGGAGCTGGGCCCCAGCACGTCGCAGAACTGGCCCAAGGGTGCACAGGTGGGCCGGCCGAGAGGCGCTGGGTGCTGGGACATTTGGGGCTGGTGACAGATGCCTTTTTATTGGGAGCTTTATTTCCGCCGCCAGGACCCCTGCATGTACTACGTAGGACCCCCTTGCCCACAGGGGCCGTTCCGGTGGAGGGTCCCTCCCCTGCAGGACCTCCTTTCCCTGCCCCAGCCGCAAAAGCACTCCCTCCGCTTGCACACTTGAGAGGTCATCCCCTCTCCTGTGCAAAAGCAGAGTCCGAGTGACAACCGCAGGCTGTACGCACTTACGTGGAGATGTAGAGAGCAGAAGGAACCGTTCCTGGGAGCTGCCTTGATGCTGAGACTGAACGGCTGTGGGCCTTCGGCCTCGGTGCAGCTGACCTTGTAGCGCTAAGTCACACCAGACGGCACAAGGGCCTGCGCCCAGGACTCTCCCACATGCATCAAACTGATTTTTTTGGTTCATTCCCAAGCTTTTAGGCTTTGCTACTGTACTGATACCTCAGATTGGACCCTCTAGTTTTGAGAAAGGCAAGTCAGCATTCCTGAAGCGCGTGACTGGCGTACATGCAACTCTGGCCCCCGTCTTCCGTGAAAAGGGACGCTGCCCAGACCGCCAGACCAAACACTGCTGACGACGACCTGGCAGTGCCCTCCCCTCGGGCTGGCCCTCCCTGTACCCGGGCTGCTTGGGGCGCGGGCTCCATCAGGATTTTGTGTGGAATTACCGGTCTCTCCTTTGTCTGACCCAGGTAGGACCCTAGGGATACAGGGCTTTCTGTCTTTCGGGTGTGCCTCAGGGTGGGGCTGGGAGAAGTGAGCATAAGGAAACGCCTGGAAGAAATCTGTTCCTCTGGCCACCTGTGAAGGAGCCTCGCCTGAGGCCTGTTTGCCCGGAACGATGCAGAAGGCCATGGTGCTCAGAATCTGTGTCACTTGCCCTCGGGAGGGAGTGTTACGTGAAATCGTGTTAACTCCAGGTTTTGTGTGACAGTGTTAACCTGACGGGGCTGTAGGGTGCGGGCCCGGCTGCCTGGACCTCAGCGTGGTCCCCCGTTCATCCCCCTCCCCACCCCCCTGTCTGCGCTCAGTGCTTGAATGGTCAGTCCCAACTCTGGCCGAAGAGCTCTCCTCCAGAGACGGAGGGCAGGAGGCAGGGAAGGGGGTCGCTGGGCGGGAGACGGCGGCTTACACGGCCCCACCAGCCCCCATTAACATGTGGGGTTTAATTGGCCCACCCTGGACCCAGACAAGCAAGTGTCTTCAGGATCACGGAACAGTTTTGAGCAGTTTAATGTGGTACCAGGTTGAGTCCAAATAGGAGCTATTTATAGATGAAGCAGCATTTAATGCTGCATATAAAGCCATGCATATTTTTCAAGTTAAAATGCATATATCTACATAGATGTGCTTTGCTGAGAAGTTAGGTCTGTTGTAGACCAGAAACCACACATTGTGATTTCTTGTTTTATTTTTTTCTTAGGAAACATTTCTATTTACAGTAAATAGAGTTAATATGTAAATAATGTACATATATAATATGACTTCCGGAGTGTTATTCAGTGTATATACTCCAACTTGCATGAAGAAATACCCTATATCTATTACTGATATTTTGTTGTAAAGTAAGTGGATGGTGAAGTTGGAGAGTGTATGGCTGTCAAGTTGCAATACTGTGTTGGTTTAAATAAAAACGCACTGTTAAAACAAGATTGCCTGTGACTGGGTTCTTTAAAGTAGGGAGACTGTCGGGTCCAGCAGCCCACACCTGACTCTCCCTCCCCCATTTGGGGTCTGCACCTCTCAGTCTGGGACTGAGAGCCCGTGGCTTGAGCTTTAGAGGTTTTAGGAAAGTGAATGCAAAGAGAAAGAAGTCCAGGAGAAGCGTCTGTAAGCAAATGGGGACAACAGCAGTAAAAAATGACACGAAAGGTTTAATTTGCTGCCATTTATATACTATATAAATTTTACATGCTGTATATTTACAGTGGGGCAAGTGCTTTTTTAATCTTTAAAAAAACAAAGATCAAACTTTAGACGTCTCTGAACAACACAAACTGTATAAACCATACAGATTATTCAGATACAAACTGTATTAAATACAGTTTTCCCCACTCCAACTCCTGATGCAGGACCAGTGAATTATAAGTGTATCACAGTTTGATAGCATATCCATATTAAAAATAAAATCACAGTATGATTTTTGTCTGTAACTAGAAACTTTAAGGGACCAAGCTGACAACTCAGACTCCAATATCATAGTCAAGACAAGAGACACTGTATAAAAAAGTGTTATGTAATAAAAACACACTGTAGGCCTTACAGATAATGTTCAGATTATACATTCATAATGTAAATAGTCATCATAACTGGTAAATTGATTGGAACAGCTCCACAAAGTTCAAAAACAGAACTTGTCTATAAAATCTTCAAATCTTGAATACAACTAAAATACGAAGCAAATTAGTTTCTAGTATCAGACATTACAGAAGACAGACAGACTGCTCTCAAAAGTCTAGTTGAGAGCTTGTGAATCTTTAAATAAGTTTTTAAATTAAATATACGCACTGTCAGTTTGTACTTTTAATAATTCCATGGTTTCCCGGTTGGTCTCGCACCGGATGTCTAACTTGGAGGAGCATTACATGGAATACGAGTGATCAACCTGAGTCTGTGATTAAGCAGCATTTGAGATGTTCTAGTCCAGGGCGTTATTTTCAATGTGATTTATATACACAGTATTTTACAATGGTCAGCAGTTGTAGAAAGTGTTCACCCATTCGGAATAAGGGTACTTAAGAAAAGGTAAAAACTAAAAAAAAAAGTCCTCCATGGTAAAATCTATACACTATTTACACTAAAGAAGCACCACGCAGATTTCAAGTTATTTTCTCTATTTGTAATTTAATGTGGGTTGGGGATGGCTTCTGTTGAACACGTTGAATCTGAAAGACAAGAGGCAGCGGGCGTTGTTAGTTGGTCCAGAGGCAGGAAGTGGGAGCCCAGTGCCCCGTGAGCCCCGGGCGGGACTTCTCTTCTTCATTCACGCCCTCCCCTTAGCAGGCGCCCCCAGGTCTCTGCGGGGAGCCCGCCTGCCTCCCCGCGGGCGGTGAAGGTTGCCGGCGGTGGCGCGGAGGCCTGCGGGGAGGGCGCCCTCTGCTGGGCGCGGTCCCGCCAGCCCGGCCGCCGCGGAGCCGCCGCAACCCGGCGATTCCCTTGCTCTAGGTAGGAAGAGGCTAATTCCTTAATGCGGCTCCGGTCTTCCCATTGATGACACGCCGTAAAGCGTGTTCATCAACTGCAAGTTAATCTCCTGCAGACAGTTCACTTAAACCCCCCCCCCCTTGCCGACTACCAGAAGTTACACGTTTGGACAAAATTCCCTCCGGAGAGCAACCCTGCAGCTGCAGCGCGCCCGGGACACCAACCCCCACCTCCCGGGGCCACTGAGTACGAGGCCAGGAGGAAATGACAGTCCAGGTTTTGATCTGCTGTAAAAAAGCACCCAAAACCCATTCCGATCAAACCAAGCCCGAGCCCTTTCGGTGCGCGGGGCGGGCGGCGGGCACGGGAAGGGCTCCCCTCTCTCGGCCCCTCAGGTGGGGCCTGCGAGAGGACATGGCTTCTCCATCTTTCAAACGTTTATCAAATGACTTGATTCTGAAGCTTCTGACCTGGCCTCACTTTCTTACAACGAGGGAGGGAGGGAGGGAGCGGAGCGACTCTCTGACTTAAGGGGCCCAAATCCACCCCCACCACACAAGGACTGACTCCCCATCTGCTACCCCCGAAGCCGAGTCCCAAAGCTCCCTGCTCAGGGCCCCTCAGCGGCTCTACAAACAAACAGGAAGAACATAGAGAGACGAAAAGAGCTTACCGTAACCAGTGAATTTTTTGTCTTGAAGCCACGTTTTCAATCACCTAGAAAGCAAAGGTTAGGAAACGTTTTAATGATGGTTTTGCAAAAATTTTAGTGCCTATGCTCTGTGTGCGTTACGTGATTACACTCAGAAGCAGTCCTCAGTAGCTTAATGTCTGTTGCCTGAAATCAGTCCTACACAAGCTGTGTCTCCAAAGTGTTTCACTGGAAACAAGAGTTGAGGTGGTAACTGAGGACCACGTCCCCTCAGCGGGAGTCCACTCTGACCCCAGTAAACGCAGCAGCATTTCAACGTTAGGTGAGAACAGATCTGAGGCCAAAGAAATCGAGAGCTTGATGGCGCCAGAGAACAGGAGTCTGGAAGAGAGGTCAGTGGTCAAGGCGCCAGGACAGACACACGCAGGCCAAGAGGTCCGGCCCTCCACCAGCCAACAGCGATGCTTGCCCTGGGCCCGAGCAGGTGGCCCTTCCCGGGAGGTCAGGACGGGACGGGCGCCCAAGCCAGTCATTGGGCGCCATCAGATCGAGGGCAGGAAAGGGGCCACCCCATCTCCTGCAGCCTCTGGAGACGCGGCCTGGGCCACCACGTGCCCACTACTGGGCTTCGCACGCCACCTACTGTCCCCCGAGCCAGCTCTGTGGGTGCACTGGCGGCCTCCAGCTGTGGTCCTCACCAGAGACCTGCAGCCGGAAGGGGATTCTGGCAAAAACGTAGAATCCCTGCGGATCTGCGCAGAATGCACACGAACAGCCCGTCTCCACTTCGCCCCAAGCACCAAGCAGACATCAGAAGGGACTCATCCCCACCAAGCGCCTTCCCCGAATCGCTGAACTGTTCATGGGAAACCAATGCGGAAATGCAAATAATTCCCCTCTTAACGAACACACAGAGCAAACCCGCCGGTAGCTTCCCTTTCCTGCCGTCCCTACGACTCCTCACCCACTCCGCGCGCCCCAGCACTCCCCCCGCCACTCAGGAACAACCGCCCCCCCCCACCTTCTGCCCTCGGCTTCTCCAAACGCCAGTGCACTGTGCAGCCATCTGTCCCTCCTCCACCAACCATCATGGGACTGGGCCACTGGAAGGGACAGGGCTGCCCCCGAACAAACGATACCTCACCCGGGTCCAGGACGCAGTCGAGAACCCCGTGACCCCTGGACGTCTAGGACAGCGGGCAGGGTCGTGAGGGTGCGCCTCAGGGGTCCAGGGCGAGGCCAGCAAACCTGTCCCCGTGGACGGGCGGACAGGCGGGCTGGGCTGGGCTCCTTGCGGCTCTACTGACACCTCAATTTCACACGATTTTCATGTGAAATGAAATATTCTTCTTTTGACTCTTCCAACCATTTAAAAACGTCAAATCCTTCCTTACCGTCAGGCCGCGCAAAGGCGGCGGCCAGTCCAGCCCTGCCCTAGGGGGGCCCCCGGCCCCCTCAAAAACGCTCAGCACTCCTTCCAGGGTCGAAGGTCATCGGAACAGATGAGGAAGCAAGGGGGGGCTCTGCTTTCAGAGCAATCAGAGTAGAAAAGGCTGGGAAGTTACAAGGGAAGGCAGAGCTGTGCAAAGCAGACAAGAATCCCAGAGCCCAGAGGCCTGCAGTGACCCAGGGCACCCCGTCAGGAGCCTGAGCTTCACCAACGCAGGCCTGAAGCGTGACGTCCAGCGAGCCAGTCACCAAACTGAGTTCTAGGTTCTACTCACAATGCCAAAGGCTTAAGGATTCTGGAGAGAAAGAATGTACCACAACATTTCTATCAAAAATGGCTTAAAAACAGAAGTTCTGGTCCACAATCAGACACTCAGAGCCATCAATTCCAGAGGTTCCCGGTTCCGCGTAACTCAGGTCTCCAGTAAGCGCCGCGGCAGCACGGCTAACCGTCGAGACCGGCCACAGCAGCCTCGGGCCAGCCGTCGGGCAGAGGACACAGGGCGGGGAGCTCAGAGGGGACTTACACCTTCTATGCCCTTTGAGGCTCCTTCCCTGTGTTAACCACCCTTTCCAAAGAAAAGAGTTTCTATATTCGCAGTTCCAAGTATGTCCTCTTACCCTGGCCACACTTAGACAGATGACACCTGTCATCCCTCGTTTCCATCCAGAAATGTTTTGTTTTCTCAGGGCAAGGTCCCACACCATCCAGAGGCTGGCTGGCCGTGAGGGGGAAAGCGCTGTCCGCTCCCTGGAAATGGTCCACAGTCTCACAGCTGGTGGCCTCGGGCAAGAGTGGCTCTGAATCTCTAAGCGAGTTCTCTGATTTTGAGTGCTTCTTCTTTTTCTTCTTCTTCTTTTTCTTCTTGTGTCTGTTGTGCAGGTCGGCATCAGAGTGCGTTACCAAAAGGTCTGAGTACTGCTGACGCCTGCAGAAGAAAAAGCCAGAACTCAAACCACCGGAAAAGCAAACCACCCCAAAGAGAACTGGTCTTCGATTTATACTCACTACTGTTGACACTCATTATGTGAACACAGGTAAACCCTATAATGAAAAATGCGTTGTTTTCATTGTAATAATTTTTTAAGTCTGGGGTCATAAGTTCACCAATTTCAACCTTTCCCCACCGATGCCCTTCAGCTTTGTTTGGGAGGGGAGCTATGGCCAAAACACCAGAGGAAGGATTTCATCAATTTTTCCTGAAGCTAGTGGCTGAAGGAAAAAATATTTTTGCCAGGTGTCTCAGGCACATAGGAGGGAAGGAGGTTTGATTTCCTTTTCCTTCAAGTAACCACACCCTCTACCTATGCCTCCTGGTAACCTCTTCCCAGGGTTTCGATTTTACGAGACGCCAACGTGTAGCACGCAATGCGCATAACCGCACCCCTCTCATCGTGGGGAAGTCATTTTCAAGAAAACTACTGACCAATTTAGCTTTTTAAAAATACAAATGTCGGGCTTCCCTGGTGGCGCAGTGGTTGAGAGTCCGCCTGCCAATGCAGGGGACACGGGTTCGTGCCCCGGTCCAGGAGGATCCCACATGCCGCGGAGTGGCTGGGCCCGTGAGCCGTGGTCGCTGAGCCTGCGCATCCGGAGCCTGTGCTCCACAATGGGAGAGGCCGCAACAGTGAGAGGCCCGCGTACCGCAAAAATTAAAAAAAAAAAAAAAAAAAAAAAAAAACATACAAATGTCCCAATGAGATTTCAAACTGAGAAATGGAGACAGAAAACTAGACAGAGGCAAATGCAACAAACGATGTGTCTCAGCCCTTTGGGTCACAGGCACGTTCAACAGGGTGGCGGCCTCCCATTTCCTGCCACGAGGCAGTAGTCACTGAGGGTGAAGGAAGTATCAGCAGATGTGAAAATATAACTAAATCTGTGAATAAATATATTAACAATCACTGTGAAGTCAGAACATCCCAAGTTTTATCTATCTACCAAACACTGCACACTTACTCCTAGAAATTAAAAAGCACCAACTGAAAACGGCAACATCATCTTAAAAGATGGCTTTCGGGCATTTTAAAATACCATGAAATAAGATCCAGCTTAACACAGAGCTAAGTTATAGGAATCTATAAAAACAGGGAAGTCCAAAACCCACAGAGACAAAAAGTACAAATCAGAGTCACATACACAGGACACAGCCCTTCACCCGTCACCACGCACACACACCCTCACCTGGAATTCCGCTCTCGGTGTTTGTCCTTGGATTTCTTTTTCTTTGATTTTTTGTGCTTCTTCACTTTAGGCTCCTCTAAAGGATCCTTTTGTAAGCTTCTCCAGGCTTTCTTTTCTACATGGCTGTCTTTATCCCCTACACTACTGTACCTCCGTTTTCGTGACTTGACGTTTTTGTGTTCATGAAACTGACCGGCGAGGTCACAGCCTCTGTCTTCAGCCCCCAGTGCAGCCTTGTCGTGGGCGTACTTGTCAGCAGGGTGCGGAGGGGGCGTGTGGGCCGGGCCCGCCCCGGGGCTGCTGACGCGGTGCCGGTCCCTCTCTTTGGCCGCCGGCTCGTGGCCCTTCCGGCCTCTGTAGTGGTCCTTGTGGGGCCGGCCGCTGTAGGGCCCGGCTCGGTCGTACTCTCGCTCGCCGTGGAGGGGCCTCCACTCCCACGGCTCGCGGGCCGGGTACGAGGCGTACCTGTCGTGGTGGTACCTGAACCGCCCCCAGCGCATCCCGTCCGGGTAGTTCTCCCGGGCCCAGGCGTGCTCGGCCTCAGCATGGTGGTAGCGGCCCCACTCCTGGTCGGGGGCCCCCATGCTCCGGGAGCGCGGGTGGCCGGACCTGGCCAGGGATCCGGGGCAGGGGGCGTGCGGGGCCGCGGCGCAGGGCTCGGGCCGCTCGGACCGGCACCGCTTCCACTCATGGTGGGGCCGCTTCCGGCGAGGCTGCTCCTCCGTCCCGCTCCTGCTGTCCCGCGCGTGCTCGCCGCTGGACGATCGGTCTTTGCGGCTGCGGTAATGTCCTCGGTCAACCTTTCTGAGGCTGCTGGTTTTTTCCGGCACTGCACAAGCCTCCTGGACCTTCTGCCCGGCCTTACTGTCTTCACCTCTCTCACCGTTACTCTGCTCGGGGACCCCCTCTGGACGGTTTTCTGCGATCCTGTCTAATTGCGGAGAGGGCACCCCATCTGCGGACACCCCTGTGCTTTTAGGGGGACCCTCCACATCCGTGCCTCTGTCCCGACTGCTGTGACCCAAGGGCTCAGGCTCACAGTCGCCCTCGGTACCTGACAAGGGACTCGGGCTCAGCCTCCCCGCGGCTTCTGCTGCCACCGGGTCCTGGGGACGCTCTGGTGACGTCCCTTTCACGTCCTGGGACGGTTTGCTCTGATCGTTTGTTAAATTCCCTGGGTCACACGGTTTAGGAAGCTGATCATCCCCGAGGGTATCCTTGTTGGTGTTACAAAAGGTGTTGATACTGGGCAAAGCCTCCTCGGGTTTTGCCAAAAGGTTTTCAGAGACTTCTTCTTTGGTAGGTTTGATGCTGGCGTCTGAGGGCGACAAAACCTTCTTGAATTTGCTGCTGAGGCTCATGACCAGCTCTAGGTTCTCACAGGAATCGGGAGCGGAGCTGCCAGCCTCCAGCTCAGCCTCAGGGTCCTGCGGAGGCCTCTCCTCTGTCCCAGTTGTACTGCAGCCCCACCGAAAGAAAGAAAGAAAGAAATCAGCCATTTACTTGTTTGCTTCCTGGCTTACAGGGACAAACACTTCAAATCGTTCGTTTACTAAATATTTTATGGCTTTACTACATCGGGTTTAAACCTAAAACTGGGCTTATCATTTTTGGAAACTTCAAATTTTCTCATTAAATAAAAATGTAAAAATTTGTATCAAGCCTACCCCATTTTTCAGCAATAATAATTCCGCAATTCTAGGCGCCTTCTGTTTTCAGATATACTTCTAATTCTTCTTAATAACCAAGTCCGAACCATCAGAAAAGTCAAGTATCGATGGGGCTCTTACTTTTCCTCTGGATCCCTTTTCTCTGAATTTTCCTGGAGCCTCGGAGCTAGAGTAGCTACCTCCAGACACAGCCAAGAGCTCCCTGAATTACCTGCAAATTGTGAGGGATCACTGAGGCTTCAGAAACACCTTCTGTAGTAAAAGAACTCTGCCTTGCTTCTGATGGAGTCTCGAAGTTAATGAAAGCTGCCAGAGAGCAAGAAAAACCCTAAAGCGGGCCCGCTCTGCAGCGGGAAAATATCTGGGAGAGAGAAGACACGTGTGATCTAGAGCGTGGCAGTGACGTGTTCAAGGCCGCACGTGAGGTTAGGAAACGTCTGTAGCTGGGGACTGACTGCTTATACAATCACCTGTCACAATTCTCGCGCACATTACGTTTGAAGACCAGCTAAGCCAGACAAGGACAGAGAGGAGGACAGCCGTCCTGCCAGGGACTGAGGTTCAAGTGCCCCCTCCAGGGCCGACTGGGAGTGCCTGCTCTTTGCTCGCTTTTCTAAGTGAGCATTCCTAACAGTGGTTCTTGGTGAGGGCACGCCCCCCGCAGGGCCCTTCTGAAACGTGGGGTGCATTTTTGGGTTAGCCCCACGATGGGGGAGCCTCATCAGCACCAGTGGGTGGGGGTGAGGCAGGCGGTCCCACAGAACAGCCCATGTCCCAATGTTCACGTGGGTGAAAACCCCAGCTCTATTTACTGGCCATTTCACAGACACCACTAGGGTGTTGATCTCAGGTTGGTCAGAGCTTGGCCAGAAGTCGTCCACCAGGAGGACGTCACGGCGCTGACGTGCGTGATGTGACCTGTGCGTGGTGCCAAGCTGCTGGCCCACCCCGCGTCCTGCGGTGGCACCGTCTCCCGGGCTGTTCACGTGGCGACACGCCACTGCCTCTGACCCTTCCTTCTATTCCCATCACATGACGTTGAGGTCAATGCACTGACTGACTTCTTTTTTTTTTTTAAGTGTGGAGACAGACGATCTTAACTAGGAATTTAATTTCAGAATTCTAAAGGGAGCAAAACAAAGCCTTTGCTCTTGGACAGTCGAGAAGCCCCGCGCCACCCCTTCACACCTCCTCAGGTGCCTGTCACACGGGGGGCTGAGTGGGACGGTGCCGGCGGGAGGCCCAGCCAGGGGCTGAGGAGGGGCCCCAGAGAGGAGCGGCGCTGCGGGAGGGGGGGGGGCGTCAGCTGGACTAACAGACCCTGTACGTGTTTACTTTCTTAAAAGGAACATGAATGAGTTCGACAGATCGTTATTCAAATCATTCCAGGGTCCAAAAGGTTCACCCTAAGACTCCCAGAGCGGCCGCACCCACAGGCCCTGCTGTGACTCCCCGGCCCGCGTCCCACGGCCTTGGGACCGTATCCTACCTCATCTCATCTGTGGAGCCTTTCCCTTTGCTGCCGAGTTTGAAGGTCTCTAAGATTCTGTCTTCTGGGAGAAGTGGCAAAGGAGCAGGCATCAACTACCATAAAAAAACAGAGAGATTTCAACTCCGGGGGCCACCTGAAACCCAGCCACGTGACCCGCCGGACACGAGGGTGGAAGCAAAGGCCGTCCCAGCCCCGGCCGATGCGCACTCACCTTCCCAGGGAGACTGTTTGCCTTAGAAAAGGGGTTTTCTGAGTGTAGGGCAGGCTGGACTTGGCAGCTGGCAGCACCCGAGGGTAGGCTGTTTTCTTTCGGGTCACTGTCCGTACTGGTAGCACCATTTAGAGCCACGGGCTCTCGGAGCTCGTGCGGAGAGGCCCCGACATCTTCGGCAACCGGAGCAGGGGCGCGCGCGCTCTCGGCGGGACGGAGACTGTTCTCCTTGCCGAGGCCCTTCGCCTCCTCGTCGGACTCTTCAGACGACTCGGCGCCATAGGGGACCAGCACGCCGGAGCTCAGCTTGGACCTGCCGTTCGTCACAGGCTCAGGGCAGGACTCCCTCAGGGTGATCTGCTTCGTTACCTTACTAGACGCGGGCATCATGGGGGCACTCGAGGTAGACTGTATTGCAGTAGAAGTCGTAATGGTAGATGAGGGGGCAGGCTTGTTCGGGCTCTCTGAAGAGCTGCTGTGAAGAGTAGGCTGTGACGGCATTTTCTGCACAGGTAACTTGCTGTGAATACTGATCGTGATTTTCTGTTTCTTGGGATGTTCTGGAATAACTGAGGGCCTGTTAACCGGCCAGTCCTGAACAGATGTTGAGGCGTTGACAGGGCCAGTCCTACTGACACTGGAATTCCCGTTAGGACTTGCCATGGAGCTGCTCGGCATTTCCTTCAAGGGTCCTGTCCCGTTTAGATGAGGTGGGTTCTGGAAACAAGCAGACCACAGCCAGGTGAGAGCTCCAGAAACAGTCGCAGACTCAGAAACCTGAGGCCGTGGGCCTCTCCCACTTCGGTTATCTTTTCCTTTTGTGAATAACAAGCTTCACGCACCTAGAAAGCCCTCCCCCTCTCCTGCGGGCCTGCCCACCACAAACCTTTCTTGAAAAAGCAACAGCGGTGGCCCCTCCACAAGGGGCCTGCGCTCTCCAATTGGCCGTGTCCTGAGGCCTCACTCAGGCAGAGCCCAGTGCAGGACCTGCTGCCTGTCCAGCTCCCTAAGGCACTGAATCTGTGGCTCCCTATCAAACTGGAGGCTGTTATGACACTATGGCACAGGTGAAAGGATCATTCCAAAGTGTATACAGGCTATTCCAACAAGTCCAACATGTCCACAATCTCAACACCTACGTCAAGCAAAAGCCAGGCCTCCACTGAGGACCAGAGCTTCACACGAACCAGGCATACCTTCCATTCCCCCTGAGAAGCCATGAGGGAGTGTGATCAGACCCAGCCGGACGGCACAGAGAAAATGCCACACTCCTGAAAGGGCTAAACGGATACGACTAAAGTGTTCTTTTTGTAAAAGCATCACTTTCCTGGAGGCCAGCATTAATCAAGAATCCCCAAATATTTAATCCATTAAGTGAACGGAAGTCCAAGGTGGGAGCTAAATCTCTAGCGTTTAAACAGACTTACACCAGACTTTCTTCTTGATCATTATGTTCGTACTCGGAGGTTTTCTGTATATTTGAAATATAATCAACAGCTTGGATAAACTCTTTGGACAAGAAATTCAGTTGTAGATGAGGTCATGACAACTACTGCAGTGTTAACTAGAGGGCTGGAAAGATGAACATAAAGATGACATTCTACCCGTGGAATGTTACCTTCATCATGTGAGAAGGAAGCTGTGGTCCGATAAACCCGGATGCTGCCTGTGTGTTGCTGACAACCCGCTGGCTGATCACCGGTTGGGGAGAGGACTGGCCAGGGCTATGGGCGGAATGAGTGAGTTCACCTCCTATTTTCACATCGTGGGACCTGGGGACAGAGAGTGACAGTGCTCAAGGTGATATGGGACATCTCCCCAAAAGAGATTCACGTACACCCCACCCTCAGGTGACAGGTGACATGATGCGCAGAGCTACACGCAGGGTCCCCATCGTGTGCTGGCCAGCGCCGGGTGCTCGGATCGGGAGAGAACAGGGTCACTGGGCAAATGGCATCTTGAACTGTGTATTCTGAGGATGCCACTACCTGAAAGCTACTGTTCTTTACTTTTTAATTTTTTGAAAGCTATTTTTCTTTTCTTTTTTATTTCTATTTTTCTAATTATAAATACATACCATTGTAGAAAAATCTGTAATATCCTGAAAAGTTAGAAACAAACAAAAACACTTTGCCTCCCCTCACTGCTTCGAGGCGTCTACTATTCAGATTTAGTGGATTTTCCTCCAGGCTTTAGCCTGTACTGATTTCTTCAGGATCAGTGTGTAAAATTTCAAACGGCTTTTCCTCCATATGTGGAGCACTCTCTCATATCATTTTAAAAAGCTTTATAAAAATCACTTTTAACAGCTGCATTGTGTTGCATCATATGGATATGCTACAATTTATATGATCTTCTGCTACTGATGGAAATTTCACGATGTTCTTAATTTCCAGCTACTACAGATGAATGCGCTGGAGCGCACATCGGACTGCTCCAAGGCCCCGCGTTTCCAGAAATGGAGCCAGCGAGTCAGAATGTGCAGCAGCAGGGGTGCTGGCGCTGGCCCAGGCCTGGCCCAGGGAGGTGGCTGGCTGCCTGTGCTCAGTGGTTGAGAGGTGACCACACCCAGGTACTCAAGAGTCCCCTTCTCCAGGCCTCCGCTCACTGCCTCCCAGGCCCGCTGGCCCACCCGGTTTGCCAGCAGCAGCAGAAGCCCACCCTCTGAGACTACCACCTTCCCTTTCTTCTGCACGTTTCTTTATTAACCTGCCAAAGAGCTGGGAGCTAAAGCAAACTCATGACCCACACTGAATACCACCTTCCTTACTCTCCCCACCATCGAGATGCTGTTTAAACAAACAATATTGAATTTAAATATGTTGATGAGAGGAAGAGAGATGACATAACAGAAAAGATGAAAAGCTGCTTTCCTGACAATACCTGATATAAAAGAGAACATAAGCTTGTTGACTGAGTACTGATCTAATATCACTGATAGATACGATGGAGTCATTCATTTGGTACCAGAGGTCATTGCTAGCCTGCAAAACAGCCAATAAAAGAGATATTAGATACAATTAGGTAAATAGGGAACACCAATCCAGAGACGTAAGAAAAATGGGCTTTCACATTTTACCTGTAAAAGCCCCACCTTTCCTCCCCAAAATGCCAGGGCTATCTTACAGGGTATTGTAAAAATAGTCACTAGCAAAATGCACAGAGCTTACTTTTATGTAGCAGAAGTAATGGCCGGCGTGGCAGTTGAAGCCAGTGTGCACCAGTACCGCATACAAATCATAAATGATCGGTTCTCCGTTCGGCTGAGACATATACGGTCGAATATCAAGATACTCAGGGTATTTCACATCCTACACAGGAATGGAAAGAGGAGAAAGGAATGTCATTTCTGAAGGTGCAGGTCATCCCATGTGCACGGGCACAGGAGACCCCAGAGCACGGTGCCCTATGTTCTGGCAGAAAACCAGCACACTGAACCTCGTTTCAAAAGACAGAAGCAACCTGGAGCACACCTGAACCTAAGTGTGTTTAATGCAATCCCACTGTATTCTTTATTTCCTTTAAACAAATAAGGATCCACAGTAAGTGAATTCCCCAAATCCATCAAAGGAGACAGTAACAATCACAACTCTGGATTTGAGAGTCCAGACAGTCTTATTTTTATTTTTAACAATACAGGAACAGATTTCTTTTGCATGTTACTAGATTTCTGACCACTTTCAATCTTCAGAAAGTGGGAAGACGATGGGAAAATTCAGTATACTACCAGTCAGAAAACAAATGAATAAAAATAAGCTCTGATGAAAGAATGGCAGGATGTGACTGGGTTCAAATGACACAAGCTCACTCCCTGCAGCCACTCGTCACCTGCACTGACTGTGAAGCCCAAGTGAAGATGATAATCATCGATTTATCTTCAGAAAGTCTAGCCAGCTAAAGGATGCAGAAAAAAACACATACGCTCATCAACACACACACCAAACTACGAGCTCAATTCTTCGACACTGTTTTCTACTACCAAGTGCTGGAAGAACTTAGAAAATCAGATAATAAAACGGTTCAATTTAGCTGCTGACACTTAAGCTTTGAAAGGCTAAACATAGACGGTTATTAAGAATATTATCTACATACCTTAGCAATTTTTCCACCAGTAAAATTTGCAAAACGTTTCAGAGAAAGTGTAAGAACGTTAGAAGATCTGTGTATAGTGAACCTCTTCGAAGCTGGAACCATATTTTTACACCTTGGAAAAAAACAGAAACAGATGTTTAAGAAGATTAATATGGTTTTTTTTAAATCTTTCCCGTGTTATTCCTCTGAAACATTCTAAATTAAGTTTCCAAAAGAAGGCTATGAGATGAGAAATACCACCCTTTTCAACCAACAATGAAAATATTAAAATTTAAAGTATGGGGGAAACTGCTTAATTAGCATGATAGAAAAAGGACAGTTCTGAAATGTCAGGTATGACAGGTCACTGGTATTTTAAAAATTAGATTAATATAAGTTTCTCTCAATGGAAAACAAACTGAAAAACTGGCTGGTATAATACTGTGAAAACTAAGCCCAGATACAAAAGGAAGAAAGTAAAGACTAGAAATGTCCATGAAGTTTAAGACAAAGGAGAAATCCCTATGGTCTTGGGAGAAAAGGGAGCCTTCTCCCCCAACCAAATGAACCCAGGCACACCTCATGTTATTACCCTTTGCAGATATTCCATTTTTCACAAATTGAACGTCTGTGGCAACCCTGCATGGAGCAAGTCTACTGGCATCGTTTTTCCAAAAGCATTTGCTTACTTCGTGTCTCTGTGTCACATTTTGGTAATTCTCGCAATATTTCAAGCTTTTTCATTATTATTATATTTGTTATGGTGACCTGTGATCAGTGACTTTTTTTTTTTTTTTTTTTTGCGGTACACGGGCCTCTCACTGTTGTGGCCTCTCCCGTTGCGGAGCACAGGCTCCGGACGCGCAGGCTCAGCGGCCATGGCTTACGGGCCCAGCCACTCCGCGGCATGTGGGATCTTCCCAGACCGGGGCACGAACCCGCGTCCCCTGCATCGGCAGGCGGACTCCCAACCACTGCGCCACCAGGGAAGCCCGATCAGTGATCTTTGATGTTACTATTCTAGTTATTTTGGCATTTTTTTAACAGTAAGTATTTTTTTTTTAAACATCTTTATTGGGGTATAATTGCTTTACAATAGTGTGTTAGTTTCTGCTTTATAACAAAGTGAATCAGTTATACATATACATATGTTCCCATATGTCTTCCCTCTTGCGTCTCCCTCCCTCCCACTCTCCCCATCCCACCCCTCCAGGCTGTCAACAGTAAGTATGTTTAAGTGAAGGTCTGTACATTGTTTTTTAGACATAATGTTATTACACACTTAGACTACAGTATAGCATAGACATGCACTGGGAAATGAAAAAATTCATGTGATTCACTTTATTGTAAGATTTGCTTTATTGTGGCGCTCTGCAACCAAACCTGCGATATCCCTGAGGTCTGCCTATATTCAATAACAACGCTTACCTGTATTACCTGACTTAAAATGAAAATCTACTTAGAACATATGAAACAGGGCTTTCTTAAAATAGGCTCTCTTGGGAATTCCCTGGTGGTCCAGTGGTAAAGAATCCGCCTTACAATGCAGGGGACGAGGGTTCGATCCCTGGCCAGGGAACTAAGATCCCACATGCTGCAGGGCAACTAAGCCCGTGTGCCAGAACTACTGAGCTCGCACGCCTCAACTAGAAAGCCCGCGTGCCGCAAACTACAGAGTTCATACACTCTGGAACCTGCATGCCACAACCATGGAGCCCACGTGCCCTGGAGCCTGTGTGCCACAGCTAGAGAAAACCCACACGCCACAACTAGAGAGAAGCCGTGAGCTGCAATGAAAGATCCTGCATGCCGCAACTAAGACCCAACACAGCGAAAAATAAATTAAATAAATAAATAATGAATAAATCTTGAAAGAAAGAAGGAAAGGGAGGAAAGAAAGAAAGAAGGAAAGAAAGAAGGAAGGAAGGAAGGAAAGAAAAGGAAGGAAGGAAAGAAAGAGGAAGGAAGGAAGGAAGGAAGGAAGGGAGGGAGGGAGGGAGGGAGGGAGAAAAAGACAATGCCCCCCTTTAAAAAAAATAGGCTCTCTTGACTTGATGGGGAAACATTAAAGAATAACTTAAATTCAAGGTTTCTAGCAGATACTGCCCCAAATCCTGGGAGACAGCCAGCAGTTAAGAGAGACCCTGAACTGCTCTGGGGAAAGTGACTCCCCATCCACCCCAACCCTTTCACACAGGGGAGTCCATGTAAATGCTGCTCGACACACACACTGCCACAGCCAAGCTTCACACACGGCAGCACTGACCTTACCTCTCCATTCCCACCCACCTCCCCAGGAGCGAGACCCCATCTCCCATTCTTCAGTGCACTTCTCTGCAGAGTGTCAACACTGAGACACAGCGTGCCCTGGCCCTTGGGAAAGAGAGACCCAGCGTCTTCCCAGACGGTAACGGGAATCTAGCCCTGGGTTACGCAGACACACCGAACGCTTTCAAACGAAGCCTCCCCGCCCCCCATGCGGCCTCCAGCGTCACCCGTCATACTTGCTGCACTTGTACGAGTTTTCTCCATCGAGCTGTTCCGGCTTCACAAACTGCTCCAATGCCTTATTAACACTCTGAGCAGCCTGGGGACAGAGCACCAACACCACATTACCACTCATTGCCGCTTGTTAGGAAAAAGAAAAGAGATGACTCGAAAGTATAAAAGCAAATGTGAATTTTTATGTAAAAAAAAAATCTTTCATTATGACGTTCAGTTTTATATTAATACATGTACACGCCAAGCTACTTCCCCTCCCATTAAAAAAAAGAGCAGATTAAAGTCAGCAAAAATATGTGAAGAGGTTGCTCGCTGCAGCATTATTTAAAATAGTATAAAACTGGAAACAAATGAAGTATCTACCAGCAAGGAATCAGCCAGGTAAATCGGCTGAAGCACAACACACAGAAGGCCCATGCAAAATGCAATGAAGACAGGAAGTGGCCAGACCGAAGGTCTACACCCATTTGTATGAACAGTAAACAAATACTCTGGAAGCGGTTTATATCAAGCTGTTAACAAGAGTACATTCTGAGGGGTAGGAGCTCACACGTCTCTGCAATGTTTCTCATTAGTGTGTATTACACTTGTAATCAGAAAAACAAAAGCTTAAGACAACAAAAAACAGGAGTTTAGAAAATGCAAGAAGCAAAACAGTACCTAAAGGATAACCACCACCTAAATTTGGCTAATACAGGCATCCGAATCTGGTTTTATTAAGATTAAGTGAAAAGTCAAAGGGTAATAAAATTATTAAATGTTTTAAGTTTTTTATGATGCCTAATACAAAGCTTAAATAATCTCCTCTAAATAAAGTCCTAGCATATTAAAATTTTCAATTTATATTCTCTAACAAGTGTAGTCTAAATTATAAGTGAACTATACATACATAAAGTATGACTGACTGACTTTAACTTCACCACCACAACAACTATCAAACTTACCTTTATTTCCAATGTTATGTCGAGATATGGATCAAAAGTATCTGACACACCTTTGCAATTTAAACATTTGACTGAAATAAAAAGAAAATGCAAAGGATAAGCCAAGTATAATCAGTATGGCAATACCGACTACTGAAATGACAGCACATATAAATACTATCACAAGATACAAAACACAAGGTACTTCCTCCTCTGTCACATCGGGCAAACCATTTACTACCACACAGTGAGAGGCACTGACGTGATGCACATTCACCGCTGGCTGGAGTGTGAACTGGCGTAAGCTCTTGGAAGAGTGACACGGCAGAGTCAAAGTTTAAAATAAACACACCCTTTGATAAGGAGATTCTAAAAAATTATCCTGTGTATATACACTTTTACATGGACATAAAGGCATGTGTATACAGGGATGTTCAATGAAGCACTGATGGTAACAACAACAACAAAAATTAGAAACAATCTAAAAATTCCCTGATAGGGAACTAAAATAAATGGAATACTACTGCAACTGTGAAGGACTCTGTTAGACCTATATGTGCTGAAATGTAAAAAGGTTTCCAATGAGAAAAGAAGCCAGTCTCCTCATGCACAGGAAACTACTGGAATGGGACAGGGGCCGCCTCTGAGGACGGGGGATGGGAGTCTGGGCCGGAAGGGAGATACAGTTTCCATTATTAACCCTTTCCTATCCTTTGCATGTTTTAAACCACATACTGTATCACACTTATCAACCCTTAAACGGAAGTTTACCTCTAGACCTTAGGTATCCTCCAAATATCTGGCAAACGAGTGTGGTAGCCTGGGTGTGTCTGTCTAATCTGAAAAAGTCAAACAGTAAAATGAGAGAAGAGTTCTACAAAAACGACAGAGGCTATAACCAGATTTTAAAAGCATGTACATCTATAAAAGAACGAGAATTCAAACAGCAGAGCTGCACAGTATGTGTGACAGCCAGAGAACAGCCTTGCCTCATCAGGACACAGTGAGGGTTTGGGGTGAGGCAGGAAAAGAGGTAGCCTGGTATTAAGAAGGGACTTCAAAATTAAGTCAGGAATCTGGCCCTGAAGCAAGTAGTAAGAGGAAGTCACCCTAAAGCAGGACTGTGACACCGAGTGTGAGGACTTGCCGGCGAAGGCAGGGAACACAGAGCATTCTCCCCTGTTCGCAGCTACTGTCATACTGACAAGGAAAGCCTGGGCGAGGCAGTGCTGATGGCAGCGGGAAGGGAATGGGAGACTTGCTGGGTGTGTTGAGGCAATACAAGTGGGTTAGGACTTGTTATCTAACTGTTTCTCCAATCTTCCTCTTGAGCCCACATTTAGATTTTAAAGAAGAAACTGCAGAAACTGGTAAGTGATCAGAATGAGAAAGACACAGGGAACAAATACAGATTTCAAAGTCTAGAGATCAACTCAGAAAACGCTGGCACAAGAAAGGAGAAGTAGTTAGTTTTGACCTGCAGAGGGATGATGACACTCAGAAATTAAATCATGTCAAGACCAATATTCATGTCCTGACATCTGTGATTAAATCCAAATTACTATAGTAAGCACACCTTTTAAAATTTCAACCATTCGAAAATAATGCCAATCACTTGAGGAAGAGGCAGCGCAGAGTCAAAAGTTGAGGCCGAAAGAGAGCTCTGCACACCCATCGTAAAAGGCTAGACTGAGTTCCGGTGAGCCAGCGAGGTAGGCGGGGGTGGGAATGGGGGTTGACGGATGCTGTGTGTACTCACTTGTTGCTGCCATTCAAGCATGCTTTTTGCATAGCATCAACAGTGTGCTGGAGGAATTCATGGGCATCTTCTTGGCTTCCAAAGCGGAAGTGCCTAGCTATGCCTATAAAGTTCGAGTAAAGACACAGCTTTATCAGCACGTGACATGCGGGGCTGTACTCCCCCAAAAGTTACATCTTATGTCAATACGTTGGTTAGAAAATACCCGATAATTATTTTATGAGGAAACAGCATTAATAAGCTCCCCTGAGAACAGCTAGGACAGGCCCTTTAGACCATTAAAAGTCCACAGGGGCTAGAGTTTCTGAGAGCCCAGAGACTCTATGTCTTCAGCAATAAAATGATACCTGAATAAACTCAACTTCGGCTGTACTGTTTCAAAACTCTGTCCCAAATGTTATGTCAGTGCACACATCTTAAATCTGGCCCTAGATCTCCCTGAGAGAATCCATGTAAAACATAAACGTGTGAACCTATCTAAATTCTATCCCAATAACCTAGAGAACATACTATATTCTCCACTGAGTATCACCTTGGTCCTATTTCTAATTGACTGAACAGCCGCAAGACAAAATTACATAATAATGAAAAACAACACAAAAGTATAAACAATATACATAGAATTTTAATGTGTATGAATATATATAAATATATATTAACTTGAATCATATGAAATTGCCAATATTCTACCCGTTCTGACCTACAAAAATGACAATTTCATTATTCAACCATATATGTTTGGAGTTAGCAGGCGGTGTATGTTCATGGATGTATGTATATACACACAACGACATTCTCTTAAAGACTAAGTTTAAAAATATTAGACATGCCTGCCATATGTGTATGTGTGTGTGTGTGTGTGTAACATATACACGTAATTAAACGAACAAAATCACCCCTGGCTAAAATTCTGCCGGGATCCTATAATGTTTAAGAAATTTTTGCATTGTCTACTCTGGCCTGTTAATAGTACCAAGGGCCAATATAACACCTCTTTATCTTCAGCAGCTTTTTAGGCAAAAAGATTATCAATTGTCACTGTGTAATTATCCACCCCTATAATTACCCAGCTAGACAGCAGAGTAAGAGTTAGGTTTTTGTTTTATTCGCAAGCATTTTTTATTCCAACTCAGTTAATTAAGATGATGTAAAAGCTTACTGCAAAAAACATACAGAAAGTGCCTAAAAATATTTCATGTGACCTATCAGGATCATTACAATTCAAGAGGAAATTTTAAAGTCATTTAGAAATTGTATAGAAAAAGTGAAATTTATCCACAAATTTGCTAAGTTATGAGTATAAAATTTTCTTTAAAAGTATAATTAACTTTATTTTGATAATTCCCATCACTATGTATAGTGTAATACTCATTCATTGAATTAAAACTAATTGAAAACTAAAGAAACCTGCGGGACAATATTAGAGTTAGTATTAGCATAGAAATCCAAATATCTGAGAAAAACACTGTAAAACTTATCAATGATTTTATTAATAAATTGAGTTTAAAAAAATTTTTAATGTGTTTATATATTAAACTGAATACCACCTTCTTTACTATATTGTCATCTTTTACTTTAGGTTTCAAAATGTGTTTATATAGTAAATAGTTTACTAAAAACCTGTTATTCATTAAAGACATATACATATACAATAAGCTGTTTGTTGTAATACACAAGGAGCTCATCATTTACCAGTTAGACCATTAAGACCGATTAGCTAACAAATACTAATATAAACTACTATAGAGGATACTTACGCCGCATCTCATTAATGACAAACATCGGTTTAATAACATCCCCAGGATGGTTCAGCACTTGTGTGATATGAGCCTGCATTGTACACATCATACAAAATCCTTCTGCATGACCTGAAAGGTAACAGATGATAATCCTCCACATTAGCAAAATATGACTCTATATATACATCAAGGGGTATTATAAATAACGGGCACACTCCTGAAATAAGAATAACAGTTACAGGACTTCCCTGGTGGCGCAGTGGTTAAGACTCCACACTCCCAATACAGGGGGCCTGGGTTTGAGCCCTGGTCCGGGAAGATCCCACATGCTGCGGAGCAACTAAGCCTGTGCGCCACAACTACTGAGCCTGCGCTCTAGAGCCCACGAGCCACAACTACTGAGCCCGCATGCTACAACTACTGAAGCCCGCGTGCCTAGAGCCTGTGATCTGCAAAAAACACAAGCCACTGCAATGAGAAGTCCGCACACCACAACAAAGAGTAGCCCCCACTCACCACAACTAGAGAAAGCCCGTGCGCAGCAACGAAGAACCAACGCAGCCATAAATAAATACATTAATTAATTAATTAAAAAAAAAAGTTTTGGGACACAGCTAAAGCAGTGTTGCAAGGGAAATTTACAGTAATACCAATATCAGAAGCAAAAACAAGGATATCAACCCTGCAGACATCAAAAGGATAACAAGGGAATACTATAAATAACTTCACACACATAAATTTGACAACTTTGGAAAAATGGACCAATCCCTCAAAAGAAGTGAACTACCACAACCCACCCAATATAAAATAATTGGAATAGCGCTATACTTATTAAGGAAATTAAATTTGCAATTTTAAAACTCCCAGAATAGAAATCTCCAGGCCAAGATAGTTTCCCTGATGGATTCTACACTAAATAACAATTTACATCAATTCTACACAATCGCTTCTGAAAAACAGGAGTCAACATATCCCAAATTCGTTTTATAAAGCTAGTATTACCCTGATACCAAAACCACACAAAGGTAGTACAAAAACAGAAGATTAAAGAGTGACATATCTCATGAACACATGTAAAAATCCTTAACAAAAATTCAGCAAAATATAAAAATAAACATCATGACCAAACGGAGTTTATTCCAGAGATACAAAGATGACTCAGTACCGGAAAATCTACCAGTATAATCCACTATATTAATAAGCTGAAGAAGAAATTCACATGATCATATCAATTTGACACAGAAAAAGCTATTGACAAAAATCAACACTCATTCAAGATAAAAAGCGGGAATCAGTAAAACAGAAATAGAAGAGGAAAAAAAAAAAAAGAAAGAAATAGAGGGGAACTTCCTTGACTTGATAAAAAGGAAAAACCTACAGCTAACATCAAACTGAATGCTTTTCCCCTAAGATCAGAAATGAGGCAAGGATATCAGCTCTGAGCACTCTTATTCAACATATTGCTAGAAGTTCTAGCCAGTGAAATAAGGCAAGAAAAGGGAATAAAGGACACAGATCAGTAAGGAGTAAGTAAAAATGTCCCTATTTGCATATGACATGATTCTCTACATAGAAAAATACAAGGACTCCCAAAAGAAAAAAAAAGCCTAGAAATATTAAGTGAAGTCAGTAAGGTCAATATACAAAAATCAAATGTATTTTTATATACCAGCAATAAAAATGTGAACACCAAAATTAAAAATATAATGATGCTTATAATTCCTCAAAAAATAAAAGGATTAGTTGTATATCTAACAAAACAAAACATGCTGATAACTACACAACACTGATGAAACAAAGTAAAGAAGATCTAAGTAAATGGAGAGACACACCATATCCACAGACTGGAAATGTCAGCATAGTAGAGACGTCAATTCTCCCCAAACTGAGATACAGGTTTAACAAAATTTCTATCAAAATCCCAACAAGATTTTTTTGTACATATAGACAAGATTATTCTGTAATTTATATGGAAAGACAAAGGAACCAGAATAGAAAAAAACAATTTTGAAAAAGGATAAGTGGATGGACTCACTCTACCTGATATCAAGATTTAGTACATAGCTACAATAACAAAGACCAACCGTGTTGTGGGACAGATACATACCTTAACAGAACAGAATAGGGGACCAGAGATAGACCCACACAAATACACCCAAGTGATTTTTTTACAAAAGTGCAAAAGCAATTAATCAAGGAAAGATAGCTTTTTAAACATATGGTGCTAGAGCAACTGGACATCCACAGACAGAAAAACTAAACCTCATGCTATATAAAAATTAACGTAAAATGGATCACATACCTAAATGTAATACTATAGAACTTGTAGGAAAAAAAATAGGAGAAAATCTTTAGGATCAAAGGCTATGCAAAGAGATCTTACACTTGACAGCAAAAGCACAATCCATAAAAGGAAAAATTGGACTTCACCAAAATTTAAAACTTTTGCTCTGTGAAAGACCCTGTTAAGGGGATGAAAAGACAAGCTTCAAACTGGCAGGAAATGTTGGAAATATACATCCGAAAAAGACCTAATATCTAGAATATATAAAGAACAAAACAACAATATAAAAAGAAAGAACACAATAGAAAATGAACAAAAGACACAAAGAGATATTTTCCAAAGGGGATATATACAGATGGTAAATAAACACATGGAGAGAAGTTCAAGACCTTTAGGCATTAGGGAAATGCAAATTAAAACTACAATGAGATATCATTATACTCATCATTACCAAATGCTGGCAACAATGCAGAGCACTGGAGCTCAATACACTGCTGGTGGAAACGTAAACTGGTCAGCCACTCTGGAAAACTACTTGGCAATTTCTTACAAAACTAAACACGCACCTTATGACCCAGCAACTGCAGTTCTGGGCATTTATTCCAGAGAAATAAAGACTTGTGTTCACACATATGCTCTACACACTAATGTTTACAGCAGCTCTATTCATAATATCCAGAAACTGGAAACAACCCAGATGTCCTTTAATGGATGAGTGGTTAAACAAATTGTGGTCCATCCATACCATGGAATACTAGTCAGCAATAAAAAGGAACAAATTATTAATATACACAACAAAGTGAATGAATATCCAGAGACTTATGCTGAGTGAAAAAGCCAATCCCTACTATATAATTCAACATATGTAACATTCTTGAAATGACAAAATAATAGAAGTGATAACTAGTAGTTGCCAGGGATTAAGGAGGAGGTGGGGACACGAGGGAAGTGGGCTTGGCTATAAAAGGGAAACATGATCCTTAGTGATGGAAATGTTCTGTACCTTGACTGTATCGATATCAATATCCTGGCTGTGAGACTGAACTACAGTGTCACCACTGGGGGAAACTGGGTAAGGGTACATAGGAGGCCTCTGTGTGATTTCTTACAACTGCAAGTAAATCTAAAATTACCTCAAAATAAAGTTTAGCTTCAAAAAAGGCAAAATAAAGATATTTCAGACCAAGAATAAAAAACAAACAAATAAATAAAACAAAACCCCAAAAACAGAGTTTGGGGTCTTCCCTGGTGGCGCAGTGGTTAAGAATCCACCTGCCAATGCAGGGGACATGGGTTCAACCCCTGGTACAGGAAGATCCCACATGCCGTGGAGCAACTAAGCCCAGGCGCCACAACTACTGAGCCTGCGCTCTAGAGCCCGTGAGCCACAACTACTGAGCCTGCGTGCCACAACTACTGAAGCCCACGCACCTACAGCCCGTGCTCCGTAACAAGAGAGGCCATCACAATGAGAAGCCCGTGCACCACAAGGAAGAGTAGCCCCAGCTCGCCGCAACTAAAGCCCGCACCCAGCAATGAAGACCCAACGCAGCCAAAAATAAATAAATAAATAAATTTATTAAGAAAACCAACCAACCAAACAAACAAAAAAACAGTTTGTCACCAGCAAGAAAAGTTAAGGGAATTCCTCCAGGCATATGAAAAAATACCAGATGGATGTCTGGATCTACAAAAAGGAATTAAAAGCAGTGGAAATGATAAAAGAGTAAGTAAATAGACTGGTAAAGAAACCTTAACAAACTACTTAAAATAAAACTTTTAAATTTTATTTAAAGCAAAATAATACAATATATTATGTGGATACAAATTAAGTAAAAATAAAACGTGTGACAACAATAGCACAAATGCCTAGAGAGAGACCATGAAAGTATATTGTCATAAAGTCCTTATACTACACAAGAAATGTAATAGTATCTCAATGCAAGCTATGGTAAGTTAAAAATGTATGCTAAACCCTAAAGCAACCACTAAAAAGAGAAAACAAAGTTAGAGAAAATATGCCAATAAAGGAGAGGAAATATAAAATTACTCATTCCAAAAGAAGGCAGAAAACGATGAAAAAGGGAACAAAGAATACAGGACAATTAGAAAACAAATAGCAAGATGGTAAATGTAAAACCAATCATATCAATACTCTCATTAAATATAAATGATTTATATTTTAAAAGGCAGAGACTGTAAGACTGGATTAAAAAACAAGAACAAACTATAGGCTGTTTACAAGAAATCCACTTTAAATATAAACACAAATAGGTTAAAAGTTAAAAGATGGAAAAAGACATACCATGCTAACATTAATAAGAAAACTGGAGTGGCTCTATTTCAGACAAAGCAGATTTCAGAGTAAAGCATACTATTTGGGATAAAGAGGGTCATTTCATAAGTTATAAATAGGTCAGTTCACCAAGAGGTCATAATAACCTTAAGTGACAGAGTTTCACAATACATGAAGCAAAACTGATAGAACAGAATGAAGAAACAAATTCAAAAATTTCTTTTATTTCAACATACCTCTCTCAAAATTTGATAGAACAAGTAGACAGGAAAGCAGTAAAAGGACATAAAAGACAACCTCGACAACATTATCAGGTAACTAAACATAATCAGCATTTATAGAAACTCCAATCAACACAGCAGAATACACATCCTTATTAAGTACACGTGGAATATTTAACAAGCTAGACCACGTTCTGGTGCATAAAACAAGTCTCAAGTTTCAAAGGATTCAAACAATAAAAGTATCTTCTCTGACCACAATGGAATTAAAGTAGTAATCAGTAACAGGACAATTTCCAAAAAATCCCCAATCATCTCGCAACTAAAAACACGCCTCTAAGTAATCATAAGGGCATCAATCAAGCAATTGTATTAAAAAAACTACTAGAATTAAGGAGCTGAGCAAAGTTGTAGGATACAAGATCAATAAACAAAGTTCAACTGCATTTCTATATTCTCACAATGAACAATCAAAAATCGAAATTCAAAAACTATTACCATTTATAATAGCTTTCAAAAATATGAAATACTTAGGAATAAATCAGATTAAAAAATGTACAAATTGTACTTGTATACTGAAAACTATGCAACACAGCTAAGAAAAACTGAAGATAACCTAAATAAATACCTAGTTTGTGGGTCAGAAGACAATACTGTTTGGATGTCATTCGTCCCAAACTGATTTATAGATTCAACACAATCCTAATCAAAATCTCAGGAAGCTTTTTTGTAGAAATTGACAAACTGATTTCAAAGTTCATTTGGAAATGCAAAGGACCAAGAATGGCCAAAACAACTTTGAAAAAGGAGAACTAAGTTAGAAAAGTTACCTGACTTCAAAACTTTTAAATATATAGTAACAAGGCACGGTGCTATGGTGTCAAGACAGATAGTAGATCAGTGTAACAAAACAGAGTCCAGAAATAGATCCATATGTATATAATCAATTGATTTTTGTTGCTGCTGCTGTTGTTTTTTGTGGTACGTGGGCCTCTCACTGCTGCACCTCTCCCGTTGCGGAGCACAGGCTCCCGACGCGCAGGCCCAGCGGCCATGGCTCACGGGCCCAGCCGCTCCGCGGCACGTGGGATCTTCCCGGACCGGGGCACAAACCTGCGCCCCCTGCGTCGGCAGGCGGACTCCCAACCACTGCGCCACCAGGGAAGCCCTGATCAATTGATTTTTGACAAAGGTACAAAAATAATTCAGTAGAGAAAGGGCTATCTTTTGAACAAATAGTGCTGGAACAACTGGATATCCATATTGAAAAACATGAACTTTAATCCATTCTTCACACCACAAATAAAAATTAACTCAAAATGTATCACTGACCTAAATATAAAAACTAAAAGTATAAAACTGCTAAAAAATAAAGGGAAAATCTTTGCAACCTCTCGTTAGGCAGATTTCTTAAATGCAACACCTAAAGCACAGATGATAACAATGGAAAAATAATGAAGTAGTATTCTTCAAAACTAAAAACATGCTCGTTGAAAGACAGTGTAAGGAGACTATTTTCTCCAGATTGGGAAACATTTGCAAATTACATATCTGATAAAGGGCTTCTATCCAGAATACATAAAGAACTCTCAAAACTCAACGATAAGAAAACTACGCAATTTTAAATCAGGCAAAAGATATGAGCAGGCGCTTGAGCAAAGCAAATACACAGATGGCGAAGAACCATGTGGAGAGATGTTCAACATCATTATTCATTACGGAAATGCAAATTAAAACCACAGGAAGACACTATTATACTACACACCTATTAGAGTGGCTAAAATTGGAAAGACTGACCACGCCAAGTATTAGGGGAGATAGGGAACAAATGGAAGTTTCATTCACTGCTGGTGGAAATGTAAAATATCACAATCCCTTTGGGAGACAGTTTGGAAGTAACTTAAAGTTAAGCGCACACATACTATAGGACCAAGCCATTCCTCTCCTAGATATTTACCCACAAGAAATGAAAACATGTCCTTACAAAGACTTCAAGGTAGCTTAATTTGTTGTTTTGTTTTGTTTTGTGTTTTGGCTGCGTTGGGTCTTCGTTGCTGCGTGCAGGCTTTCTCTAGTTGTGGCGTGTGGGGGCTACTCGTCGTTGCGGTGCACGGGCTTCTCATTGTGGTGGCTTCTCTTGTTGCAGAGCACTAGGCACGCGGGCTTTGACAGCTGCAGCACGTGGGCTCAGTAGTTGTGGCTCATGGACTCTAGAGCGCAGACTCAGTAGTTGTGACGCACAGGCTTAGCTGCTCCATGGCATGTGGGATCTTCCCAGACCAGGGATTGAACCGGTGTCCCCTGCATTGGCAGGTAGATTCTTAACCACTGCGCCACCAGGGAAGTCCTCATAGTAGCTTAATTTGTGATGGCCCAAAATGGGAAATCACCCAAATGTCCATCAGTAGGTGAATGGAGAACCAAACTGTGGTCCATCTATCCATATAATGGAATGCTACTCAGCAATAAAAATTAACTATTGATACATGCAACAACATGGAATAATGCTGAAATAACTGTGCTGAGTGAAAGAAGCCAGGCAATATAAAAATATATACTGCATAATTCCACATAGAAGACATTCTAGAAAATACAAACGAATCGGTAGCAAACAGAAAGCGTATCAGCGGCTGCCTGGGGTGGAGGGGATGAGGGACAGGAAAGGGCGGGAGGGGCTGATTTCAAAGGAGCACTGAGACTCTTTAGGGGGCAATGAGTATGTCCATGATGTAGACTGTGGGGATCATTTCATGGGTATACATAAATGTCAAAATGCATCAAATTGTGTATTTTAAACGTGCAATTTATTGTTTATCAACAACACCTCAATAAAGCTGAGAAAACAGAGAGAAAGAGAAACCTACCAATGGCCTATAAAAGACAGGCACCTAATTCTGGATACCCCGAGTGTCTGCATTTTTGTCTCCATCCTCTCTCTCTCTGTCCAGGTGCCAGTGCTGGGTTTTCATCCACATCCTACTTTCATTAAGTGCAAAAGTGATAGGAAAGCTGTCTGTGGGGAATGAATTATGGACTTAAAAAGGAAGAAAATGAGGGCAAATAGAATCTTCCTTCTGTAATTTGAAACCCTGGCATAAGAAACACCTCTTGATGGTGAGATTCTAGGTGATTTTCTTTTGGTTACCTTAAAATTTTCTGTACTTTCCAAATTCTTTAAAACCATAATTTTGCTCTTTGGGGGAATAAAGTTTTAAAAGAGTGAGTCTAAATTCTCCATTAAGTAAAAAACTATTTGGGAATTCCCTGGTGGTCCAGTGGTTAGGACACGGCACCTTCACTGCCGAGGGCCCAGGTTCAATCCCCGGTCGGGGGACTTCCCTGGTGGTCCAGTGGCTAAGGCTCCACGCTCCCAATGCAGGGGGCCCCGTTTGATCCCAGGTCAGGGAACTAGATCCCACATGCATGCTGCAACTAAGAGTTCGCATGCTTCAACTAAAGATCCCACATGCCACAACTAAAGAACCCGCACGCTGCAATGAAGATCAAAGATCCCGCGTGCTGCAATGAAGACCCGGCACAGCCAAATAAATAAATCCCTGGTGGGGGAACTAAGATCCCACAAGCCACAAAAAAAAACCAAAAAAGTAAAGGGCTATTCAAAAATAAACCAAGGGGCTTTTTTTTCACCCTAATAATGAAGGACCAGCACCCTAAAGTACACACACACACACATTAGTGTAGATCAAAGAACAGGGAGATTTCACTTATCAAGGGTGAAGAGTATGTACAACACTATATGCAGAAGGTCAAAACCTCAAAAAACGGGTATGTTCTAATTTCTGAATTTCACTAGTTGACCACGGAATTGGCTCTCACCTAATTAAAGACATAACGTGTGTTAACTTCCTGCCCTCTGGGTTGAAAACCGAGCTCTCACACACTAAAGGGAAAGTCCTGCATGAATTTCCAGGAGGTGAGGACCAGTGACAAGAGGCTCCTCTCCGCTAATGCTTAAAGCCTGTAAATGAATCAAGCGTTCAACACAGGATGGATGCCAGGAGAAGTGGGATTCTTAGCCCTGCTTGTCCCAAGCTGTTGACAGTAGACATTTATGTCACATTTTTTAGTCACATTTTTTAGCAAGTGCAGAAAGCCAGCAGGGGCTTCAGAAATGCCAAATGCTGATAAAATATGTTTCTTTTTAAATAATTCTACAGGTCAAATTATGTGCAAAATGTTTTTTATGCGACCTGAATGTAAATCTTTGTCTTCCTCCATGATTTCTAAAAGAAGAAACCAACTCCTTAGTGATGATCAAATTCTTGGCTTAAATCTTCACTTTCATTTCAGAGAAAAAAAATGAAAGTAGGTTAGCATACCATAACACTATACACATAACATAATACAGAACACTTACATGTCTTGGAGTGTTCGTGTGATAGCATGTAGTTGGCAAGTGGTGGTGTATAAGTTAAACACTGCAGCGCTGCGTTGGCAAAACAGGTATTGCCCAAATTCTGGAGCCCAGCTCCTACTCTATGAGTTTGCTGCCACTTAAGACAAATCTTCTCAGATGGGAAAAGAATTTTTTCTGGAGGAGCAATGCCATCACCTAGAGCTAGAAAAATAAACAATATTTAAAAAGAAAGCTTTGTATACTTCCGAAGCTGAATAAATAGCAACACATCAAACCTGAATCTGATCAAGATTCTTATGACCAGCTAACCAGAAATACAGGGGAGAAAGGGACATTTTAAAAGAAAGAGCCCAGAATGTGGGAAACTCTATATGATTTGGTTTCTTTGATAAACAAACTGCAAGGACAAAAAATGGGGGCGGGGGCAGCATTTAACAGATTAAAAAAAACTTAAAAGATATTCACCAAATGCAAAGCATAGACCTTGTTTGGAGGTTGATTTCAACAGCCAACTGTTAAAAAAAATTATACGACAACCAGGGAAATCTGCACATTGACTGGATTTTTAATATAAAAAGCTTTTAATTTTCAGACATGATTTCTTTAAATACACACACTGAACTATTTATAGATGAAGTATAAAGTCCTGGATTTGCTTTAAAATGATGGGGAGTGGGGAGAGGAGTAAGTGGGTGGAGGTATAATCGGCCAGGAGCTGAGAAACATCAAAGCTGGCTGAGGGGCACGTGAGACTTCATTACAATTATTCTCTCTTCTGCACCTACTTAAAATTTTTCATTAAAATAGTTTTAAAAATAAATAAAGTACAACACAGTAAAAGTGCAGGAAAGTCGATTCCCTGTAATATGTGCTACGGACGCTCATGTTCTGTACCCCCGGCAGCACCTCATCCTCACCATCATCTCACCTCCTCAGTCCTCACTAGCTGTCAGATACTCTCAATTCTAAAGGTTGGTAGTGATGTCATCCCAAATTTACCAGCAGGGAAACAGGCTGTTAGGCATCACTATACATACTCATAAGTATAGTCTACACGGTCTAAAAATTTCTTATCTATTTTTAAAACTTACAAACAGATTGCTAATAATACTCAGGTGAGGCTCAAAAACAATTTATTTAGGAAAGCTCAAAAATCATCCACAGCAAGACTGTTTTTTCAAAAGTTCGGCAGTTCCTCAGTACTACCAAAGACTGAGATGCCCAAAAGATGGTTCTCTATTTTAATAGCAATATTGAGTGTTTAAGCATGCAACAAGGCAGGCTTCAGCTTCTTGAAGAAGGGAGATCAAAATCAGGAAAGGAGAAATGGATGTTCAAAGAGCGTGACAAGGGCCCCCAAAAGGGCCAGGTGGGGTGATACAAACTAAATCCTGAGGAAGAGAGAGGAGCCCCAGCAAGGTGACAGGAGGCTAGAGTCTGTGAGAGGATGTCCTGTGGGAATGCCCTGCTTATAAAGATCTTTAAACCCCTCTGTATAACATTCAGTTACGTTGTTTGATTTGTGATGTAAATGTCCCCTCACCCAAAACACCTTCAGCAAATCCTACCACCCACCTCCACATCACAATATCACACGCACTAGGAAGACGCAAAACAAAAAACAACGTGAGAGCCAAATTATTCTAGGCCAAACAATGTTCTGTGTGGGAACTAATCTCTTAAGGTTTCAAAGCTTCCAAATCCGAAAGTCTCAGGAGCACCAACTAAAGTGTCAATGTCTTACTTATCAGGATGGGTTTTAACAAATATAACCACATTAACCTGGCTTTATACATAATGTAACATTTACAGGATCTGCTCGCTTTCAAAGAGCTTTATTTCTACAGACGATTTTAACTGGCAAAAACTAAAACAAACAAAAACAAAGTTGGGTGGAGCTCATTTGTCAAAAGGCAACCATTTTTAAAAACATTAAAAAAAAAAATCTTTAAATTTTTAAAAGGTAGACATTTACTTAGGGCACTATAGTTAACGGACAAGCTAATGAAATGCTTGCCCATCTCAATTCTCGCCATGACAAAGTTTATCCTTCAAAAAATTAGGAATTCAACTACAAATAAATTCATAGTAACTAAAAATAATCTTACCTTGCTATGATACATATGTTAATCATGAACAAGCAGCAGAGGAAAATGAAGCCTGTCAAATAATGTAACTCTGCTGGCCATTCAGGTGGCAGTGTATCTTGCAAAATAAGCCCCTCTCTGAAACTACCAACCCCCTGACAGCATTTATACAGGAGTTTCTTGTAGTGATTCTTCTAGAAAGTAGTACCTTGATCCTTTGGTGGTGATGGTTTTGATTTTTCAGGTACAGGTGAACTTGAATAAACTACAGCACCAGGTACTGGTCCTAAAGAAAGCGCGTGACTTGAAACATCATTTAATGAAGACACAGTACCCCAGCTGGCAGAACCTGCCTCCATGTCTCCAGGTGAGACTGCCTCAGAACTGCCAGGCTGGTTCTGACAGGTTGATGGGTCTGAAGATTCTGAAGCTTTGTCACCTGTGGTCATTGTTCACCTCTGTAAAAGATGAGAAAAGCATACATTTGTTTCATAAGGTAAGAAGAGTAATCTACTTATTCTACCATTAGATCTTTGAAAACAATTAAAAACGGCTAGGTTAATTTTCCAACAAATCACCCCAATACAAAAGCAACACTATTTTTTAACTTTGTAATTATTTCCTTGGGATATTTACTGTTGTGCTAATCTGAACATGCCAACAATTTTTAATTATAAAATCTTCAATGAAGTATTTGATTAGATCTTGTCATTCTATTTCATGCCCTCTGAAAATCTGATATTTCGTTTTATAATCAGGTATCTCAATTTCCAACTCTATTCATTCACAAAGTACCTATATTTTTTCTCTCCCTTGCTTAAACCTAGAATGTGAAATGCACTAACACATTTGGCTCAATTTTCAATTCATATATAATTCCTCAAGGAAAAGTCTCAACTACATGAAAAGAAAATCTAGCTTTAATTTGAAGCTTAAAGTCCAAAATGACATTGTTTGAAATATATTACTTTTTTTTAATATAGGAAGTCTCACTTTTGAAACACATTTTGAAGAGGCTCATTTATTTCGCATATATGATTTTTTAAAATGAAGTCCATAAGGCATTACTTACATCAAACTGGAATACAAATACATGTTATAAAAGTACTGAATTATAATTTTCTCTCTCAACCCTATTAAAGTCTTAGGGCCACCACTAACTGAGCACTTTCTATGTGCTAGGCATTGTGTCACCCACTGAACACACACTACTTACTTAATTTTCATAATGACCTATGAGAGACTGGACAGAATCCACTGGGTCTACGAAATGGAGCAACTATTACCCAAACTAGTCACTACTGGGAGAAGGTCCCAAGCCCAACATTCCAGGCTGGGCTCTACCAAACTCCACAACACGGCACTTTAGGAATGTTTCCCATATTGCCCAGTGGCAACCAAATCTAGCAGAGGCCACTGCTCTGCAGACGATCTTCCAGGCGGCTCCGAGTGCCTCCGGCCCAGCATCCCGACACCCGGACTCTGGACACTGGCCGCCCTAGGAGCCTCTCCGTGCCCCTGGTCCTGTCCTGCCTTCTCTCTCCAGGCTCTGTACATGCTGTTCTTTCCGCAAACTTCCTCCACCCTTCCACCTCCAGCCAGTGAACACCCACCCACCTTCTCCGTTTAGAATTCATTTCCTCTGGGACACTTTCCTTGATAGTCCCCTCCCCCAAGACAGTCTGAGAACCCCTCCTGGAAGCTCTGGTGGCACCCTGGGCACCCTCGGGCTGATTTCCAGATTTCCACCTTAGCGCTCACAGCCATCCTGCCTGCGGCTCTCCATCATGTTCTTGTTTACATGCCCTGACCTGGCACAAGGAAAGCTCTCCACACACGTGTTGAACAAATGAATCAGTTGTGAAGACAGGACGTAACTAGTGTTTGCTCCTAGCACCAATTTTCACTGTTTTATATAAAGTATCTCATTTAATCCTTAAAAATTCTGAAGTAGGAATAGCCTTTAAAACTTGTTTTAAAAAATATTCAGCACAGTAAAATAATTACCCATGTACATGACACTTCAACAAATGTTACGATGCACTGTCTACTCACAATAAGGTTCTTTTAAAAGCCTCAATTCTGTTGTGATTTTAAATTAAAGATTTAAATTAAGATTATCACCCCCCAAAAAAGTACAAACTTAAATATTTTTGGAATCTTAGGTAGAAATAGAGAATAAGATGTTAATTAGATCTTAACAAAAAGAAAAACTGAACTGAAATTTTAAGTCAATCTAGGTAAAACACAGGACCTTTATTCAGGAAGAAAGCCTGAGCCATATTAGCCAAATAAAGTTTATACTTTCCTCATCTGACAGTCAAAAGAAATTACAAAACAGTGTGGAGGCAAGAATAAGACAACAAGGGGAAAAGAAGTAGAGGAGGAAAAGGAAGAAGAAAGCCAAAACAGTGACGATTAAGCCAGCCTTATTTACAGTAATGTTAAATAGCAAAAACCTTGATTTTCTGGGATAAACATCCCTTCAGGACAATCATTAACAAATGACTAAATAAAACCATTTTACTTGCTCCAGTTGCCTTTGGGGGGTCGCGGGGTGGGGGGGGAACAACTCTTAAATTAAGAAAAAAAAACCCCAAGGAAAACATACAACGGAGTCATTGATAACCACATAGCATTATAATTTGGGAAAACCAACAACATCCATTCTCCTTCAGATGCATATTCAGCCAATGACTTCTTACCCTGAAACCATCAGGTATTAAGCTGGAGAAAACCTTTCTGGAAGCCAAACAATGTTGCGTAGGGCTCAGGATTCAGATGTTACATGTTCTTTACTCTCAGTAAAGCTTCTAAACATTACTGAAATAAATCTCAGGACTTTTAAGCAACTACTTCAATGAAAAGTTTAAATTTCTCTCAACACCTCCTGATGATAGACAAACAAAAAGTTACAAAAGCATGTTTGAAAAAAACTGAGTACAAAAATCAAGGTTGGATGTGTGTGGAGGAATGAGACAAAGTGACTTCTCAATTGTTTCCATTAAGTGTACCTGCTTTAATTACAATGTTTTACTTGAAAGTCTTAAAATGCTGTCCCTTATATGGTATTTCTCCCTTGTGGTGACCAAATGCTAGAATACATTATTCTTTTTCATTTTTAAAAGAATAAGCATATGGCTGTTTGAACATTAGGGCACTCCACATACATTGTGGTAAAAATATAAATACATGCAAAAAGAAACTGTTATACCTTAATAAACATTCTTAATAAACAATGTAACCCACATGCTTGTTGCATTTCCATTTGAAAACTCACAAGCTTTAAAAAGACAACCTGGATTTTACTTATTTGTAAGGAAACAAATCACTTTGCTTTAAACTTTTACAAAAAAAACTCTGTAGACTTAATTCAATGATACAGAAAAGAAGTGAAACTGACGCTAGATACAAATAACTGAAACCGATTATTCACAACACCGATACACTTTGAATGAATAATACAATCAGAAGAGGAGAATTATGTTTCAAATGTACAAGTTAAAATTTGAGACTCCACTAAAACGTACAAGAACCTAAAATACTGCTGTTTTAGGGGCTAACTAGTTTTTCAACCAGTTTTACTGTTATTTGAGTGTATTCACTTTAAATAACCAACGTGCTTTCCCATAAACAAGTAAGCCCTAAGGCCTCCCGTAATATAAAAGAGCTATTCCACAAAAGTAATCTCAATTGCATTCATTATAGCGAGGTTAAAGTCCTAGATGGTAAAACTTCTGTCCCATCAAATCTTCATCTCAAACATCTGAAACTGACCGCCCTTTTCCCCCTCCACGCCCCCCGCCTCAGGTAAGTTGGGTCTTCCTGCCCCGAAGATAAAGAACAGGACCAGGGCACACGCGCTTTGGGGGACGCGACACCGGGCCGGCCGGCCCCTCCTCTCCTCCCGAGGGTGCCCGCTCCGCCCGGCGGCAGGCGTGGGGAACTCGGACACCCGGTGGACTAGCCAGGTGGACGGCCCCGCGAGGACGGACCGGCACGGCGGGCGGGCCGGCGGGACGCCCGGGTGGGAAAGTTTGTCTCTTTGGGGGGCGCAGTGGGGGCAGGGAGGCGAGCCCGGGGCTCCGAGGTGCGCTCGGGGGCGGGAGGTGGCAGCCACGCGGGGGGCGGGGGGCGGCCCGGGGACTCCGGGCGGCTCAGCGGTCGGCACACGCCCACCCCGGGCAGACCCATGCGGGCCTGGCCGCCCCGGAGCAGCCAGCCGGGCCCAGCCCCCGGGCCGAGAGGGGCGGGCTGGGCCGGGTGGGGGTGTTAGGGCAGTGTCCATGGGCAACCAGGGGGGTCCGGCCTCCCCGCGCAGCCCGGCGATCTGGGAGCCCGGCCGCCGCGGCCGTCGCGGCCGCCGCCCCCTCCCCAGCGGCCAGGCCCGGCCGGCGGTGGCGGCACTGCCACCGGCGCGGCGGGGTCCCGGGCGGCCCGCTGCTGCGGAGGGGGCGGCGGGCGAGGGGCCGCGCCAGCCCCCGGCGGGCCGCGCCGGCAGAGGGGCGGCCAGGGCAGCTGCGGCCGAGGCGAGCGGGGCGCTCCGCGGGCCCCACGCCGGCCAACGGCGGACAGGAAAGAGGCGGGAGCTTACCTGACCCGGCTCGGCGCTCGCTCCATCCCCCTCGGCGGCCGCCGCCGCCGCCGCCGCCGCCGCACACAGCCCAGCCGCCCGGCGGGGGACAATGACGTGCCTCCATCCGGGCACCGCCGCCGCCGCCTCCGGGTCAGCGCCGCGCCCGCAGCACCCCGCCGGGCCGCCAGGGGGCGCGCCAAGGCCGCGCCCGCACGCGCCGCCGCCCAGGGGCCGTCGCACAAGAGGCGCAGCGCGCAGCTAAGTAGCCGGGCTAGCGCGGGAGGGGCCATCGCCAAAGCGCCGCGGGCGCAGGCTGGCCCGCGCGTCTCTGGAGCGCTGGTCGGCCGCGGAAGGAGCGCGCTGATTGGTGGAGCCGAGCTGTACGGCGCGGGCGGGTGAGGTCTTTCCCCAGCGGCCGGCTGGATCCGACCGCGCGGCCCTCGGCGGCCGCGACGAGAGGGCCGAGACAGCCCTGCGGCGTGTGCGCTCAGTCCAGCCCGCGCGGGTGCACGGCCCACGCGGGACACCTGGCCCCCCCAAATGGACACGGCTCCGGGAGACGCCCCTCGGCCTAGAGACCCGGCCTTGAAGAACACCGGACCCAGCGGTGCTCCAGCGCGCCATCAGACTTCGACAACTGTTACTGGAAGCGGAGAAACCCGGCTCCAGAAAAGTCAGACTCTCGCCTATCCCGTCAAGATCTCATCTCAGATCCGAGCATTGCTCTTGCAACGGGGGGCCAGACCATACTTCCGGAGCAAGACTGGCTCTTGCTCCGGAGGGCCAGATCCATATTTCCAGCCGCTTATTGGATGTCTCCACCGCGAGGTCGAGCAGAGAACGAATTGATTGATCGTGGCATCTCCCCTCCGCCACGACCCTGCTCCTCTCTGTGGGGTTCCCTGCTTTGATTAGGGACGTGGCACTCTCCCGCACTGACCGAGTCCTCCCTCTGTCTCTCTTCTCTCTCCTTTCCTGACCTAACCCCTTACACCAGGTCACACCCACCCGACCTACCCACGGGCTGTAATCCCCGCCCTCCCGGGGCAACCTTCCTAGTCTCGCCCCTCGCCTTCCCACAGTCTCCTTACCGTCACTCCACTCTCTTTCAGTTTCCACGCTGCGGCCAGGATGATCTTTCAAAGACACATGTCAGATGTGGGTCCCCTCCGAAGAGCTTTTAGCTACTTTCTTGGCCCACGGAAAAATCTCAACTCCTTTACCTGGCATTGAAGGCCTACAGTTCTCTCTCCTCTTTTGTGTCCCAGCCATAACCTCCTTTTTCCTACAAACACCCCACTCCTACTTCTGCTTATAGAAATCCTGCCTGTGTCTGTTCTTCCATGAAGCCGCCATCAGAATCTTATTGCTCCCCCTATATCTTTTAAAGTAGTGCTAATTTCACTATTATGGAAAGAAATCACTGAAGTGATGAAATAGCAGTTGTGCGTTTGGAGCAGAACACTGAAGTTGTCTGAGAAAACCAAAAAGGAAAAGGTGAATTCCAAACCTCCAAAATTCAGGACCCACTTTTGGGATTAACACCACAATTTATTTCCTGATGAAGAATGGTTATGAAATTTCACCTGCACAGTCCTGGCAACACTAATAAGAGACTTGGAAGAACAGAATAGCCATAGGGATGGATCCAGTAATTTGCTTGCCTTTTCCAAATGACTCGCGGGTGATTAAATACAGAATAAGAAGGAATTAAGGAGTCAAATGCCTAACAGTCACCTGAGCTTTGTGGTTATTTCAAAATGCTTCCTTTGGAAGTCACATGAGAAGTTTGGCTTCTAATATCAGTTTCCATTTCATATCCTATTGACAAACTGCCCCTGCAGTCAACGTCTTAATACAGTAGAGTAGGAAAAGAGATTAAAAAAAAAAAAAAAAATCCCTTGGCATTCTCTCCAGAACAGAAGTTTTTGGAGGGGAGGGGTTGTTACACAGCCCTCTGCTCCTTCCTCCGTGCTTTGAAAGCAAACATAGAGGCCCTTTTCCTCTAAAGAATTTTGGGGCCACTTCAGTGCAAACTCATGACATAAATAGAGTAGTTAACAAAGGACATTAGGAAGTCCCTGCCTTCAAACAGCTGGGTCTTTGGCTTTTGCCCCAGAAATTCGTTTTCCTCCAGACCAGAGGAAACCAAAGTGAACGCTGTTGGGAGAAGATTTCACTCTGCCTCTGTTCTTACAAGCTGTGGGACCTACACTAATTACTTAGCCAGTTGCCTTGACCAAAACTGTCTTTAGGCGAGAGGTAAACTGACACCAAGTGCGCCACCTCCCAAGCCAGGTGATCACACGATCAAAGAGCAGAAGGTGTCAAAGAGGAATAAATTAGATTTTTCAAAGCCCTCCAGATAATGAGGGAGCCTGTGGTGGGTTCTGTTAATGCCCCATCTAGATCCGCTTTGCTGGCTGACTCACGAATTCTCTTCCCAGCTGTTATATATGTTAGTCGCTAATAACCCACAGCTGCCCCCTTCTGACAACTGTTCTTGGCTGATGGGGAGCTGCCTTCTGGGGAGGCTAAGCCCACCTACCCTCCCCCCTTTCAGTCTACACCAATAGTTCACCAACGCAAGGGTTCAGAAAGACCTTGCCTCAATTAGTGACCAGTCTTGCGATGCGGTTTACATTCCAGAGCCAATGGAAACGGAAGGAAGCTCATCTCCCACTGAGACTACCTCCTTGCCTAACTCTTCCCTGCCCTCTCCCTCCCTGCATTCCCTTTAACACTCCCTCGATGTGTCCTATGCATCTGAATTCTGTCTCAAGCCCTGCTTCTCGGTGGTCCAGCTTAGAGAGTCGGTACCAGGAATGGTCCTAAGAAGCAGAGTCTAAGGATAGGATTTCAGGTGGTAGCTGGGATGCTGACAGCTGTGTGATGACCCTCCCCTTGGGGGAGCTGGGTGGGAGAGAGGTAGATGGGGCTGCATTGGCTTATGCAATCTCTCTGGTGATTGAGGACGTGGGGGAAATAGTAATCTTTTAAACTGAAATTAGGTGGCCACTGATGCTTGAAAGAGGGAAAATGACTGCCTCTGGTCAATCCGTCATCAATATACAGCAAAGCCCGTGGACCTGCTTAGGAGCCTGTTGTAACCACCACCTGCAGTCAGACAGCAGACCGTTCGTTCTGAGGGCCAGGCTCAGGCTCACTTAAAATGAGCTGATCTTTAGAAATGGTCAACTCCTCAGCCATGGTTAATCCCCAACACCATAGTCTGGGCTCTGAGAGGGAACTGGGGATGAGAACCAGCGGTAGAACTTCAGACTCCTCTGAACCTTTGGGGCCTGTAGAAGTGGCCAACTCCCACCCTCCAATCTGAAGACTACGCAGAAACTTCAAATGAGGCAGGTACCCTACAAGACAATGCATTTTCCAGGATCTGCCCCATAGCCGCTAGACCAATCCCTAAAATTAGGCCCCAGGGACTTCCCTGGTGGTCCAGTAGTTAAGACTCTAGGCTTCCAATGCAGGGGGAGCGGGTTCAATCCCTGGTTGGGGAACTAAGATCCTACATGCCATGCGGCACAGCCTAAATAAATAAATAAAATTTTTAAATAAAATAAAATTAGGCCTCAGTATGGCCTACTTGGGGAAGTGTTGCAGGCTTGCTAAGGGAGGAATGGAATGAGCTTGCAGGACCATGCTAATATATACTAGCAGGAACTTTAAATAAGCCTCAAAATGGATCCCAATGGGCTAGATCAAGGCGTGGGAGTGGGGTTAAGGAAGGGTTTGTAGATATGGGCTCACTCTCCCATAATATAGGTCTAACACTTGGTCAAGGGCCCTGAGTGGACTGCTTCTGATACACCATATGGATGGTACTTGGCAAGAGAAGTGAGACACATTGAGTGAAGTCAAGATAATATGACTTCCATAGATGAAGGAAGAGATCAACAGGCTCAGGGAAGTGAACCTGTTAGAACGGATGCTCCTAGCGGAATATATTTCATAAGAAGACCCGGAGGACACTCTGTTTACCAAGGCCATGAAAGGTGGGGGCACCACCAGCTTTGCTGAGAAACTCGGTGATGCCCAGTGGGATGTGTAGGCCAGGGCCGACAATAGGGGATGCTGTTACAGAACTGGGCTCTCTAGTAATGGGATCCTGGAGTGACAGAGGCTGGGTGGCAGCACCTACCCATTCGAAGCAATGTGGGCATGATTGCTGTAGAGGGAAGCAGGGTCAGAATGACAGATAGGGGCACCTGACTTGCAGGGATCCATGGAGACGGCTGATAGGACATTGGACTAGATAGATAGGTGGTCAACAAAGGCATAATATATGTAATCAAATACATACATGTGTGTGTGTGTATATATATATATATAATCTGGATTGCAGAAGACTGAAGTCAGCTGACCCAGTGGAAAGTCACAATCTCCTTCCCAGCTTCCCCACCTGAGCCAGTTCTCAGATCCAAAACACCCATTCAGTAAAAGAGAAGCCGGATCCACAGCAAATGTACACAGCAAAAAAAAAAAAAAAAAAAAAAAATGTACACAGCAGTGATTTTCCAAATCCTTCCCAAAAAGACCTCTGACCCTTTAATTTACTCGGGGAGCCATACACTGGGTTACAAAGAGCAATACTCAGGTATTTCCAGGCTACTGGATACAGAGTCCAAGTTAATGCAGACAGATGGGGACTTAAAGCACCCACAGGGATCCTTTTTGGCTAAGGGAGTAAGATCACCTTATTTGGGAAAGTAAAGAAGAAAGGCGAAATAGATATGCTCACCCAAAAGAAGTCGCTATTCATTTGGGACTTGCCATTCCACGGTTGCCAGGACCCTATTAAGTGAGGTTATAATCCTGATGACATCACAGTGGTTGACTGGTAACCAGTCAGATCAACAGGATCTTTACAAGGCATTGGCTTAGGCCGTTTCTCACCCTGATAAGAAGCTGGAAATCTAGTTAAGCATATGTATTTATTATTGCTGTGTAATGAATTACCCACAAGCAAGCATTTATTTTCTCGCACAGTTTCTTTTTTTTTTTAATTTTATTTACTTATTTATGGCTGTGTTGTGTCTTCGTTTCTGTGCGCGGGCTTTCTCTAGTTTCGGCGAGCGTGGGCCACTCTTCATCGCGGTGCGCGGGCCTCTCGCTAACGCGGCCTCTCTTGTTGTGGAGCACAGGCTCCAGATGTGCAGGCTCAGTAGTTGTGGCTCATGGGCCCAATTGCTCCATGGTATGTGGGATCTTCCCAGACCAGGGCTCGAACGCATGTCCCCTGCATTGGCAGGCAGATTCTCAACCACTGCGCCACCAGGGAAGCCCCTTTCGCACAGTTTCTGAGGGTCAAGAATCTGAGAGTAGCAAAGCTTAGTGGTCCTAGCTCAGTCTTTCCTGAGGTTGCCATCCAGCAGTTGTCCTGGGCTGCAGTCATTTCAGGGTCCTGCTGGGGAAGAAGAATCTGTTCCAAACACGCTTCTGTGTCGCTGGCAGGCGCAGATGCTCATCACCTGGGCCTTGCTCACAACACGGCAGCGTGTCTCCCGCAGAATGAGAGATGAGGGAGAGAGGCAAGGTGGAAGTCACAGTATCTTTTAAACTCACCTTGGACATCTCAGACCATCAATTCTCCATATGCTAACGGTCATACGAACCAACCTTAGTACGGTGTGAGTGGGGCTTGAAAAGGGTGTGAAGACCAGGAAGCAGAGATCATTGGGGGGCAATCCTGTAGGCCAGCTACCAACGTGTGGTACCCTCTTCCAAACTCTCACTCTCATCTGTCATTACTAGATGCCAACAGGTGGCTGGGGCTGTTGTGGTAAAAATAGAGGAATTAGTGACACGGTAGAATTGGAGACAAACTGGAGAAGACTGGATCCCAATGCGCCACTTGGACAACTTCCTTAACATCAGATGAGTAAGTACTCAGGAAAGATGATAAAATGTATACAACCCCCAGTTGTACACATTATACTAAGCACCTTATTAGTTATCTTCTATAATATAAATATCTGTTTACTGATCCATGCAATTGAGACAGTATCTTCTAACTCCCCACCATACAGATGAGAAATGTCTACCTCTCCCCATCTCATTGCTTCCAAACATGTATGGCTATACCACTGATTCTATTAAGGTTTATAGCACTTACCTCCTGTTGGGCAACCATAATTATTTATGTAACAGGATGATTGATAAAGGTAGCTAGGAGGGACATCCTCTGAGGTTACTGATCTCTCCCGCATAACTGAGAGGTGACTTTGAAGTCCATGTGGATATTGGTGGGAAGGCTTCACATTGCGGGGCTTAGTGATGGGGGGGGTAAAGGAGAGACTGGGTAGGCATTTGTGCACACACACAGACATACACACCTAGATGTACACAGACGCACGCCTACACTGCCCAAAAGAGGGAGTCTTCCTCCGGGATGCCAGCCCCCACTCTGCGATCCCCACCCCTGCCACAAAGAAATTTCCATCTCTTTAGAGAGTTCCTCTTCGCCTCACCATGAAGAAAAAGCTATACTGTCCATGCAATATAGGTGGAGGAGGTGGTGAAGGCCATCTATGCAGCCAATCGCCAATTGTTCAGTTACTGAGATTTCCGTCCTACTTCTTGTGTGACCCTGTCCCTGCTCCAGAAACTGTGACCTTGAGAACAATCTCTGCTCTGTCCCTCCCTCATGAATGCGTAAGTCATGGGTCTTGCTCATCGGCCTGGTCCCAGAGGCTGCCGTGAGAGTGGCACGACTGAAGACTGAAAAGGAAGGCTGGGGTAGCTCTTGAAAGGCCCTGTGGGCCTTACAGAGGACTCTGAATTTTCTTCTAAGTGCAGTGGAAAGGCTGACCCATCACAACAGGTAACCAGTTCTCTTGCCACTCCTGTTTCTTTCTCCTGGTCTCCTTCTTTCTTTGAAACGTACTAAAGTGTTTGTACTTTCTTTCTCTCTCGGGACACCTCCTGGGTCCTAATACTGACGATGCCTTCTTATAATTCAAGTGACAGCTCAAAAGAGGCCTCTTCAGGCAGGTTTCCTCTGGTCCTGAAATCTGATGTGCTTCCTCACCCCCTCCTTTGCCCCACACCCTTCCTATCTCAGTGTCTCACTTGTCTTATGTGTCAACTTGTCTGGGCCATGGTGCCCAGATAGTTGGTCAAACATTATTCTAGATGTTTCTATTAGAGTGTTTTGGGGTGAGATTAACATTTAAATCAGTGGACTTTGAATAAAGCAGCTGGCCCTCCATAATCTAAGTGGGCCTCACCCAAACAGTCGAAGGCCTGAATAGAGCAAAAAGATTGACTTGAACCTTCAGACGCATCAAAACATCATTTCTTCCCTAGGTCTCCAGCATACCAGTGAACTCTGCAAAGTTTGGAGTTGCCAGCCTCCATAATTGCATGAGACAATTTCTTTTTTAAAAAATGTTTTTTGAATTTTATTTTATTTTATTTTATACAGCAGGTTCTTATTAGTTATCTATTTTATACATATTAGTGTATATATGTCAATCCCAATCTCCCAATTCATCATACCATCACCCCCACTCCCTCCCACCACTTCCCCCTCTTCACACATCCCATTCGTTCTTTTTCTCTGGAGAACACTGACTACACAGATTTTGATACCAGGAGTTGTTCTAGAGGAGAGGAAACTTAAGGGTGAGTTTTCTGAGTTGGCTCCGGGCTTTCTGGAATTGGCTCTCTAATTAAATTAGGTTGAAAGACTAGTGACTATTTCTTTTTCCTATCTTTTTTTTTCTTTTTATGTTCCAAATAGGTTTTATTTTTTCTTGCTTATTCCTTGAATAAACCTTACTTTGAAGGACAGCCCACAGATTTTTCTGATAGGCTAGACACATAGTATGTAAGAGAAATCAAACTTGAATGTTATGTTTTGCCCGAGAAATCATAAGGTTGGAGTTTCTATCAAGGAAGAGGTTTACAGGCAATCCTATTGAGTTAAGATAGTCTAGTATGGTAGTGTATCTGAAGCATGACACATGGGATGAAGAGATTATGGAAGGGTTATAAGTTTTTTTTTTAGATATCAAGGCCTAGGACATAGGAGTAAATGGCTGAAATTAGGGTAAAACTGAGAGAACCTTGGGCCACAGGAACTATGTTTATCACGAATATAAATTAACTCCATCTTCTAATTTTCCTAAGTCTTACTAAGACTGTATCACTTCTCAGCTGCTTTTTCACACAAAGTTACTGTGACTCAGGCACTTGCCTCACAAATATTCAAATTCATGCCTCTGCAAAATTACTGATACCTTCAGGACATCTCTCAAAGTTCTTCATCCAATAACGAACAACCACAGTACCCATGTTCCTCTTGCCTGAAATACCCTTGCTATTCCTTCAAGCCACTTCTCCCATTAAGTCTTTCTAAAAAAAAAAAACACTCATTCCTTCTGTTATTGTTCTTACCACACTAGAATTTATTTAACTGCTTACTGGCCAAATAGTTGGAAAGGATAATCAGTTTAAGAAAAATTGCCCAAGTCAAAAGAGATTGTATTCATTTAAAAAATATCACATATGAGTCTGGCCTCTTGCAGTTTCTGTAGCTGGATCACTCAGAACTTATTCATCAACCTGTTGAACTGTTCTTTTTTCAGAAACATAGATACCATCCAAAAATGTTCTGATATCCTTGTTTTTAACTGTTGTGGCTTTTGCTGAATCAAGGCAGCTGAATTTGACACAAGTTCAATGTCGTTTCCTTCAAGAATCAACTCATCTTTCCGGGCATGAGATACTGAACAAGCAACACCTGGCCTCATCCGAACCCTGCAGATGTATTTTTCACTCCCAAAATCTTGGATTTCTACAAGAGAACCATTTTCCTGAATAACAACATGGATGGGTAAATGAGCATACGCAGAACTCGTCTTGTAACTGAAGCCCAGTGTAACACCCTTGATCACGTTCTGTACATGACTACAGATAGTACGAACAGTCACCAGTTCCTTTCTATTCTCCCACCATGTGTCAACCCGGAGCCTCTTCTTTTTCTTTCCAAGGAGACCGAGTTCTCCACTGATGTGATTGAAGTCCCTCTGCTGGGTGCCTCTGGGGCCCTTCACAATAACTGTGCGTCCCTTCAGAGTAATGTCGACATTTTCTGGAATGTCGACCGTCTGATTGCTGAGAATGGTCTTCATTCTCGCCTCGAAATAGATGCGGCAAAGAGTAGTGACTCTATTTCTAGAGGTACACGGCGTGATGTGGCAAAAGAGATACAGAAAATATCACCACTGGATACTCTTAATCAAACACTTATAAGAAGCAAGGATCTGGGTGACCTTGTATATGATACCTTTAAACATTTTGTTAAATTAACAAGTATAATGAGATTGACTGGGTGACTCCTAATGTCACTGGACAAAGGGGAAAGAAAAGGATGAGCTTTTACAGATTTGATTTTAACTGACGTGGAAGCTCTGTGTCTGCCTTGAAAGAAGAGATCCTTGGGACTTCCCAAGGATCCAGTCGTCCAGTGGTTAAGACTCCGTGCTTCCAGTGCAGGGGGCATGGGTTCGATACCTGGGCGGGGAAGTAAGATCCTACATCTTATTTACCTGAATGGTTTATCATGAACTGGGTGTTCTTTGACCCAACAAGCCATAAATTTGGGCATGTGCAGAAGCACTGCATCACCAAATGGAAGGGAAATCATGCCCAGGCAGACCCTGAAGGCACACATAATTTACATGAAGAAGTGGCTCAAATGTTCACGGTTCCCACTCCTGCTACAATACCCTCTTTCTCCACGCCTACGAGTATGGCCTTATGGAGAGTTGCCTATGATCAGAGCATATACAAAGGAAGGGAAGACTTGGGCCTGGTTTCCAGATGTTTCTGCAGGGTATGCAGGCACCACCCACAAGTGGGCAGCTGTAGCACCATGGCCCCTCTCTGGGACATCCCTGAAGGACATGGTGAAGGGAAATCCTCCCACAGAGCAGAACTTTGAGCAATGTATCTGGTTATTCATTTTGCTTGTGAGGAGAAGTGGCCAGATGTGATTATACACCGATTCATGGGATGTGGCCAATGGTTTGGTTGTACGGTCAGGGACTTGGAAGGAATGCAAGTCTATAATTGATGACAGGGAAGTCTGGGGAAGAGATATGTGGATACACGTCCCTGGATGGGTGAAAAAGGTGAAGATATTTTCGTCCCAAGTGAATACTCAGCAAAGGATTTTTTTTTTAAAATAAGGCCGCACTGTGTGGCATGTGGGATCTTAGTTCTCTGACCAGGGATTAAACCCTCGCCCCCTGCAGTGGAAGAGTGGTGTCCTAACCACTGGACCTCCAGGGAAGTCCCTCAGCAAAGGATTTTAATAATCAAGTCAATAAGATGAACCATTCTGTGGATACCAGTCAGCCTTTTCCCCCAGTTGCCCCTGTAATCACCCAATGGGCAAAGTGACCATGGTGGCAGGAATGGAGGTTATGGGTGGGCTCAGCAACATGGGCTTCCACTCACCAAGACTACAGCCACTGCTGAGGGCCCAATCAGCCATCAGCCGGGACCAACACTGAACCCCCAATATGGCACCATTCCCTCGGGGTAATCAGCCAGCTACCTGGTGGCAGGTTGATTATATTAGACCACTTCCATCATGGAAGGGGCAGTATTTTGTTCTTACTGGACTAGACACTTACTGTGGGTAGAGGTTTGCCTTCCCTGCATGCAATTATTCTGCCAAAACGACCATCTGGACTTACAGAATGCTTTATCCACTGAAATGGTATTCTACACAGCTTCTGATCAAGGAACTCACTTTCCAGCAAGTGAAGTGTAGCAGTGGATCTATGCTCATGAAATTCTCTGGTCTTACCATGTCCCCTACCTTCCTGAAGCAGCCGGCTTGTCAGAACAGTGAAATGGCCTTTAAAAATGTTGTTTTATTTTATCGAAGTATAGTTGATTTACAGTGTGTGTTAATTTCTGCTGTACAGCAAAGTGATTCAGTTACACATATATGATATATGTGAGTTAATATTTGTATATATATGAGTTAATATTTGTATATATATATGAGTTAATATTTGTAAAAGCACATAGAACTGTGTGCATGAGGCTGACACAGTTCTCAGTAAACATTATTATGCATATAAAATAAGGCTTCTGCAACTTTCACTGTGTTTTAATTAATTAATTAATTAATTTTTGGCCACACTGCATGACTTGCAGGATCTTAGTTCCCTGACCAGGGATTGAACCCATGCCCTTGGCAGTGAAATCGCAGAGTCCTAACCACTGGACCGCCAAGGAATTCCCCACTGTGTTGTTTTAAATGTCCATGATAAGACAAGTATATCTAGTTGATTCATTCTAGCTTTTCTATAATATTTATTTGCATATGTTTATTTCCCTACTGATGGCTATTAGGCTATTTTTGTATTTGTTGTTACAAACAATGTTGCAATAAGTATCTTTATACACATATCCTTAGGCACAGATAGGGGTGTCTAAAGGGAACCAAGAGGGGAATTATTATCTTTAGAATATATTTTAAAATTTATTTATTATTTATTTGGCTGTGCTGGGTCTTAGTTGCGGCACGTGGGATCGAGTTCCCCAACCAGGGATCGAACCCGGGCCCCCTGCATTGGGAGCGTGGAGTCTTAGCCAGGGAAGTCCCCAAGAGGGGAATTAACTACTGGATATTGGGTATGCACCATTTCAGCTTCACTCAATATCCCTAAATAACTCTTTAGCGATGTATGATGGTTCCTTTTCTCCATATCCTCACCAACTCTCGGTATCAAAAACTCCAATTTTTGCAAATGATAGTTTGAAATGATATTTCATTGTTTAACTTACACTTACCTGTAACTAGTGAAATGTTTGTATCTTTTCCTATGTTTATTGGCCATTAGGGGTTCCTTTTTGGTTACCTGTATGTTTAATATTGCATCTTTATATGTATCATGTTTCTATTTATTATTTATTTAATTTTTTTTTTTGCGTTACGCGGACCTCTCACTGTTGTGGCCTCTCCCGTTGCGGAGCACAGGCTCCAGACGCGCAGGCTCAGCGGCCATGGCTCACGGGCCCAGCCGCTCCGCGGCATGTGGGATCCTCCCGGGCTGGGGCATGAACCCGTGTCCCCTGCATCGGCAGGCGGACTCCCAACTACTGCGCCACCAGGGAAGCCCTATTTATTTTTTTATTAATTTGTAGGCAGCCTGGATATATTCTGGATATGGAATAAAAGTTGACTCTCAGGTTTCAGGCTTGGACAAGTGGGTGGATTGTGTGCTAATTTAAATGGATGGAGAAGGGTAGTAGAAAAGAAGTTTTAGGAGGAATATCAAGAGTTCACGTTCGGACAAATTTGAGATGCTTTTAAGCCATCCAAGAGAACAAGTCTGTGTTGCAGAGATACATTTGGGAGTTGTCAGGTTATAGATGGTATGTAAAGTGATAGCGGTGCACGTGGTTATCTCCTGACAGAATTTGGAGTGACATGACAAGAGCCCTACAGAATTACACATTTGGAGAAGGAGGATCCAGAAGGGGATATTGAGATGAAGGGCCAGTAAAATAGAGAAAAACTAAAATTGTGTGATATTATGGAAGCCAAGAGAGGAACGTGCTTTTTTTCTTCCAATTTTTGCCTACATGTGGTTTCATTGCAGGGATGTACCCTAATTGCTCTTCTATTTGGAATTTGGATTATTTCAGTGCTTTTTAAATTATAGATTACACTTTGATGGACATTCTTGTATTTATCTTTTTTAACCACGCTATTTCCTTTGGATATACACCTATATATATAGGCGGAAGGGTATGCTTATTTAAAGCTTTTCACTATAAACTGCAGGTCATCTTCTAGAAAGATTTCTTTCATTCTATTCTGACCAGAAAGAGTTTGTTTTTTTTTTTTCCTCCATTCTGGTGGTGGTGGAAAAGTGGTGAGAACCAGATAATGCATACCAATACTTTTAATGGTTGCAAAGTGTGCCATTGTATTGATATTTGTAATTTATTTAACCAGTTATATTGCCTGTTTGGGGTATTATAATTAGTGTTGCAATTAATAACTTTTTAAGCTAAATCTTTTTGCTCATTCTTTTTTAAAAAATTAATTGATTAATTAATTTTTGGCTGTGTTGGGTCTTCGTTGCGGTGTGCGGGCTTCTCATTGTGGTGGCTTCTCCTGCTGCGGAGCACGGCCTCTAGGCACGCTGGCTTCAGCAGTTGTGGCACTTGGGCTCAGTAGTCGTGGCGCACGGGTTTAGTTGTTCTGTGGCATGTGGGATCTTCCCAGACCAGGGCTCGAACCCATGTCCCCTGCATTGGCAGATGGACTTTTAACCACTGCACCACCAGGGGAGTCCCATCAAATAAAATTCTTTAAAAAAATATTTATTCATTTATTTTGGGGTGCGTTGGGTCTTCGTTGCTGCGCGTGGGCTTTCTCTAGTTGCGGTGAGCAGGGGCCACTCCTCACTGTGGTGCACGGGCTTTTCATTGCAGTGGCCTCTCTTGTTGTGGAGCACGGGCTCTAGGTGCACGGGCTTCAGTAGTTGTGGCACATGGGCTCAGTAGTTGTGGCTTGCAGGCTCTAGAGTGCAGGCTCAGTAGTTGTGGCACACAGGCTTAGATGCTCCGCAGCATGGGGGATCCTCCCAGACTACGGCTCGAACCCGTGTCCCCTGCATTGGCAGGCAGACTCTCAACCACTGTGCCACCAGAGAAGTTCAAATAAAATTCTTAAACAATACCATTTTTGCACATCGCACTGGGGTTGAGGCCCCAAATCTGAAAGGCTTTTTTTTTTTTTGGCCGAGCCACGTTGCTTGCGGGAGCTTAGTTTCCCAACCAGGGATGGAATTTAGGCCAGGGCAGTGAAAGCGCCAAGTCCTAACCACTGGACCGCCAGGGAACTCCCCCAAACGCTTTTTATTCCAGCTATGTTATCTGATCTGCGATCTAAGAATCAACTTCCAACAGCATTGTGTCAGCGACCAAGTCTTCAGAGACATCGCCAGAGGGCAAAGAGGATTTTTGCAGCCAATGGCTTCAAACCACCGTTGGGTCCAGTGTGGCCATGGGATCACTTGGAAAAGCCTGTCTCAGGTTTGTGAAAGTCGTCTCAAAACCAGCGGAATTTTTATTAGGCTGATTCACTCTGGAATCTATTTGGCATTTCCCGTTTTGCTGTGGCCTAACGGTTCACCAAAATACGTTCAGTTCTCCTTGAGACGAGTCTTGCAGATGCTTTTGATTTTTAAAAAAAAAATAAATGACAAATGAACAGTCACCGCTGTATCCGCAAAAAGTAAACATTTGGATCAGCGTCCCTGCAGACATCCGATTCTTACACTAGCACCCGAGTCTTGGCGTGAGAAGTGAGAGCGCTGACTCGTCGGGTGTTCAGGTCTCGAGAATAGTGGGGCTTAACCGCAGGGAGTAAAGGCCGGGGTTGACCCCACGTGGGGGCCACCCAATTCCTCCCGCAACGCCGCGCCAGCCGCCGCCAGCAGAGAAGCCCACCACGCGCCAGCACCTGGCGTGCGCTGACGCTGGACCATCCGCTCTCCTCGAAGGCGAAGAGGCGGGGCGGTGGCATGCGGCAGGGTCCGCCCCCTCAAGCGCCCGGGGGGCGGGCAGGTCTTCCGCCTTCCGAGGGGCTACTTCCGGATCCGGTGGCGGCAGCTGGGAGTAAATAGGGAGGCGGCGCTTGGGTGGCGGGAGGGCTAGCTTGCAGCCCGCGCGCGGCGGGCGATGCTGGGGGGTATCTTGGGGGCCCGAGAGCGCGAGGCGGAGGGCGACGCGGCAGGGGCTGTGCCTGCGCCGCCTGCCATCGACTTCCCGGCCGAGGGCTCGGACCCCAAGTATGATGGTGAGGGACCCGGAATGCGGCGGCGGCGGCCCTCCCCGCCCCCGTCCACCTTCATTCCCGGGGCGGGCAGGTAGCTGCGAGGTTCGGCCCAGGACCTGGACAAATTCGTCTGGATCCGGGCTTGAACCGGGACCCAGCGGTGCCGTATGGGGGCGGCGGGCGGGCCGTCTGGGTTAGGTGAACTCGTGTTGAAACAGGTGTCTGCAGCTCGGTCGATCGTTTACATTTCTGTATTTCCTCTGTGGAGTCGGGGCTGCGGACGTGCTGGACTGTTTTCCAGCACCTGAGCCCCGGGGTGTTGTCGGGCGATGAGCTTGAACTTTGTAAACTACTGGAATGGAACTCTGCAGACCCTATGCGCAGAACAGTTTGGGTTAAGAGTTTTAATTTGTAGCGTCTCTTGTCTTTTGCTTCACTAATCGCGTAGCTAAAGACTTCTCATAGTGAGGCAGTATGGACATCATCCTCTTCGGTTAAAAAAAAAAACGCCCGAGTTTTCTTGAGGCTTTTGGTTTCTAGGAGATAGGGCTAAGTCGGCAAAGTCAGTCAAGTTATTCGTAAAACGAGAGGTACTTACAGCATTGAGTCTAACGAGTTCAGAGTATCTAATGTTTTAATGAAAGTGCAATTGGCTCTTTAGCTGCAACCAGTTGTTTTAGCAAAAAGAAATTTTTTTTTTAATTGAACACGAGCGTGATTTGGAGAACTTTTCCAGACTTGCAGTTGGTATCAGAAGGGAGGGAGGTTTCATGTGGACAGTCTACCCTGTAACATTTGTAGTTGGCTAAGCCCTTGCAGACATCAACATAAGAATTGGGAGTGACCATTACAGCATATAATTATGAGCAGAACTAAGATTAAATAGGGGCCAAAATCGAGAGAGTCTGGTATGTAACGTCTGCTCAGTTTAGATATTGGACAACTAAAAATAGGGGAGTGGGGAAAGCATGTATTTAAAAAGTAAATATATTGATGGTGGTAGTATAGGTATCGATATTCTGTAACCCAGTAGCAACAAATATCCCAAGTTCTCAGAATGTGGTCGTTTTTTTTTTTGCTTAGTGGATGAACACTTAAAAAAAATTGAATTATAGTTAATTTACAATGTTGTGTTAGTTTCAGGTGTATAGCAAAGTGGTTCAGTTATACATATATATTCTTTTTCAGTTTCTTTTCTATTATAGGTTATTACAAGATGTTGAGTATAGTTCCCTGTGCTGTACAGTAGGTCCTTGTTGTTTACCTATTTTATATATAGTAGTGTGTATGGACTTTAATTAATTAATTAATTTTTTGGGTGCGTCGGGTCTTAGTTGCGGCATATGGGATCTTCTTGTTGCGGCACGTGGGCTTCTCTCTAGTTGTGGCGTGTGGGTTTTTTCTCTCCAGTTGTAGCACACAGGCTCCAGGGTTCAGTGGGCTCTAGTTGAGGCACGCGGGCTTAGTTACCCTGCGGCACGTGGGATCTTAGTTCCCTGTCCGAGGATCGAACCCACGTCCCTTGCATTGTAAGGTGGATTCTTTACCACTGGACCATCAGGGAAGTCCCTGTATGGCCACTTTTAAAATAAAATTGTGCCATAAAAAATGAATACATTGGTTCAAGGAGGTTTTTACTATGTGGTAGTTCGAATAGAATGATTACAGAGAATACACGTTAAGTTGAAGGATGAAACAAATATTAACATGTTGTAGGGATTTAAAGGTGCAAGCCGAGTCGAAAAGGTCTTAATTTATTCCTTAAATTCTTTGATTTTCATCCTTATTACTACCTACAATTCTTGATCTTAAAGAGAAACAAAAACAGACTGTGAGGGCGATTTAAGTAGGCCCTTAGCACAGGACAGTTGTAAGCTAACTACTTTTTAATGGGCAAACTGATTTTTTCCGCGTGTCATATTATAGCAGCTCAATGATGCGTAAAGCATTATGTCATAGAAGTCCCAGCGGTAAACAGGCAAGTCTGTCTGTTCTGTAACATTGTGATAAGGTTTTCTGCAAACCGAAGATTATTCTTGAAGGGAGTGATCGTCGATAAGCTTCTAAAAATTTCCTCCTCTGGTTACTAATAATACTGCTGCATTTACGTATTGCCTTTTCTTCCAAAGAAGCCCAGAGTGTCCAGACATACTTTATCTTTTTATATGAAAAGTTAGGTCTGTGAGAAATGTAGTTTCATTTCTAGACTTCAAACAGTAGGTAGACGATTTCTCGACCGTCGTCTGTATTGATGTGAGGAGGTCACTCTGCCCGCCAATGGTAGTGTCAGAAAAGTTGCAACCTAGATATAAGTAACACCTGTGTTCTTTAGCAACTCATCCTGTAGGGAGTCTCCTGGAGCCAACATCAGCCTTTGATCAGAGTTTCTGCATGTTTTTTTTTCCTGTGGAACAGCACAGCGTTAGAAGGAGGGCCGACAGCAAGCCCATTGTCAGACTCATTCATTTGCCTTCTTTCATCTGACACAAATGTTTTTACCTCAGATTAATTCTACAGGTTCTTTAATTTAATAATGGACCATTTGGATCATACTTCCCTCAGGAGGTTGAATCAGTTCATCCCTTTCCTGTTTGTTTTACTCCCCTCCTTCTTGGCAGAATTCTAGAACTCTAATGCACATCGGGTTTAGATACCATTTCCTACTCTTTAATAAGAGAACTTGACCTCACCTTTCCTTTTAGCCACTTAACCTCTTCCTTTTCTCTTGACCAGAACTGTGAAATGGGAAGCTTTTAGCCTCAGCCTTCATTTCCTTTCAGTTTTACTCCTTCCTGCATTTGGGTGTCTGTCCTTTGGTCTTTTTAAAGTTGTCATTTTTTTGATTTGTTAGGTTCAGTTGACTCCACTGAACAACCATTCTTTTTTGTTTTTTATTAAAAAGTAGATTTTCTCATTGTAGAAAATAGGAGAGTATAAAAATAGGAAAGTGTAGGGTTTCCCTGGTGGCGCAGTGGTTGAGAGTCCGCCTGCCGATGCAGGGGACACGGGTTCGTGCCCCGGCCCGGGAAGATCCCACGTGCCGCGGAGAGGCTGGGCCCGTGAGCCATGGCCGCTGAGCCTGCGCGTCCGGAGCCTGTGCTCCGCAACGCGAGAGGCCACAACAGTGAGAGGCCCGCGTACCGCAAAAAAAAAAAAAAAAAAAATAGGAAAGTGTAGAAGCAGAAAACCCTCCCAAAAAAATCTCACCACTGTTGACAATTCAGTACTTAAAAATTTTTTTCACGTTACAGAGTATGTTAAAACTGTGGAAAAGCATGAAGAAGAAAATTAGGAAAACCATAATCTCATTGCCCAGAGATTACTGTTTGTCATTTAAATATACAAACATTGCATTTTGGCTTAGCTAGAGACAATTTTTTGGGTGAATTTTGCACTTAAAACTGTTTGTCAAAGAAAGGTATTCTGAATGGATTCAAGATTTCTGTCTGATTTCGTCGTCCAGATAAGATAAAAATTTAGAGAAGTCATGTGCAAAATTTAAAGGCATAAAGGAAGAAGAGGGGAAAGTGTATATATTCACATCTCTGAGGAGAACTCACTGCTAATAATTTGGTGTATTCATTTGCAAATATTTCCTGAGAGTTGCTGTATGCCAGGTAGATGCCTAGATATTAAGGATCAAACAGGCAGACTATAAAACAGCTGCTCACTGTAATTTCTTTTTGTAGCCTCTTTCATTGAAAACACAGGGGGCAGAGATTTCGGTCTGTTTCCATTCTTTTTTTGTGTGTGTACATTTATATAGATATAGAATAAATATATTTTAAAATCGTGATTGTAAAAGTTTTATGTTGCTTTTTATTTTTTATTTTTATTTTTTGGCCATGCCTTGCGGCTTGTGGGATCTTAGTTCCCCGACCAGGGGTTGAACCCAGGCCCCGGTAGTGAAAGCTCAGAGTCCTAACCACTGGACCACCAGGGAATTACCTTATGTTGCTTTTTAAATGTGAACTTCTATTAGCATTTTCTTGTGACAAATTAGTCTTTAAGAACGTTATTTTAAGACCATCACATTCTGTACCATCATTTATTTAATCTTCGCTGTATTGGTGGAAAACAGATTTATCTTTTTTTTTACCATTAGAAATAATGATGGGTTTGACATGTGTATACATAAATCTTTGTTAATATCTGATTATTTCTTTAGAATAGACCCACAGAAGTAGGATTTGTTGGGTCAAAGAAAAATATTAAAAACAGTTTTGATATGTTTTGCTAAAATGATAACCAGAAAAGTTGCATTGGTTTGTATGAAGCTATTTCCCTCAGCGTCATTAGTGTTACTGTCTATGGCCTGCTTCTTTGACTTGATACAGGATTATTTATGATTATCTTTCTATACACCATCATTTATAACAGCTACATAGTATTCTATTATATGTGTATAACTTGTTTAACAAATTTTTAATACTTTGTTATCCTGAACACCTTGTACATGTATATTTGTTGTGCTTTGTTTAATTATTTCCTTGGTTTACATTTCCAAAAGTAAAGTTTTGCACACGTGAAATTCTACAGTGTATTGTCAAAGGTTGCAAACACCCCCTTGTGTTTGAAAGTGTCTAGTTTTCTGTGCCCTTAACAATACCAAGGAGTCCAGGCTTTAAATAGTTACCAGTCTGATGGCAAACTCTTGTACTGTGGTTATTTTACTATGTATGTCATTACCCACTAGTTTTTTTTTTTTTTTGCGGTACGCGGGCCTCCCGCTGTTGTGGCCTCTCCCATTGCGGAGCAGCAGGCTCAGGGGCCATGGCTCACGGGCGCAGCCGCTCTGCGGCATGTGGGATCTTCCCGAACCAGGGCACGAACCCTTGTCCCCTGCATCGGCAGGCGGACTCTCAACCACTGCGCCACCAGGGAAGCCCTACCCACTAGTTTTGTTAAGCCTATTTGAATTTTAATTGTGCTTCATTTTCTTACTAGCTTGTAAGAGTGCTATATAAATTTTATTCCCGTTTTCTTGTCATGTACAGTAAAGGTATCTGTACTGTATCTGATTTTGTGGTTCATATTTTAACTTTAAGATGTCTTTACATAGAGAAGTTTTTACATGGCCACGTTTTCCATTTTTCTTTCTCATATTCAGGCAATAAGTATTCATTTAAAATGAATAGCACATCTCCATTTATGCAGGTCTTTTTTGGGCCACCTACAGGTCGGAGAGGTGAATTGGTGAATGAGGTCTCGATTTCAAAACCTCTCTTCCAGGACCTTTAGTAGTTGATGGAGAAGCGTGGAATAAAATGTTTGGACTGGGGCTGATTTGAGAAGGTGTAGGATACCTGGGCTCTGTCTCCACAGGGCATTTCCAGCTGGGTCAGCGGATCCTGAGTTTGAGCTCATCTTTCCTCCAACAGCCCCTCTTACCAGTTTTCACTCTTGTTAAACCTCTCCTTCCTCTCATTCCTAGTGTTTTAAATCCTGACCCATCCATTTCTTTCTTGGTATCCCTGGGACCTGTCCTTTCCTCCACGTTTCTGTCACTTACCTGCTTTATAGGCTCACCCTGACTTCTCGTTGACTCTTTTTTTTTTTAATTTATTTTATTTTATTTTTTAAGTTCATTTTTGGCTGTGTTGGGTCTTCATTGCTGCGCGCAGGCTTTCTCTCGTTGCAGCGAGAGGGGGCTACTCTTCGTTGCCGTGCGCGGGCTTCTCATTGCTGTGGCTTCTCTTGTTGCGGAGCATGGACTCTAGGTTCGCGGGCTCTAGAGCACAGGCTCAGTAGTTGTGGCGCGTGGGCTCAGTAGTTGTGGCTCACGGGCTCCAGAGCGCAGGCTCAGTAGTTGTGGCGCACGGACTTAGTTGCTCCGCGGCATGTGGGATCTTCCCGGACCGGGGATCGAACCTGTGTGCTCTGCATTGGCAGGCTGATTCTTAACCACTGTGCCACCAGGGAAGCCCCTTCTTGTTGACTCTTGCATGTCTCCTTCCAGGCTACCTATCACGTGTCCAGAACAGTTTCCTCAAACATGTTTCCTGCATTGGGTTTTTGGCCTGTTAAATAACGTATTAAACAGTGCGTGAGAACTTAACGACTGTCAGCTTTAAGTGCCAACTCAGCTGTCCGCTTGGTCTTGTTCAGTGGAAAGAGGATGGACTTGGGAGTCAGTCTGATCTGCCTGCTAACTTGTTCCTTAACCTCTCAATGAGATCAGTGTCTGCATCTGTAAAATGGGAATGGTAACATAGGGCGTTTCGGGAGGATTCGATGAAATTGTGCATATAAAACACCTGGTCCATAGTGTGTAGCTCAGAGTAAAGATTCCGTTCTTCCTCCCTTTCCCTTTCTTTGCTGCCAAACTTCTTTCTCTCTGCTTCTCGAAGGAAGGAAGCCATCCTGTTCCTGCTTCCTTGCTTGTTTGCTGGAATATTTATTTGTTTCTACCTTTGTACACATCATCCCTAACCAGCACTTCCTCCCTTCCCGAACTGGCATCTCTCTGCTAGTCCTTCCAGGGTTCAACTCAAAACTCAATTCCAGAATGTCTGTCTTGATTAACCCCACTCACCGTAACTACTGTTTTGCTTTTTATTTCCTTAAATTTAAATAATGTGTTTTCCTAGTTAGAATATGCTGTTTTGTCATTATGAGATATGTTTACCATTCTTAAAATTTTTTTCCTTTTTTAATTTGCAGAATCTGATGTTCCCGCAGAACTCCAGGTGCTGAAAGGACCCCTACAGCAGCCGACCTTCCCTTTTTCAGTTGCAAACCAGCTGTTGCTGGTTTCTCTGCTGGAACACTTGAGCCATGTGCACGAACCAAACCTGCTTCATTCAAGACAGGTGTTTAAATGTTAGTAAGAATACATTAACCTTGCTAAATAAAACTTGTAAAATTACTCTGTTGTTTAATGCTGTCAGAGAAGCAGCTGGTATATAAAAATTTGAAATAAGCCTTAGTAGTACATCCTGTAAATTTATTTTATGTTTTCCTTTGGGTAATTCCTTATGAATATCCTCCCTGGGGACCCTGCAAAAGATTAATCACCACAAAATTGTGTGTATTTAAAAGGTAGTTCTTTTTGATTTATAAGTGATAATTCATGCAATTTTCGAAGATCTATTACGGTTTAGTTGGTGAACAGGTACATGAAAATCCCAGGTATTGATTCGGAACTTGTTTTTGCCCAGAGCCCTGAACGGTTGTGTTTTGTGTCGTTGAAGGAAACTGTTTTCCTCTACACATTGAATACTTCCGACACCAAATGTGTGGGGCTTTCCTCCCACCCGGACCAGTTCTTCTGACGCCAGCTGGGTGTCTTACAATTCACTTCCGACACTGTCTCCCTGGAGTTGGTGTCAGATCTGGCATGTTAAGGGCTCAGTCCTACAAGACTGTCCTCATTTCAGATGCCAGTCGAAAGTAGGAGGTCCCTAGGTTCTCAGGTTACCCACACTTGTGTCTGACTTGGCTCCAAATTGGGGGTTCCCAGTGCCCCTCCTCAGGTTTGATAATTTGCTATAACAGCTCACAGTACTCAGGCAGACACTTACTTTTTAAAAAAAATAAATTTATTTATTTATTTTGGCTGTGTTGGGTCTTCGTTGCTGTGCGTGGGCTTTCTCTAGTTGTGGCAAGCCGGGGCTACTCTTCATTGCGGTGTGCGGGCTTTTCATTACGGTGGTTTCTCTTGTTGTGGAGCACAGGCAGTAGGCACGCGGGCTTCAGTAGTTGTGGCTTGTGGACTCTAGAGCGCAGGCTCAGTAGCTGTGGTGCACGGGCTTAGTTGCTCCGCGACACGTGGGATCTTCCCGGACCAGGGCTCGAACCTGTGTCCCCTTCATTGGCAGGCGGATTCTCAACCACTGCGCCACCAGGGAAGCCCGAGACACTTACTTATGCTTACCAGTTTATTATAATAAAGGATATGATAAAGGATGCAGAGGCACACAGGGTGAGGTCCTGAGGGTCCAGAGTGCTCTACCTTCTGTCCCCACAGAGTTTGGGTTCCCCACCCTCCTGGCAAGTGGATGTGTCCACCCACCCAGTCCTTTAGGGATTTTTTATTGAGGCTTCATCACGTTGGTATGCTTGATTATTAACTCAGTCTCCAGCCCTTCTCCCCTCCCTGGAAGATGGGGGCGTGAAGTAGAAAGTTCTCAGCTTCTAATCAAGGCTTGGTCTTTCTGGGGACCAGCCCCCATCCTGAAGTGACCTAGGGGCTCCAGCCACCAGTCATCTCATTAGCATACAAAAAGACTCATCACTGGAGACTCCAAGGCTCTGAGAAGCTCTTGTGTCAGGAACTGAGGTCAGAGACCAAATATTAAGACAAAAGATGCTCCTAATACCCTATCACTCAGAAGATGATAAGAGTTTTGTAACTGTGGAGCTGTGTGTCAGTAGCCCGAGACAACGATCAAAATAATCACAGTGGTTGAAAATGTTTATTCCTGCCATCGGTTACTTGTCTGAGGACCAAGCACAGAAATGAGTAGAATGACAGATTATGGCATTTCTGGTTCAGCTTCATAGACTGAACTCTTGAGGAGCCCACACCACAGATTCTAAGTGTCTTTTCTCCCAAAAGTCTTCCCAAGTCTTGTTTGGTGTTAGAAAGCCTTAAATTTACAGATATTTTTATGTGATCTTAGAAGAACATAATGTTTTTAGTTAAAGGTAATTATCATTTTGATAAGCTTCATGGGATATAAGAAATGGTAAAAAATGTTATTTGTCCAGTATACACTTATTTTCTTGAATATGTGTTGGGGGGGTAGGTCGTACAAAAGGGGGTGTTCTGTAGGTTCCAAACCCGGGGGTTATTTTCTGGTATAGAGAAGCAGATTATAATGCTTTTTTTTTTTTTTAAATAAATTTATTTATTTATTTTTGGCTGCGTTGTGTCTTTGTTGCTGCATGTGGGCTTTCCCTAGTTGCGGCGAGTAGGGGCTACTCTTCCTTGCGGTGCGCGGGCTTCTCACTGCACTGGCTTCTCTTGTTGCAGAGCACAAGCTCTAGGTGTGCTGGCTTCCGTAGCTGCGGCTCACGGGCTTAGTTGCTCCGTGGCATGTGGGACCTTCCCGGACCAGGGATTGAACCCATGTCCCCTGCATTGGCAGGCGGATTCTTAACCACTGCGCCACCAGGGAAGTCCTATAATGCTTTTAATATAGTATCTCGCTCCTGATTAAAGCAAAGCTGTGAATCTTGCTGGTTTTAAGATGTTTTAAAATTCCTTATATACAGCCTTTTTAAAGCCTGAACTTTAATAAAAAGTTGATTATTTTTTAAAGAGAAATGAGAGTGTTAATATCATTATTACCTTTTACGTACTGTTTCCCTCTTCTGACTGTGAATTTTGGTTTCCTTTCTTCCTTCGTGTCATGGTGTTCAAAATAAAGGATATTTAAGTAAATGTTTTTCATGTGGTTTAGTTAGTTGACAATCTAAATGGAGAGTTTTTCACATAGAATTTTCTCTATAGTACCTGTATTCCTTGAACGAGTAAAAACCAAGCACTACCGTAGAAACTTCTTTTTCTGAGCAGCCTTGTCTTGTGACTCAAGACTTGACTTCCCCCCCGGGTATTTGGTCTGTACACACATCTCAGATGTGCTCTTTGTGTGTTGGTTTAGGATATTCCGTAATTGAAAACAACAGTTCGTATTCACTTTTGTTGTCAGTTCTAATCATTTGTTTCCACTCCTGCCTTTTAAATTTTTATTTATTTATATATTCTACCCCTCGCCCTCCTTTTTTTTTTTTTCTTGCCTTTTTTAAAAACAGAACTTAGTACTTTACTGACTGACCAAGCACGGTAAACAAATGACTGTAGAATGTAGAGTGTCAGGTAAGAAATAACAGATGAGCCCCTGATCGAGTGTAACCAATCATTCCATCTCTTCAGAGAATCAGCCCCCAAGCTGTAATGCGTGCGTAAACACAACTTTTTTCTTATAGAGGCTATTATTATGACTCTTTATTTTCTGTGTTTTCTTGAAAATTGCCATCTCATTGATGGCCTTTCTAATAATTGTTTTCTATATTTTTTTATAGTACTTTGTCAGACCTTTATCAAAATGGGGCTGCTGTCATCCTTCGCGTGTAGTGGTGAGTTTAGCTCCTTGAGGCTACATCACAGCAGAGCTATTATGCACTTAATGAGGTCAGCTAAGGAGAGAGTTCGTCAGGTAAGCACTAAGAAATGTACTTGGAGTGTGATAAAAACATTTTCATTTCAAGAGAACTGTATTTTAAAGCATTCTGAAATCCTGATTATAACATAGGTTTATTCAACATTATATGTTTATCGAATGGCTGCTATGTGTTAGGCTCTCTTGTAGGAGCTGGGGTTCAGGCAGTGAGCAAAATAAAAGTCCCTGCCCTGGGGCGGGGGTGGTGGTGGGATGAATTGGGAGATTGGGATTGACATATCTACACTAATAGGTATAAAATAGATAACTAATGAGAACCTGCTCTATTAAAAAAAAAAAAAGTCCCTGCTCTCAGGGAGCCGATGTTCTTACAAGCGGGCAGTAAACAGGAGAAAAAGAAAAATACATGGGGTGTTAGGTGGTGGTAAGTGTTAAGGAGAAACATAAAGCAGTGAAGGGCATTAGAAAATGTTGGGAGGGGCCGTGTGGCGTGGCAGGTAGGACCTCGCTGAGACAGGAGCAAGGAGCTGAGGTTGAGGAATGAATCACGCAGAGGGAAAGCATTCCAGGCAGAGGAACAGCTGTGTGCTGCCCTGTTTGTGAGGCTGACAGGCAGCCAGTGGCAGAGGTGGAGTAAGCAAGGGGGGAGAGGCAGGGCCGAGGGGCAGATGGAGATGGATCTGGAGACCGTTTTAATGTCTTTGGTTTTCACTCAGTAAAATGAGAAGTGTTGCAGGGTTCTGAGCACAGGAGCGACATAATCTGACTTTAACAGGTTCTCCCCAGCTGCTGTGTTGAGAATACACAGAGGAGGGGACTGAGGGCAGAAGCAGGGAGACACATGCAGTCATACAGGCACAAGGTGCTGGGGGCTTGGAACGGTGACGCAGGAGCAGTGGTCAGTTTCTGCTTTTATGTGAAGGGGAAGCTGGCGTTGTTTGCCGGTGGCGCTCCTTGGTAAATCTCAGCTTTGTCCTTGGATGGCAAGAATATAGCTTTTTCACGGGTGATCTTTTAGTTAAGAGAAAAATGTCTTCAATTGCAAACTCTTAAGTAATATTGAAAAAGCCATTGGGTGGGTGTGTTTTTTTTTTTAATATTCTTTTGAGCATCTATACTAGTCTAACATTGAGTTTTGATAGATTCCTTATTCCATGAAATTTTCAAAATGTTTTTTAAAAATAACTTTTTGATTTTAGGGTCCTTGTGAGGATAATTCTCATATCCAGAAGATCAGGTATGTGTTGAATACTTTTTTGACTATGCAAGGGGTAAACTGATCCAAAAGAAATCGGGATTAAGGATTAATCCTGAATTAATCAGAAATTAGTAGTGGGATTAAAAATAACGTAGTTAGGGTAGTTTATGAAAATTAAAAACATTGTAAGATTAAAAACTTTAAGATTTGCTAAAAATTTTGTAAGATTTCTCATTCTCTCTTTGACCACCCTTCCCCCGCAATTCCATGTGGATTCCATAAGCCCCACCCTTAATTCAGAGCACTGACATCCAGTCCCTGTCAGGGGAGCACCACTGAATTTCGGCTGTATGTAGGAAACGCTCGTTTAAAATCTGTAACTGGTCTGAATCATTAAGAAATTTAAGTAAGCTTATCACTGAGCTTCGCTACTTAACTCCTGCCTGTTAGTCGTCCTTAGGATTCCTGTTAAAACAATAATAATAAATAATAATATTAACTTAATAATTATTAAAACAATAATTTCGAATTGGAATACTGATTACTGGTAAAATACTTAAAATTAATGATCCCCTTGATATCTCTATTACGCTATTGATTAGCTTATTATCAAATGTTTTCTTCATAGAGAATGAAAACTTTCATTTTAGCTCATCCTTTCCAAATTATCACAGTTTAGTGATAAACGAGGTTTGCCAGGCTAGTAATACAGTGAACATGGTCTGTCTTAGAACATTTTGGTTCTCTCATGTTTGGGGATTGATTGATTGATTGTGTTTAACTTTCAGATCAAGGGAAGTAGGCTTTGAAGCACAAACTTCACGTTACTTGAATGAATTTGAAGAGCTTGCCATCTTAGGAAAAGGTGGATATGGAAGAGTATACAAGGTGGTTTTCCACATATTTGTTTTGACCCCCTACTCTAAACAATGTGTTTGCAGAGGTTGTTTTCATTATTATTATTTAACGTGCTCAAAGGAAAATTCCTAGAAATCGTGTATGTTTACTTTTTATTTAGATTTGTCATTTACAGGGATGTGGGCAGGTTTTAATGTTTTCCTAACCACGTTGGTGATTTAGGTGGATTCTGGAAACTTTGAGGTTTTGTTCTGTAGCTAATTTCTATTAAAAAATGTATTACTTGAAAAAGTTTTGCTGCTGTGTTTGGCACATAGCCTTTTTGCTAACATTCCCATTCTTCAGACCTAGAGGTTCTAGGAGTTGGACTCTCAGTACAGTTGGAAAAACTATTAGTCTAGTTGACTACGGCTGACTTCTCTGAATATAGTAAAGGGGATGCATAAAGCGTGGAGTCCAAACCACTGAACCGCCAGGGAATTCCCCAGGACGTGTGTCTTTAGCTTAATTTTATCTCTTTGGCTACTTTGAATTATCTAAGGTCAGGTTAAAAGAACTTTCTTTATTCAGTTGGATTTAATGGTACAATATACTTTGTCTTTTCCTCTACTTTTAGGTCAGGAATAAATTAGATGGTCAGTACTATGCAATTAAAAAAATCCTGATTAAGGGTGCAACTAAAACAGATTGCATGAAGGTATGATTTAAAACATTTACTTATTTTGCATAATTGAGTATTCAGGTCCTTTTGAAAGAGTCTGTGTGTGTGTGTGTGTGTGTGTGTGTGTGTGTGTGTGTGTTTGGGAAATACTTGGTGATATGGATTGCAGTTTACTAGGAATGGGTTACCATAAAGTAAACATCAAGATTAAATTTTTATTTGACTTAAATTTTTTATAGGCACTTTAGGTTGACCACATTTCAGGGTCATTGCTAGGGAAATTAATCCTTTAAGTAAACTATTCGTATACAATATATAACAAGCTTTTTATGAAAAACACGGGTGCTCAATTCAGGTCCAAGTCTTCTCCCTGAATGCTGTGTGGTCCCAGGCAAACGACCTAGTCCTCTAAGCCACTTCTGTCTCCTGCCCTTGAAAATAGTGGTGACAAGAATGGTTTTATTTACCTTGGAGGTCTGGACTTACTTGTAAGAATGAAATGAGGGAATGATTATATATGAGCTATGAAAAGTGTAAAGTGCTATATGCATGTCAGTTATTTAGTTGCTATAACAACTGCAGGGCTTGCCTGGTGGCGCAGTGATTGAGAGTCCGCCTGCCGATGCAGGGGACACGGGTTCGTGCCCTGGTCCGGGAAGATCCCACATGCCGCTGAGCGGCTAGGCCCGTGAGCCATGGCTGCTGAGCCTGCGCGTCCGGAGCCTGTGCTCCGCAACGGGAGAGGCCACAACAGTGAGAGGCCCGCGTACCACAAAACAACAACAACAACTGCATTTGTCTCTCACAAAAGTATTCCCATTATTTTAACACAGTCTAGATTCCTCGTACAGAGGGAACAAGTATTATTTAATACCATGAACATTTAACAAATTTGTCAGTAAAAACCAGCTCTAAGTATGTTTCTTCTTCAGGTACTGCGGGAAGTTAAGGTGCTGGCTGGTCTTCAGCATCCTAATATTGTAGGCTATCACACTGCCTGGATAGAACATGTTCACATGGCCCAAAGGCAAGGTGAGCGGTTTTAGATGAAACAGTTGAAGGGTTGGTAAATTTCAGCCCGTGGGTGACATCAGGCCTACGTCTGTTTTTGTGCACCCCACAAGCTGAGACTTTTTTTTTTTAAAGAGTTAAAGGAAGAATTACTTTGTAAAGATTATATGAAATTCAAATTTCAGTGTCAGTAAAGTTTATTAGAACACAGGCTCGTTCGCATGTGTTATCTTTGGCTGCTTTTGCGCTATGAAAGCAGAGTTGAGTAGTGGCAGCAGAGTCCCCTAGGGCCCACAAAACCTGAAATATTTACTGTCAGGTCCTGTACGGAAGGTTCGATGAGCCCTCGCATAGTTGAACAGCTCTGTTTTTTTTTTTTCTAAAATCTGCTGGTCATTTGAATAAGCTTGGTGTATTTGCATTTTGCCAGGAGGTCGTGACATTTTTAACTTCTTGTCTCATTTGGTCTTACTTATGTATTTTAGCTCTGCCTTTGACTATAAATTAGAAAACTGGGCTGCTTGAAGATTTCCTTTTGTTTCTGTTCAGCAGATAGAATTTCTATTCAGTTGCCGTCTCTGGAAGTGATCTCTGACCAGGAGGACCCCAGGTACGTGGGCTGCCGTGTCTTTTCACACCCTAGACGTTACCTCCAGTCACCTGCCTTGGGTCGCCTTTGCCTTTTACACCTAGGAGCTCAGGAGTGTTTTAGACTTTCTTTTTGCTTATTTTCATTACAAAATGTTAAGTTATTTTCTTCCTCCTCTCAGGTATTTCCCGTCAGTATTTTTAAGTAAATGCTGCTGCTGGACAGATTGGTTGTCTCTTTTGTCAGGAGTTTACCAGTCAGATTCATACAGGCTTGAAGGAACAGTTGAGGTACACTGGATCTTTTTTTACATTGGTTTTTATCTTTACTGTATTTTTTTGGCCTCCAGAGATCAGTGTGGTGTTAAAAGTGATGAAAGTAACAGCCCATCCATTATCTTCGCCGAATTCACCCCAGAAGAAGAAAATTCCTTGGGAGAATCTGGCGTTGAAAATCAGAATAATAGATTGGTGAACTACAGCGCCAGTGTGGTCACAAGAGATGCCGGTGAATTTGAACCGTCCCTTGAGCCCCAAGGAAAAGGTGTGGCTGACGAGTCTTCCAGATCGATCGTTGGGCATCGGCTGCCACTTCGGCATGATTCAGACCTGGAAGAGAATTTCGCATCCACTGAGGAATCTTCTGAAGAAAACTTAAACTTGTTGGGGCAGACGGAGGTAGATGAGTTTCCCAGAACCTGCGCATTTGCTGTGTCCCTGTAATAACGGCGTGGAGGACGGTGATTAGACGCGGCCGGCCCTGCCCCGCAGGCGGCTTCCCTCCTCAGCTCCCCGTCCCTGTCTCTGCTCTTGCTCTTCTGCCCTCGTGCTGCCTCCTGATGCGTGGCCCGGGTATTTGGTCCTCCCTCCTTCTCTTAGTAAACTCCTCCTGGTCCTTTTCTGACCTCCCTGACTGGGGCATCTCATAGGTACACCCTGGAGCAGGAAGCATCACACACGTTCTGTTTCTGTGGTTGGTTAGCACCATGCTATCAAAATATATTTATGCAGAAAGGTTTTCTGTATTTTGGAACATGACTTTAGAACGTGTTATTAGAACACAGAATAGCTGTCTGAATAGGTGGATCACCAGGTCAGTTTTCAGTGTCCTAATTACAGTAATTACAGTAATTACAGTAGGATTACACTGATGTGCTGGTGTTCTCTCCCTTACTGAGTGTTAGTATTTAAACTTGAACGTTAACAGGGTCTGCGCATAACCTGTCGTGTTGGGATCACAAAACTGTATATACCATCTGTACACTCACGTAGAATTAATTCTGGCGGTCCAGGAATATGGGGTTCTGTATTTTTCTGAAACACAAAAAACTTTGAGTAGGTTCCCTAAATATAAAGGAGTTGAGTTTGAGGGACTTTTCATCAGAATCATTTCATTGCTCTGTAATACATTTGGGAAAATTTCCTGAATGGGCTACAGTGAGCTTAATTTTTGCTTACTTTTTTCTTGGACAAATTATTAGTTATGTGAAGCCAGATAAAGTGTGTGCACACCCTGGGGTATCCGTAGAGTAGTAGAATACCATACAGCCAGCCTGATGCTGTATCTTCAGCTTTAAAAACTGTTTATCTCGAGAGCAGACTAAACAGTTTCGGGCCCACGGACCCTGTCACGTTCAAGAGCTTCTTCCATTTAATACCTGCCTAACCCCAGCCGGGCCTGCCTCTGCCCACTTGCGTCATGACGCGTTGTGTTAAGTATTGCTTTATTCCTCTGTCTCCTTCACTAGACTTTGGGCTTCTCGGGCAGGCTTGTGTCTGTAGTCTCTGTCCACAGCACGTAGCCTGGTGCTCGGCCTAGGGTAGGCAGGGGAGCATTTGTCCGCTAAGTGGTGCAGATGGGAGCCAGTGGTGTGTCGCCCCCTAGGTGCAGTACCACCTGATGCTTCACATCCAGATGCAGCTGTGTGAGCTCTCGCTGTGGGACTGGATCAGAGAGAGGAACCAGCAGGGCCGGGAGAGCATGGATGAATCCGCATGTAAGTACCGTGTGGGTGTTCAAGGGCTGGGCTGGCAACTACAGACAGGCCTGCCGCCTTCTGCCTGCAGGTGCTTTAGATTGGGGGGAAAAATCACATTTTTAAAATATAAGTAGGTGTTTGGAAGTTAATATTTTCTGTTATAGATACATAGTTTGTTGCTATTGAAGAGTACTATGCTAGAATTTAGTCTAATGATTTCAGGTAGAAAAGTCTTTTAAAAAATTTTTAAGGGAAAATTTAAATATTTGTTTTACTTTTTTAAACTGAAAATGTGATACTTTGGGACTTCCCTGGCAGTCCAGTGGTTAAGACTCTGCGCTTCCACTGCAGGGGGCACGGGTTCGATCCCTAGTCGGGGAACTAAGATCCTGCATGCCGTGCGGTGTGGCCAAGAAAAAAAGAAAAGACTGAAAATGGCGATATTTCTATAAAAAGAAACCCTTATAGAAGGGCATGTGGTCCAAAGTTTGTCTCCCTCAAGATCCATATCCCCCCGCTCCCTTGCAGTTATACAATAGCCTCTAGAAGTACTCTGTTAGGTTAATAGTTGTAGAGGATTATAACACTGCAACTTAACACTGCCCATAGAAGTCACCTGGGGAACTTTTAAAAAGATGTTGTCAATAAAAAAAAGCAACTTTACAGTGGAAGAAACGTGACAAACGCCCCCTCAGCAAGTAATCAAGGTCAGCATCAACAGCGATAACTCATGTTGATAATATGTGCCCTTGATAAGAGGCTGTGAGAAGGGCACGGTATCTCTGTGCTTTTCCTCCCCAAAACCCATAACCCCAGTCTAATCATGAGAAAAACAGACAAATCCCAACTGAGGGACATTCTACAAAACACCTGACCAGTACTTCTCAAAACTGTCAAGGTCATCATAAACAAGAAAAGTCTGAGAAACTGTCACAGACCAGAGGACCCTCAAGAGGCATGACAAGTCAGTGTAATGTGGTATCCTGGATGGAATCCTGGAACAGAAAAAGGACATTAGGTAAAAACTAGGGACGTCTGAATAGCCTGTGGACTCGTATTGGGATCGGTGCATTGTGACATGTACCAGACCTGATGTAAGGTGTTGGTGACAGGGAAACTGGGTGTGGGGTGAGTGGGAACTGTCTTCTCAGGTTTTCTGTAAATCTAAGACTGTTTTTAACAATGAAATCTTTTAAGAAAAAGGGTGTTGTCTGGGACCACACCAGTAATTTTTATATAATTGGTCTTGGATAGGGCTTGGCCTTTGTTATTTTTTTGTGAAAGTTCTCTTGTTGATTCTAACGTGCAGCCAGAGTTGAAGTTCACTGCGGTAGATGATCACAACAGGGGATGCGAGTGACCTGATTTTAAGTAAAGGCTCAACTAAATATCAGTCATTAATCATTTGCTGTTCACTCCTAGTGACACTATAACCCTTTATTTGGCCTAAAACACAGGTCAGTTGGCCTCCTCAGAATCTTAGACTAGCTTCCCATGGAGACGGAGACATAACGTCTCTCTCCAGGAGCTCCTCAGTGCCCCTCTGTTTGCCATGAAATTAGAACATGCCAGACTTTGTTCAGTTCAGTCATGGTAAGTGGTGCGTGGGGTATTTTTAGGGCCCAGTAAAACTGGATTCTTGGCCTGCTGCATGCAAATTCTAGTGCTCTGTGCCCATCTTTGTGGAAGGAGAATCGTTCATTCCAGCCCCGTGTTCAGTTGATCTTGAAGCTTACGTTGGGAAAGTGAGTCCTTAACGAAGTGTGGGGTGAGAACTCTAATCTATACCATCCAGTACGATAAACCCGTCAAAACAGTGAAGGCAAGAGATGGATCATACTGCTAGCAGGATGTATATTTTTCTCTTAAAAAATATTTTAAAATAAAAAGTTTTATCTTTGTAGCATTCCAGCCCTGTGTGTCCAGCTTTACATCAGTCTCCTTTTTTACGTGAATCATTCCCAACACTCCCATGAGCGGCACACCTGGGTTTGAGTCCTGGCTCTGGTACTCACTAGCTAGAAGGTTTTGGGCAAGTCAGTTAACAGTTTTGTCTCTGTCCTCACCTGTAAAATGTGGATCATCCCCATTTTATGGGGTTATTGTGAGGATTAAAGCAGTGCCTGCAAAGGATGTAGCACTGAGTGGAAACTGTGATCACTGGTGCAAGTCTGTGTATAATTACTGAATCCTCCAACAGTTGCCTACCGTTTGGATGTGTTAGGTGAGTTAAAAGGAAAACCGAATTAAAGACAGACCAAAGCAAGGTAGTTATTCTGAATAGTTGGGAAAGTCAGAAAGCCCTTCTTGCATTTCTTCCCAGACAGGTTGGTCACTTCAGGGGCGGGGGGTGCGGGGGGGGGGTCATACTAGAGGTACTTGTAGTGGAACCATTGTTTTTATTTTATTTTTTAAATTTTTATTTACTTTCTGGCCGTGCCACGAGATTTGCAGGATCTTAAGTTCCCTGACCCCGGTAGTGAAAGCACAGAGTCCTAACTACTGGACCACCAGGGAATTCCCTGGAACCATTGTTTTTACACACACACACACACACACACACACACACACACACACACAGAGTTTTCTGTCTTAAATACTTGAGGTCCCTAAATTATATGCTAGACAGTGCAGAAGGAGGGTGTGGAATAGGTTTGAGCTCTATAAGAAAGTCGGCTCATTCAGGGAGAAGGGAGCATGCAGTGCTCTTGTGCTCAAAGGTAAACAATAGGCTTATGGTTTCATTTTACTTATTTATTTATTTAATATGTTTATTTATTTTTGGCTGCATTGGGTCTTCGTTGCCGCGTGGGGGCTTTCACTAGTTGCGGCCAGCAGCGTGTTACTCTTCGTTGCGGTGCGCGGGCTTCTCATTGCAGTGGCTTCTCTCGTTGCGGAGCACGGGCTCTAGGTGCTCGGACTTCGGTAGTTGTGGCTCGTGGACTCTAGAGCGCAGGCTCAGTAGTCGTGGCGCACGGGCTTAGTTGCCCTGCGGCATATGGGGGTCTTCCTGGACCGGCGCTCGAACCCGTGTCTCCTGCATTGGCAGGTGGATTCTTAACCACTGTGCTACCAGGGAAGTCCCTGATTTAGTCTTACCAAACCTCTCCACCCTCTAAATTCCCATATTATGTTATGATATTAATAGCTTAATTAATTCATTTACCTTTCCCCCCTCTACTTCATTTGTCCATCATTTTTGGAAAATGCGGCATTCCAAATCTTCCAGGCAATAGAAGCTCACCCCTTGGGCTAACATAATTTATCTTTTTTCTTATTCTGTTGTTTGTAATAATGTGTTTAATCCCCAGCGGGCCAGGACACCAGATTTATTAGCATTAAACCCCAGATGTCAGGGGTTGAAGGGGACTGAAACGCAGTTTAATCTAGCCACCCAATGCCTGAGAATTGTTTACAGAGCAGTTAATACAGGGGCTCTGAGTGACATGAGAGGTCCTCTCTTTCTGGTGACAGAAGTCCATCGACTCTTGGGAGCTAGTTTGCAGTGGCTTCTTTGTTTGCTGATTCCTAGGTTTGAAACCATTGTGGAGTATTGACTGTGTTGACAATCTGAATGTTGTCAGATGTTAAATGTATTTATAACTACGTTCATTACCTTTTTTTTTAATAAAGTTATTTATTTTTCGTTGCGTTGGGTCTTCATTCCTGTGCGCGGGTTTTTCTCTGGTTGTGGTGAGCGCGGGCTACTCTTCGTTGGGGTGCATGGGCTTCTCATTGCAGTGGCTTCTCTAGTTGTGGAGGAGGGGCTCTAGGCACACGGGCTTCAATAGTTGTGGCATGTGGGCTCAGTAGTTGTGGCTCGCGGGCTCTAGAGCGCAGGCTCAGTAGTTGTGGTGCATGGGCTTAGTTGCCCTGCGGCATGTGGGATCTTCCTGGACCAGGGCTTGAACCCTTGTCCCCTGCGTTGGCAGGCACATTCTGAACTACTGCACCACCAGGGAAGTCCCCTCATTACATTTTGATGTTATGTAACAAGTGAAAAACTATTAGAGAAATAAAACTTTTTTTTTTTAACTTAAAGGTCCTTATGTTATGGCCAGTGTTGCAACAAAAATTTTTCAAGAATTGGTGGAAGGTGTATTTTACATACATAACATGGGAATTGTACACAGAGATCTAAAGGTAAGTGGGGAAGATTAAATCATTGACAGCTGCTTACAGGGATGACTTGGGTATTGGTTTATTGAATTAAATGAGATCATGTACCCTAGTTTATTTACCTCAGAGGTTATCATTACCTTTATATTGTATAAATCATTGTTCCATAGGTCTAGAATGTGAAAACTTTAGATTGAATTTAAAAGGAGTAATCTTTGGGCATTCGAAAATTCTAGCTCTTTTCAGGTAGTAAGTGTGCCTGCGTACTAATATAACTGATGACGCTAAATGTATTTCATGCTGACAAAAATACTCATTTCTGCCTTAGAGGTAAAATCTGTTTCTGTAATTATCCCTCTTAAAAGAAATGTAACATGGGAATTTTTTTTCTGCTGTTTTAAAAATCTGTAATGACTATTCCAATTTTTTAAAAGATTATCAAGAAAGAGAGACAATAGGGAATTCCCTGGCGGTCCAGTGGTTAGGATTCCAAGCTTTCACTGCTGGGGGTGCGGGTTCAGTCGCTGGTTAGGGAACTAAGATCCCGCAAGCCGTGCGGCATGGCCAGAAAAAAAGAGAGAGCGAGAGAGAGAAAATGTATTTACTTCTTTGGCTGAGAGTTTTAAATGAATTTACTTACTTTTGGGGCAAAAATTAAATCATGCAAAATTCATTTAAAAGACTATTTAGGAAGAAAAAGTTAATGGGCAAATCATTTTATTTTTTGAAAAAGGTTTAAGGACCAGTAGTTTGTACATTTGGAATGTATAAGGTGATGGGTTAAGTATTTTCTGGGTACACGTCTAGCCAGAAAATGTGATGTGAGTTACTGAAGTTCTGTGGCTCTGTGCCACTTTGAGATCTTATTTCAGGACGTGAGCTAAACCATAATAACCAGATACGGAATTCCAGATCTTCCCTGGGAGAAGTCGCTTCAAGTGCTGTTTTTGTTTCTCCCCATACCTATTTCTGACATTTCTTTTACAGCTGTCCTCTAGGGATAAGGGTTTTTGAGATAACTTTATTAGGGTTTCCCTTAGGAGGTGGAATTCTGGGAGCATGATTCCTGCAGGTAGAACTCCTTGGTTATTGGTCAGTCTCAAAGGATACGAGTGGTAAAGCAGCCTGGTGAGAAGTGCCGTGTCTCTTATATTGGAACCGCGCTTGAAGGTACATATATATCGGAGATTCCCCATTTCCTGTTAATATGTTAACGTTGGCTTCAAATTCGAGCAAGAGATTATTGCCTCTCTGCCTCCAAAACACGCCTCGTGGACCGCGGCTTGACCTTCACGGTCCTGCATATTCCCTGGGCTCCGTGAACGAGCAGCAGGCAGATGCAGCTCAGGCCCGCGGCCAGCCGCCGGCCGGCCGTGCTTGACGCGGTGCACACCACCAGCTTCAGGGCCGTGTTGCCTGTGGAGGAGACGGCGCAGTTGACGTTTGCCCTGTGGGCAATGAGCGTTTCCATCATCTCCTTATTCAGTATATCTTCAGCCGTGTGCAGGGGTGTCATGCTGGACTCGTTTATGGCGTTGACCTGGGCACTGTTCTGGGCCAAGGATGGAGAGAACCGGGTAGGTCCCATACGTGATGGCCAGGTGGAGCCCGGAGTGCCTGTTGTTGCTGGCCACTCGCGCATTCACCTGGGCCCCGTGTTCGCACAAAATGCGGAGACACAGGACTGTGTTGTTCTGGACGTCTGTCAGGATCCTTTGGATTCTGTTCCCCGGCTTCGTCCACGTGGTAGAGGTGATGGGCCAGTGCAGGAGCATCAGGTGGAGCATGGTGAGGCCTCTTGTGTCTCTGGAATAGGTATTGATGGCAGATTACACTCAGTTCACAGCGGGAATGGCTCGACGCGGAGAGCTACTACTTAAGAAGGCAACATTTATTTAAGATAATCCCCCGTAATTACTCTAGAGAAGTGTTTGAGAATCTGCATTGCTGTTTAATTTCTTGGGGTATCCCAGCGTCTTGCGGGGACAGGGTGGTATGCATCACAGCACGGAGGGGCCCGGCTTCCTATCGCAGCTCGTGTCAGCTTTGTTACTCCTGCTGGGACGGTGGCCTCTTCCAGGCTGCATCTCAGTTAGCTCTGTGTCCACAGCCCCTCAGGGCTGTGCTGAGTTAGCAGCCATTCAGTAAAATTGTGCGGACTCGAGTGTGATCCGGAATTCCCACAGAAGTGAGCCGTGAAGGGGCAGAACGCCCGCTGACTCAGTCCCTGGTGGCCCCGCACCTGCTCCTCTACCTGGCCTTCTCACTCGTGTGTGTGGATGGCAGGGGCTACAGCTGGAGTTTATCGTCAGTCCCTCCCCAGCGCAGGCGGAGTGAGAGTTTGACAACTCGGCCCTCATCTCCTTTCCTGAAATCTCTCAGGATTGCCTCCAAAATTCCTTGATTGTGGCAGAGAAAAGGGAAGGTCTCTTATGAGCATCCGACCGCTCCACTGGGATTAGAAGATGACTTTTCAGTTCACCTGTTGATTTAGTGTAAGCCCTGCACCAGGGGTGTGGGGAAACAGCAGAGTCCCCACCCTGCAGAGCTTACAGTCAGGTGTGGAAGCATTAATCCGAAAGAGCTAAGTAAACAGGCCAGTGGGCAAAGAGGTCTGCAGGCCCCACCCAGGGCGAGAAAGGGTGGGAAGGGTATACTGAGGAATCCTGTGGGGAGGGGGAACGATGGTCCAGTCCCGGGAGGACCTGCAGAGCTGGGGTGGGGCTCGGGGGCAGGGTGAGAGCAAGACGGGGTGGGGCGCCCTTCCGGAGCGTGGTAAGGATTTGGGGCTCGACTCTCTTTTATACCATGTACCTCTCCCATTCATTCAGATGATATTTATTGGGCACTTAGGAAGTGTCAGCATTGGTTTAGGTGGTGAAGATATATTGGGAAGCAAGATGAACTTCTTTCCAAGAAAATCCCTTGCCTCTCTCCATTTCCTTATTTTTCGTATCTAACTTAGGTTGTTAAAGTCCCTGAGGGCTGGGACCAGGACTTAACTTTGCACAACACCATTGCTGAGCGCTTAATACTCAGGATGCTTTAAGTGGGCTGACTGATTTGTGTTCCTGTATTATTTCCGGTTTTCAGAGGATCTCATCTAGTCAGTAAGGAAATTGGTTTATTCCAAACGTGGTAACCTGTAGTCCATCACCCACGGAGAATGGATGAGTCCAGACATGATCGGGAAAGGAACACAGATCGTGTGTGTCCTCATTTAGAAACAGTCACCTGTTGAGTTAACTTACCTTACTTCTGGGTCTGCACCATGTTCTAACAAACAAAGCAAACTCTGTGCCTTGCGGTATTCCGCAGCCAGGTGGATGGGGATGATGGACTGCGTCTGCTTTGGGGGGAAAAAATACATTACAAGTAGCCCGATATAGTTAGAATAATTGTGTTAGCTTGCTATTTCAAAGGAAATAATTGTATTTAGCATCTCTTTGGTTCACTATTTCTCTGTTATGTGCATTGAAATTCTCCTTTTGCCTGTTTTAAATTACCCCAAACCAGTCAATTTTAGATTGACATTATAAAAATCTGTATTTTACATACATGCAGATTTTACCAAGGCAGCAGATATAATTTACTTAAAACTTTGAAAGTTGATTCTTGTGAAGAGCTCATTGTGTAAAATTAATGGTAATTGCTATCAAGTCCCTTGGTCCTTAAATTGACCCAGAGTCATTGACAAGTAGGTTTTGTTTTTTAAGCCTTTGCCAAAGTCATAGCATCAGTAGTATAACCTGCACGTTTAGGGTTTCACAGTTAATGCTGCTTGTATTCTGTCTATGATTAGCAGAGATGTTTATGCGAGTTCTTCACACACACACACACACACACACACACACACACAGGCCTTTACAGCACGACTGCAAGATAAGGGCAGAGGGTGACTTTCTGAAAAAAATTTAAGTTATAAGGGTAATAATTACTGTATAAAAATTCAGAAAATGAAAAACTATATGTAAAAAAGGGAGAAATAATTCCAGCACACAGACATAATCAGCACTGGCACATCTGAGAGGATGACATTAATGTTCTTCCAACCAAGCGAGCCCCAGTCTCTGCTCAGTCAGTGCCCCTGTGATCCCTGGAAGGAGTCGTCACAGACTCAGCAGAACACGGCTTTGGGTGGGCGGTGTGCTCAGCGTGGACCATCCAGCCTCGGGCACGGTGAAGGCAGCCAGGTGTAGTGAGTCCTCAAGAATCAGGTGGCGTTCCTTCTGAAGCATCACGTTTTTTTTCCTCAAAGTGACCGAGAGGAGAACGCGGGTACCTGGCTCAGCAGTGATCTGTAGCTGGTGGAGTTGGCCAGAACGGCCGTGGGCTGGTTGACAGGTGGCTTCTAAGCAGAGCCCCGAGTGCGGTGCTGCCCTCCCTCAGGATGGCCTCGTAGAGCCCGGTGTGGAATGACACCACCGCGCCCTCTTCCGGGGCCTGGGCCCCGTCGCCACCAGCCCTCTGCTGCCTCTCTTGGTTACGTTTCCCATGAGTACAACTTCGAGGGGGGACTTAGGAATTCAGGGCAAACGCGTTACAGAATTGGTCAGTCTCAGTCTCTTTATGATTCTTTCCATTCGGTTCTAGAACTGTTGAGAATGGTATCCGTGAAGATGATGCATTTTTATATCAGAACCAAACTTTTTCACATGTTGTTCCTGTATCTACAGTGCCAGCTACAGGAGCACGGTTTCCAGGCCTTTCTCCTTAGTCATAAAAGCGTAGCCAGATTATCATCTTGCACCTAAGATTGTTTCTGTTTTCTCTTCCCATTCAGCTACTGTTAGAAAAACCTGACAACGCTAAAATAAGGGAATTTATACAAACAAAACATTTACATTAAGAAGACCTAACTTTTAAGCTAAACGCTTTCTAGTTTTTAATGTAATTCCACCCCGCCTCCAACAGAGGTGCGTTTTCCACTGGTCTGGGGGTACTTCCATCGGGAAATGTGTTGGGTCTGTGATGACTGCTTCAATAGAGTGAAATGTGTACCTTTAGAGTGTGACCTGGCCGTCCCCAACCCTGGCTAACACGTTAGATCATCTGGGAGCTTTAAAAAAACATCAGTGTTTTCATTAAAAATAATAATAATCAAAGTCTTTGACTTGTTGAGAGGACAGTAGTTGTTAAAACCTTCTCGGTGACTCTGAGGTCCCGTCAGGGCTGAAATGCACTTGTGGACAAGCACGCTGTACATTCGTGGAATAAGCTGGGGACTTTAAGTAATGTCGACGCCTGTGTCCACCTCCAGGAAATCTGATTTAATCCGTCTGGGGAGTGGCTTGGCCGCTGAGATTTGTTTAAAGGTCCACGGTGATGCTAACGTGCGGCCGAGTTTGAGAACCACTGCTCTCATTTTTAATTCTTGAGGGGCTATTGGCTCCTGAGTTGAAAACTCTCAGCATCCACATGTTTTCACTATTCTTTCTAGAACACCGTGGGGTTGACCTGTTCTGTTTGTTTACAGCCCAGAAATATTTTTCTTCATGGCCCCAATCAGCAAGTAAAAATAGGAGACTTTGGCCTGGCCTGTGCAGACATCATACAGAACACAGACTGGGCCAATGGAAATGGAAAGAGTAAGTTTATTTTGGTGGTTGTTTTTGTTTGGTTTTGCATTAAAAAGAGAGAGAGAGAGACATGGTTGAACACTGTCAGTATTTAAAGAGAATCAGAAAGACTTAACAGCAAAGGTGAGATTTAAGAAAAAAGCAACTATCATTTCCTTGGGAGCTGCAATGCCCTGCTCAGTCAGGGGTCTTTATGTAGACAGTGCTAACCCTGCCATGCTTAATCTCTGGCTTTTAAAATTACAGGGACACCCACACATACCTCCAGAGTGGGCACTTGCCTGTATGCTTCCCCTGAACAGTTGGAGGGATCCGAGTATGACGCCAAGGTAGTGTTTGTTCCCTTCTACCCTTTCAGTGGACTTACCCTGCAGTCGTAAGTAACAAAAAGTACAGTAAATGCAGTGGAAGGTCTGACGTCGAAGTGATTTGGAAATAGCGGAGTGTGGTAGGTTATCTCTTACATCAAACTACCAGAGTGCGAAGCCTCACTTTTCAACTGAATCTGACTTTTTTAGGCTATTTTACTATTTCCAAATCCGTGGGTGTCACAAAATAATTTTTGCAATGAGCTTTCCCTTTAAGATACCACCTTCCCCTCAGGAAGGCAGGATTCACCAGAGTCTGTTTTCAGCTGTTCATTCTGCCTTCAAGCTTAGGTAAATTGGTGCCCCCGACAAGTGTGACACCTGCTTCCCTCTGAGGCTGAATGAAGATGCGGAAAAGTTTTAATCCAGCTCGTTCCTCGAAGGACTGTTAAAGTAAATTCTTTTCTCAAAATAACAGCCTAGTAAATTTTCTTCCTTTCGATGAATCATTCAACTTTTTAGTGATTGGGAAAGAGCTGCCAGAAAAACCACGGCAGCTCCGAAAATCCTATGTAGTAAACACCTTCCTAGAAGACTGTTTTTAGGAAAAGTGACAGGTTTTATGTAGTTTGCTAAAACTTTACCAAGAATGCCTAACTCTTAGCGGAGGCAGAGGTGGGACCGGGGTAGGCCGCCGGCACCCTCGGTGACCTCTCAGGTCTCTCTCAGGCTATACCTGGCCTGGGTTTTCAAGGAGCAGTGGAGTCAGTTGTGTGGTAGTGACCGCTCTGGGTGGCCGGGATCACCCCTAACCCTCAGTCCTTCGTGCCCCTGGATGCCCCTTTTTGGTGTTAGAGCTGGGGATTGCAAGAGTACGGTCATCTGTCGGTAGATCACCTACAGTAGATCCAGCTGGCAGACACCTGCCTCTGTGAGGGACGAGCCAGCCCGCTGTGTTCCCTCCGTTGTAGGGACTGTCAATCATCCTTCTGTAGAAAATCCTCTCGCTTTTGAAAGGAAGGTGGGTGGGAATGGAAATGTTACTCTGTGTATTTCACTACTGATTGACCGTTTCCCCCCTTTTCCAGTCAGATATGTATAGCTTGGGTGTTATCCTGCTGGAGCTCTTTCAGCCGTTTGGGACAGAAATGGAGCGAGCACGTGTTTTAACGGGTTTAAGAACTGGACAGATCCCCGAGTCGCTCAGTAAAAGGTGTCCCGTCCAAGCCAAGTACATCCAGCACTTAACCAGAAAGAGCTCATCCCAGAGGCCGTCAGCTGCTCAGCTACTGCAGAGTGAACTCTTCCAAAATTCCGGAAATGTATGTACGATTTTTTTAATACTGGGGGAAATATGAAGCTTAAAATGGAATTTGTTTAAATTGTGAATCCCATTTCACGAAGCGCAGTTGAGCTTAGAGTCAGGTTTATGGAAACAAAATATTTCAACCCATTCTCAGCGTTGCCAGTGGCGTACTTGTCAGGTAAGCTAGATGACCACTGCCAACTGTCTACTCGGAAGATGGTCACATGGGCTCCAGTTTCGAGCCTCATCTTGCTAAGTCAAAAGGTTTTAGTTTTCCTTTCCAACTATGGTATATGGCCTTTTATGAATTATTATAAAGTATCTACTAGTAGAACGGCACACACACCAAAGGATATAGGACAGGGGAGCTGGAGCATCTGTGGCCGAGACCGCCTTACCTACCCTGAGACCTCAGCGTCCCCGTGTGGAGTCTGGTATTCTGTCCTGTGAGGGGTCCTGCTCCAGGCAGCCATCCCCTTCCTCCTTCCTGACGTGTCGTTTCAGTGCCAGGTATACGCAGAAACTTTCTAAGACTTAAAAAAGCTTGACTCAAAGAGAAATTCACAGGTTCTCTAGTGCTTTGCTACTCAAAGTGGGTCCTCCGACCAGCGATGTCAGCCTTACCTGGGAGCTTGTTAGAAACACAGGCTCCGGGGCTCCCCCCAAGACCTGCACTGTAGTGAGGTCTCCGAGTAACTTATACCCAGCGTGTGAGCAGCGGTGGGTGGACGCACCAGCTCCAGAGTGCGGCCTCCAGACCAGCAGCGTAAAATCACCACGAACTCGACAGAATTCTTAGACGCCCCCCCCCCCCGCTTCCCCCACCAACCTATAAAAGAGACATCTGGGGGAGAAGGGGCTGCTCTCTGTGCTTCTACAAACCCTCGAAGCGGTTCTGATGCACACGAGTTGGGGAACCACTTGCAACTGGTTAGTTGATTTGTCTTTTGTTTAAGGCTTATTTGTGTTCAAGTAAAACAGTGAATTTTAGGAGATTGAATGGTAAACGGGTAGGTGTAGTGCTTTTCTCTCAGTCTCTGAAGATAGCAGATGTGGTTGTTGAATTGATATCCTTGTATGGAGAGAATTTTCTAACTCCCTGTGAAGCTAGAGTAGAGACCGTAGTCACTTGCTGTTAATGGTAAGGATTTCTCCTTCTTGTAGAATTGTTTATAAAGTAACCTGTGCATACCTGCAGAGATGAATTTGCATAGACAGGTGGCCCTCACTTTGCACTTTGTGTAGTGCAGGACTGTGACAGTGACCACGCAGAGCTCACAGCATACGAAAGGAGCTTAATAATCAATGGGGAAAGTTACAGTCGTTCCATGACCTTTAAAAATGTTTGTCAGAACATTAAAACTCTCTTATTATCAGTTACAGATGTACGTGGAAATGAAGAAAATTATAAAATATAATTGAGAATGATTCAAGCGTAGTTTGCATAGTGCCCACCATCTTGTCCTGTAGCTCAGGGCACGGAGTGAGCATCTTTTCTATGCCCTGGTGACTCGTCATACTCCTCGCTAAGTTTGGGTCGGTTTCTGGCATTTTACCTTCGGCACTTTTGACGTTATGATCCGTCCCCAAGAGTTCTTTAACGTGAAGTTTTCTTGGGGCATCTTCATCCTTTTCCTGCTCACGTTGATAAGCGGTCTTCACTCAGTGCGTCCGATGGTGGCGGGATCAGCATTCCCACGATCAGCTCTTTCGTCTGTAACAGCGTGCGTTTGATACTCACTTCTAGCGTCCTCACTTTTCATGACTTTGCTGTACTTCCATCTTTGTTGGCCAGTTCCCTCTTTCAAAAATGTCACGTGGGTTTATCACTGGGAGACAGGAGGCAGCACAGCTCCACACGCTGCCCGTGTGTGAACCAACTTAACAGGTGCACGGTGACCAGCCGGCAGGGCCGTTGAAAGAAGTGATGATTGTTCCTGATTATGACACGTATGGTGGGTCACATAGTGTTTCGTGGACTGAAGCGCTAAGGCAGTTAGTCACTATACCTTGGCAACTGACACTTGACCCACGTTGCTGGGTGACGCGTAATAAGCTGTGAGAACTGGAATCCCCGCATATTGGAAGTATTTAAAAGTATTTAGGAAGAAGTTTAAAAGTAAAGGAAGTAAAGGAAGAAGCCACTGTAACGGAGCTTAAAATTTTCTCTCTTTACAGGTTAATCTCACCCTACAGATGAAGATACTAGAGCAAGAAAAAGAAATTGAAGAACTAAAGAAGCAGCTAAGTCTCCTCTCTCAAGACAAAGGGGTTAAGAGGGTGACTTGAAAGGTGGGGGTGTGCCCGTGTAGCCTCAGTAGGCTCTGGAGATATGAGAGTGGACTTTTTAAGCTAAACAGTCAACTGGAATGTAAATTTTCAGTCTTTATTAGGGTGTGGCTGGTATAACTCTAATTGCATTTAGTGAGCCTGTATAAGACGTACTAAAGTGAGGCTGTGAAAGTACCCTTTAAGGCTGGCATTTTGAACCGAAGACTGCTCGAAACGAAACCTGTTCTGTTCTTGCCTTTCTCCTACCCCACACGCTCCTTTTCCTGGACTTCTCACTTTAATATTACCGTCCATCCAGTCTCTGAAAGTGAAAGTGTAGGCCTCATCCTCAGCTGTTCTTTCTCTTTTGAACTCTGCCTGTTGACCACCAAGTCCTCCTCTAGGTTCTACTGCAGAAACCTAAGTGTGCTCTGGACCCATCGCTGCCCAAGCCCAGGCCCGCGCACTAGCTGCACCGTTCCAAGTGGACAGCTGCTGGCCTTCCTGCCCTCCACACTGCGCTGTTCCCACGGGCTCCCTCCTTCCTCACAGACTTGCTTCCCCCCAGGTCTACATTCCTCGAGGCAGCGACATGATACGTTCATATTTGTACCCCAGTGTGCCTGCCACGTAGCCGGCAATTGTCACGGTATATTGCATGGTGTTGCGGGATTTTAAATAAAATGAAAACCACAAATTAATTATATGATGCATTTATTGATATTTAACCACTGGCCTAGATAGAGACTTTGATTTTAGTACAAGTCCCTTTACCGATAATAGGCACAAAACAGCACCATCCTTAAAATTTAAACCCGTTAAAATCAGTGACTGAGGCTCACTGAAGGAGCTCGAGGGCCATGTGAAAAGGGGCCAGGTTTTCACAGGCCCTCATCCACTTCTGCACGTTGGCTGGCGCTGTCCCACTGCAGCTCCCTGTCTGCTGGAGAACGGACCACAGCACGACATCCGCCACCGTGAGTTCATTCCCAACGAGCCAGGGGCTCTTCCCGAGAGCAGAGTTCATGGAGCGGAACACAGCGGCTTTTTCTTTACTGCTTCCCTCTTTTAGCTGAAAAATCGCTATATCTACCCAGCTATCTATGAGGGTTAAACTCACAGCATCCTGCTTCTGGCCAAAGAGAGAGAACAGGAAGCGCGCAATGTTCCCTTCTCCTTCGATGGGACACATCGTTTGGACACTGAACTTCATCTGAGTCTTCGGCACTGAAAAGAAATAAGCACTCCATGAAATGTCAACAAGAGCAGCACCGCCGGAGGAAGTGCTGGTAGAGCGTGGCGAGGGGAGTCCCTGTTGGTCACGAACCGGTGGCGAGGGAAAGTGTATTTTCAAGAAAATCGCAGTTTTAGTCGGTCTCCAAAAGGTTAGTAATATTCAAGAAGGTTTAAACTGCAGGTTTAAACGGTGCCAACTGTACGTTATAAAGTAACCATTTCTGGTATTTGATGATGACAGTTTTCAAGCTAGAAAGGACCTCAGACCATCTGTTCCAACCCCTGTGCCTAAGGAGCTGGGCATGAGGCCTGGAGACCAGGGGTCCCATCTCCCAGGCCAGGACCTCCTGCTGCCCTCACCCCGGCTCTCCACGTGTGGCTGAGGGCAGCAAGGCCTCGATGGATGGACATGAACTCAGTTCCCTCTGTAGGAACTTAACCGGGAGAAGTGCACACACCAGTGAGATAATGAATAAATGACATCCTGCCACCCTTTAATGGATAATGTCCATTAAAAGAGGACGTCAGTGTCCCCATAATGATGGGTTTTGGAATGTGAGGGCAAGACGGCCGTGACAGCCGTGACTCCCCTGCCCTGGCCGGTGAGACAGGATTCCCTCGGAGACTGCCCTCGGTTGAGACCTTCACCTTCCCAGAGGAAGGAGAGCATCTCCGGGCCAAGGTGTGCCTGCTCCTCTTGTAGGACCCCCCGCAAGCTCTCTAGACTTTGACGGCAAGCAGCCGAGGAGTCTGCGCAGCTGCAGGCCGCCCCCTTCCCATTCCCCATTGCCTCCTAGTCACCCAGCCCCTCCGCTTACCGTCCTTCCAAATCAGAGTAAAACCCAGCTGGTACTCGTGACGGGGCTGCTGCCTCGTCTGCTCGTCGAAGCACTTGAGGAGGTTCGCCGGCACACTCTCGACGGCTGAATGCGTGTGGACAGTCGACAGGACCTTGTAGTGGTCGCAGAGCAGCCGGTGCAGCACGAGCAGCGAGAGGGGTGGCGAGGCGGGGTTGGCGTTGATCACGATGTCCTTCAGTGCCCCGTAATCCTGGGGAGCAAACCCCAACAGAGCAGATGACACCAACAGCAGCCCGAGCGCTGACACTGTACCAGGTGCTGTGCTTAGAACCCCACCAGGCTCCTCTAAAGAACCGTCACCTCCCGGGAAGGAGGTACGAATGTCACCCCACCTGCAGCCAAGGATGTGAGTGCTGGGGATGGAAGGAAGCTACCAAGGGGGCTCGGCTCGGTAGGAAGCAGGGGACAGCAGCCGACTCCGACCCTCCACCCCTGCAATGCTGCTCCCAATAAATAAAAGGTGACTCTACTCAGATTACTACAACATGTTAGGATTGACACCTCTATTTGTCCCTAAGTTAAAAAAAAAAATCACACGTGTAATTACTCCATTTACTAAATCTTTCTAATGCCCGAAAGGATACAGTTTCTACAGCAATTTGTTTGAGTTACGTGTCAGTGAAGAACCCCTTGGAAAAGGGTCTTCTCTCAGGGAGATTTTAAAAAACTAGGTGTGAATTAAAGTGCCAGAACACACTGCCTTTTTATTTTATTTTGTTTTTAAAATTTATTTTATTGAAGTATAGTTGATTTGCAACACGCACTGCCTTTAGATGCGGACTATCTTATTTCTGTACATCCGCTCTTCATAACTAATGAACTCATATGCTACAACAGAGGCCAAACTGTGTGGCTTTCTGTCCACAGCCGGCCACAATCTGGCCTCTGGTCTTGCCACTCCTGACCGATGCCCTTCATGTGGACCTATGCTGGATGCTCCGCATTTCTCTGAACATATCGTGTTACTTGATGCTGTGCCTTCTGCGGTGTCAAGATTCATCTGAAGACCGTGTGCTCTGGGAGGGCCCCCGGCATGCTGGGACACCCGGCACAGCTGTCTCACCGACTCATCCCCTATGCAGACTGGCTCCCTGGGGGACTGGCTGAGTGGGGTCTCATGGGCCCCCGGCGCATGCAAACACGAACTGGGGGATGAAGGGATACATGAGTGCAGAGGGATGGACGTTACCAAAAACAGCTCTGGGGGAGACATGGCAATGCTGCCTCCGCTTGTTACGTCTTTAAGCAGGACCGTTTTCTGTCACCAATTCTAGGGGAGGGTGCTAGCAGGGATTCTCGGGACGAACCCTCTTGCACCCACTTGTAACAAGATATTCTTTCTTTGCGTTATCAGATTGTCCTGTAAATCAACTGAAGCCTGTAGACTGACATTAAAGGTGGCTGATGCAACTGATTTTTTAACACAGCAAACTGAATTTAAGCAAAATACGTCTGAGGTATGAGACTGTGACTGGCTTTTAGCAACAAACTGCAAAAGGATCGGTGGGCATTTTGCGCCTGGACAGCCAAGGCTCTGAAATTCAGGCCACTCTCAAAGAGTCAGGGTTGACTTGGCTGAACCTCAGAGAAGCACTGAGTGTACAACCATTTCTCCAGGGCTCGGAGTCTGCCGGGAGCTGCCGGCAGGAAGCAGGGATTCTTGACTCCCTCTTCTGCCTAAGGATCCCCCCCCGTTCTCTACCGGGTCTGAGAAATCCAGAAGCTGCATTAGAGCCTGCCTGGCTTCACTCAACGCTCACGAATCTGTTCTGTGCAAAGGCACAGTCAGAGGAGGAATGTGCTTTGCACCACCTTTGAAAACTCGAAAACCAAGGCTTTAATCCCACCGGCACAATTTTCCAGCACTGATATCCACCTAGCGCGCTGATGTTCCTTAGCTTTCTAGATGCACTCACCTTGCCAAGCACGGAATTTAAGTCCAGTGCACTGGTCGATAAAGCAGCGGGCTCGTCAGCTTGGATTATGTCGCTCACATCCAGGTCCGCGTCTGGTGTCTGAATCATCTTGGAGAGACCATCGACGGCAGCTTTCAATTCATACAGACGTTTTAAAATATCATCTTGGCGGGACTCAAGAGCTTGAAGAGATGGGTCCGACTCTTCCTAAACAGACCAACATCAGAACGTTCACTTCCTCTCACATCAAAGCAGTCTGTTTGATCACTTGTCTTCCACTTAGTTCGAACCTCCCACCTTTCAGGAGACATTAAAATGAGGTTAGCAGAATCATCTCATTTGCCCCAGTCCAAGAGGTCCTGCAGATCAATCCCCAAATGCTGTAAGACAAATAATGGTGTGCCTGAAAGCCACTCAGAGATTGCAGGACTCCTATTTCAGATGATTTAGTCTCTAAGAACAGAGGAGGAGAGAAAACGAACACAAATTGTTCTTTCTATCAAACTAGTTCAAAATACTTTGCGGAAATGAATAGAAAAAGATTGGGGGTGGCGATGAGGACGTAATCAATCATACTAATCGAAGGGAAAAGGGAGCACACACAGGTTAAGAGAAGAGTGTCCTTAGGCTTAGAAATATGTCGGGGGGGGTGTGTGTGTGTGTCAAATGATCCATTCCCCAAATCATTTTCTAGGCAATACTGGCACTCACATTATCTTAGAATCATCTAGAACTTTTTCACTGCTGAAATGTATTACTTCATAAAGAGGGAATATTCACATCCTTCATTCACTGAATCTTTGCATCTTTCTTGCCTGGTACAGTGGACTAGTATACCATAAGTAACTAATAACATTGGGTTGGCCAAAAAGTTTGTCTGGGTTTTTCCGTAACGGAACTTTTTGGCCAACCCAATATTTGCTGAGAAATAAATCTCAAATCTCTACAGACTTACTTTATTATTTGTTTGTTTATTTAATTTATTTATTTTTGGCTGCATTGGGTCTTTGTTGCCGCGCAGGGGCTTTCTCTAGTTGCGGCGAGCGGGGGCTACTCCTCAACATGGTACACGGGCTTCTTACTGTGGTGGCTTCTCTTGTTGTGGAGCAAGGGCTCCAGGTGCGCGGGCTTCAGTAGTTGTGGCACACAGGCTCAGCAGTTGTGGCTCACGGGCCCAGCCGCTCCGCGGCATGTGGGATCTTCACGGACCGGGGCACGAACCCGTGTCCCCTTCATCGGCAGGCGGACTCCCAACCACTGCGCCACCAGGGAAGCCCCCAACTTACTTTAAAAAGCAATAACAAGAAACCTCCCAGCAGTCACACTGTGCAACCTGTTTTCAGATTCACAAGCTCTCACAAAAGATGATCCATTTGAGTCAAGAGAACAAAGAACACGTTAAGCATGAGTAAGACGCTCATGACTAGACAAAAGGGTCAATAAGCAATGACCTTGAGTTTATTATAAACATGCACTCGTGGCCTCCCCTGGTGGCGCAGTGGTTAAGAATCTGCCTGCCAATGCAGGGGACACGGGTTTGAGCCCTGGTCCGGGAAGATCCCACGTGCCGCAGAGCAACTAAGCCTGTGTGCCACAACTACTGAGCCTGTACTCTAGAGCCTGTGAGCCACAACTACTGAGCCTGCGTGCCACAGCTACCGAAGCCTGCGTGTCTAGGGCCTGTGCTCTGCAAGAAGAGAAGCCACCGCAATGAGAAGCCCGCGCACCACAATGAAGAGTAGCTCCTGCTCGCTGCAACTAGAGAAAGCCCGCGTGCAGCAACGAAGACCCAACGCAGCCAAAAATAAATAAAATACATAAATTTATTTTTAAAAATAATAAAAAATAAACATGCACTCATGATACAGGGTGAGTGTTGGAAGAGTGTCTGATCACATGTGTATGCTGGTGAGTTTAAGGAACATTTTGTTTCTCCCCTCGTCACAACACTGCCCTCTTCGCAGAGCCAACTCACACCAGCTGTTGTCAATCTTCTGGAATCCAATGACTTGTAAGTGTGCCTCCATGGTCAATGCCTGAGTCCAAGACACCATTTTTCACCTGGCCTACTTCCACTGGTCACCTTGCATCCATTCTGGTCCACCCCTCCACCCCACCCATCCCTACGATGGCAGCCAGAAATCAAAACAACCTCTAAAAAGCCTAAGATAAATAGCTTGATAAATAGCTTGTAGGAATGGTTCTCTGCTTACCTCCTCTCCCATCATTCTCCCCATGGCTCTGGGCTCTGGCCATGCTGTTCTTTGGATCCTAAACCTGCCACAGGGCTTTTCCTCATCAGGTTCCCACTGTCTGCAACACCCCTCCCCCTTCTCTCGGCTGGTTAATGCCGATTTACCCTAGAGCTGGATCTCCACGATCTCAGCTCCCCTCACCTGCTGCTCTTGTTTGAGATCAAACAGCAGAGAAATGCAAGATGATTACCATCTGGGTGGGACAAAGAAGGATAGAGTTCAGTGTGCCAATTAAACAATGTGGTGCTGACTGGAAATAAGTGTGCAAAATGTGTGACTGGTAAGGCTGCCACCTGTGTGATATCCTCATGTTACTCAGTATCAGTCCTCCTGAGTAATACTTCCAATCTTTTCATCCAGACTGTATGTGTGCATTCTTTGTGTACAACTTTGCTCATTTCTACAACTGGCAGTCGGGTCCCTGCCCAACCAGGGGCGAAGCACCTACTGTATTCAAAACCCGTCAGCACTCCACCGAAGACTGAACCCAGTACTGCGTGTGGAATGTGGCCTGTGATAAGAGCCCAGCATAGCTCGATCTGAGGAACGCAAGACGCTCAAGTTCTGCTTTACCTACCACACCTTCTCATGCTGGCCTGTTGTTTTCCTTGTTCAGGAGAGACTGTGACTTAGCGTGCTGTGTTTATCCGTTTGTTATTTTACATGGATTTAGAAGCATTTATTTTTAGAAGCATTTTATTCTTTGTGTTGCTCTCATTTCTCCTGGAGATGCTAGATTCCTAATGATCTATCCACATTGTTATCATCTGCTGTTATCTTCTAAGTTGCAAGTTCACAGTTAAATGCCCAAAGGAAGCAGTTAGGCAGCAGACTTAAAAAAAAAAAAAGAAAGGGAGACTTGGTCTCAAAAGAGATGTTATGCTCCCCACTCTGGGGTTTTCTTTTTGATTCCATGGGACTGTCCAGTTGAGGAGCACCAGACCATGCCTGCATGGGAATCTCCAGGTGAAGAGATACTGGACCATGCCTGTGTTTTTGCCTTAGCTCTACAGTGAGACAACAGTTGTGTTATTTGGTTTCAAACTAAACTAACCACCGCCCTTCCAATCGAGGCAGAAAGGTCTTAAGACAAAGGATGACAGGGAAAACAAGCCACGAACGTTATCTATTCACTCATCTTGAGCCAGAATGGACAGAAAGTCTCTCCAGCTGGAAAATTAAAATGTGTATTTGCAATTAATAAAAAAAGTCAAAGTTGAGCAGGTACTTTACAAAAGAGGTGAAATCAAAATGCCCAATAAACATGAAAAGGGGCTCGACCGATTTAGCGGTCTCGGAGATATGAACTAAATTACATTAGGATGCCACTGTACACCCACCAGCTTTGGGGAGGGTGCCAACATCAGAAATTCGTATACACTGCAGGTGAGAGCATAAACCGGGATGACCGCTTTGGAAAGCAATCTAATCCAGTTGAAGACAGACCAGCCCACTGAGCCAGCGATCCCATCCCTTAGTATATCCCCTATGCCTGCTCGTGTACAAGAATATTCTGCAGAATAATTCATAACAGCCTAAAATGCAAAACCAGCCGACGCCCGTGAGCAGCGGGATGGATAAAGCCCTGGGGGCACAGTCAAGCCAAGGAGCAGCAGGCCGCAGAGGACGAACGCTTTGCTTTCTCATGGCAGCAAAGGGATTCTTCAAATTATATCTAGAAGAGGCAGCCAGACACTGCAGGGCACACGCTGCATGCTTCCACTTACACCAAGACTACATGGTTTAGGGATGCATACTCAGGTGACAAAATAAGAGAGAAAAGCAGGACGTAATGACCGTGGAAGTTGGGAACTTTGGGGGTAGTTTTAAGTGGGGCGCTGAGAACTTGAGTGGTGGTGACACTGGGATTCGCTTTATAATTCCTCAAAACGAGCATTTACGTGCTATTCGCTTTTCTGTGGGTAAAATTTCGTCATATAAAAGTTTAAGTAGTCATAAGCGAAAGAAAGATACCAGATGGATAGCTATTTTAATAGTTGAGTTTACGGTCGCTCGGAGGCCGCGGCGCGTGAGGCTGGAGTGGGGTAGGCGATCGGGTCTGGTCCCCACGGTTTGTTCGCGACAGTTCGGGTCCCAAGGTCCGGGCCTGGAAGAACCCCTGCCCCTAGTTCTCCAACTGAGGGCCAGGGCGGCAGCGCGTGCGCGCTGAACAAGAGGGCAGCGGGGCGGGGCCGCGGTGGAGCCAGGGCGCCTGAGCACTGGACGGGCGGGCGGTGGGACTAGAGCCTTGGCGCCTGGCAGTGGGCTGATGCGGGGCTGGGGAACGGGCCGCGCGCTCCTACCTGCACGTGGCTCGCTGCTGGCGCGGGGCTGGCGATCCTACCGTGCACGTTGGGGAGCCGGTACATGCAGGTGGGAAGCTCTACACGGAGAGATCCACTGCCCTCGTGATAGGGCTTTACCTGGTACATCGGCATTGTGGAACCCAAGGGAGGGAAGGTGGCGGGTGAGAGACACGAAAGCTCAGAAACGGTCCAAGTCCACGACAGGCTGCAGCCACCTCCTTTCCGACCCCTAGGCTGGCGTCCGGGAAAGCTCAGTTCCTGTACTCTAATTGGCCCCTGCTAATTCGGCGTCATGGATTCGACCTTTGACACAACCAATCAGCGAGAAGGAGAGGTGGGAAGTGTTCGTAGCCTTATCCGGAAGTGGCGAGACACAGTGTCGGAAGCAGCCAATGGGCGGCAGGGTGGCTGGATTCCCTCCCCCCCCCCCCCCCCCCACCGTGGGAGCGGCGGCGCAAACTGTTCCGATTCCAGGATCAGGCTCTGCATCCATGGAGCGAGCCGACGTGCCGAGGTGAGCTGAGCTTGCAACCTCTACTCGCGGTCGCCCTAAGGCCCACAGCGTTCCAGACCCCTGAGGGGAAAGTGACCGCGGCGCTGGGCGAGCCGGTCGCACGGAGGCCCCAGGCCAGGCTCCTCGGCGCTCCCCCAACCCGCCGCCCTGTGGGTGCGCTTTGAGGTCGGGGTCCGTGAGGGATTCGGCCCGCTGCCAGGACGCCGCCGTGCATCTGTGGACCTGAAGCCGGAGCTTGAAATCCCAGTAGACGGAATTAATTTCCTTTTTACCTGGTTGCTCTCTCTTCTTTTTCAAAATTGAGGGTTATTTTCGGGGAGGCTTTAAGGCATATGCTAATTTGAGGTGGACAGTTTTAAGAAACGCATTGCTTCTGTATCTCGAGTATGCGATTACAGGCAGCTACACCGAATTAGGGGTAGCGAATCTTCGGGTAGCACTGTTGCACTGTGTCAGATTCCTGAATCCAGATTCGCTCAAATAAATATCAGGAATAGACCTGTAGCCTATGGTGTCTTGCCAAATCAACAAACTTTTTAGAGATACTTTATTCCTTTTTTTTTTTTTTGCGGTACGCGGGCCTCTCACCGCTGTGGCCTCTCCCGTTGCGGAGCACAGGCTCCGGACGCGCGGGCCCACCGGCCGTGGCTCACGGGCCCAGCCGCTCCGCGGCATGTGGGAATCTTCCCGGACCGGGGCACGAACCCGTGTCCCCTGCATCGGCAGGCGGACTCTCAACCACTGCGCCATCAGGGAAGCCCCTTTATTCCATTTTAAGTGGCGTCATCTGCAGTTTTTCCATTTGAGACAAATTTGAGTGGAATTCTTTGCCAGGTCGAATAAGAGTAAAGATGTTTGTTCTTTTTTTTTTTTTTTAACAAGGGTTTACCGAGGGTCTATTATGTGTTATATGTTGTGGGAAATACCCAAAGATTTCCCTCCCAGGGATGCTCCTTTGTTCAGTTACACCCAAGTAATCAATAAAACCGATTACTACAAATTGCTAAATTAGTGAACTAAACTAATTGCTAAATTTAGTGAGCTAAATGTACACGAGAGGTAGTTTGCCAGGCAGAGGAGTAGGAGGCTACACACCTGTATGGGCAAGATGCAGTGTCTAAAAGAGCTTGTGATATTAAGGAAACAGTTGTTCGCTGTGACCAGAATGTAGGGGAATTGGCAATGGGAGGACTGGAGAGAGAGAGAAAATAAGGTAGATTGGGGTCCAATTGTGACTAGATTTGAAACTTAATATAGCAGACAGTGGGATGCTAGTAGGTTTTTTTCTTTTTTAAATAATTATTTTTTGGCTGCGTTGGGTCTTTGTTGCTGTGTGTGGGCTTCTCATTGCTGTGGCTTTTCTTGTTGCAGAGCAGGGGCTCCAGGCGTGGTGGCTTCAGTAGTTGCAGCACGTGGGCTCAGTAGTTGTGGCTCGTGGGCTCTAGAGCGCAGGCTCAGTAGTTGTGGCGCATGGGCTTAGTTGCTGCGCAGCATGTGGGATCTTCCCGGACCAGGGCTCGAACCCGTGTCTCCTGCATTGACAGGTGGATTCTTAACCACCACACCACAAGGGAAGTCTGCTAGTAAGTTCTTAAAGCAGAAAAATTATTTGACCAGATTTGTGATTTCTAAAGTAACTCTGGTGGTAGCATGGAAGATTGATTGACGTAGAGAGAAAATGGAGACAAACCAGTTGGAAAATTCTGAAGGTAGGTACAGCCAGAACTGTGAGGGCCTTTGCTAAGGCAGGAGCTGGCAGCCTGGGTTTGGAGTGGGGATTTGTAGGCAACCATAGGAATAGTTACCCAACTGGTACCCGATTTCTGAGATGGTTTTGATTTTGACATGAACACTGGATTTCCCAGCAAAATTTTGGCTTTTCAAATTGTGTGGGAAACATTGCTTTCAATTTTCAAGAAAGAAGATCCTATTGTTGCAAAAGATTATTCACCCATAGCCTTAGGGGGATGTGTCTCCTCCATGTAGATCCCAGTTTAATTAGATTTTAAATGTCTGTTTCATTTGAAGTATCTATTCAGAAGACTTTTTGACAGATAAAAGTTTAAGGATTGTAGACCAACATTTATATTTGTGAATATAATAAATGGATATGTTAATATAACGAATGGATGAGACACATTAACTGTTAACGGAGATGAATCATTTCCCACAGTTAAAACCAGGATGAAAATGCATAATTGCCTCCTTGCTTTCTTGTAACCTGTTTCTTTAGTTCAGAACTTGCTAAGGCCATCAAACCTATCGATCGGAAGTCAGTCCATCAGATTTGTTCTGGGCAAGTGGTTCTTAGTCTAAGCACTGCCGTGAAGGAGTTGGTAGAAAATAGTGTCGATGCCAGTGCCACTAACATTGGTAAGTTTGGGAGAGTTTTAAACCACAAGAAGTAATCAGTTTATGCTGTTTTATTCAAGAAATGTTTGTTACTGTAATAAGACAATCAGGTATTGATATACAGAGCAATTATTATTTTTTAAACATAAATTTAGCACATTATTATGTGCCTAGTATTTAGCTAGGTAGTAATAATAATAATAGCGGTTAACTTTTATTGTGTTCTTACTATGTGCCAGGCAGGCATTGTGCTAAGAACTATACAGATGGGATATCTCATTTAATCTGTAGAATAACTTTATGAGATTGGAATTATTATTATTGTTGTAATTATTATCTCCGTTTTACAAATGAGGAAATTAAGGCACAAGGAATTTACTTTTGTTTTGAGGTTATAAAGCTAGTAAAATATGATCCTAGGGAGTCTGATTCCAGAACTTGTTCTCTTTAATGACTGTGTTAACACTATCCTCTTGAAGGAAAGAAAAAAGAAAGAAAATAAAAACAAAGCTATTTTATCTGGGTTAGTAAATAGCCGAGAAGGCCTTTAAAAAATAAAATATACAGAATGACAGTAGTACATTTAAATAAATATAGTTAGGACTCAAAGTTGCATTTTGTAAGTTATAAATACTGTCACTCTAAAGGCTTTTTGCATGGATCAATTTAAGAAATCAATATTTTGAACTTTCTAGAGCTCAGGCTTAAAGACTATGGGGCGGAGCTCATTGAAGTTTCAGACAATGGATGCGGGGTAGAAGAAGAAAACTTTGAAGGCTTAAGTAAGTTGCATTTTGCTAATCCTATTTTAAAATATTTGGGCCAAACGTCTGAGAATTTGGGGTAACACTGTCTTAGGAAACACAAAACAGCTTTTTAAAACCGGTCACTTGGGTGGGTATTGTGTGTGTTCATTGCTGTATCACTTGCGATCTCTTCGGCCTTACTCTCCACCTCTCTTTCAGCTCTGAAGCATCACACTTCTAAGATTCAGGAGTTTGCCGACCTCACTCAGGTTGAAACTTTTGGCTTTCGGGGGGAAGCTCTGAGCTCACTCTGTGCACTGAGGTGATGCAATAATTTTATCCACTAACTGGACCCCTTATAAAAATCTCTCTGAAAATTGAAAAGTATGATAAGAATCATTATTGTTTACACTTTTCCATCTGAATGTCTCCACTACTAACTTCTGCATTCTGTTTTATCTTACTACCGACCTAAGTGGTAACACTTCTGAAACGTAAGCAGTGCATGAAAATGAAGCAAATAGTATTGTAAAAAAGTTGTTACCCTTATTAAGGCAGTAACTTCTCAATTTAAAAGTAAGGTATAAATAATACATTATAGACGCCATATGCTATTGGTTTTAATTTATCTTGACGTTGAGGAAAAAATTTAGCCGAAGCACTTATTTAATTACACGACAGCTTCTAAGATTTTGTTAGAACAGTAGTAGCCAAGCTGAGAAATAAATCTTTATTGGTGAATACGTAAGTTTTGAGATCTTTTATTTTGCAGTTTAACCAAAATAAGTATCAAAGCTTTTATCAAAACAAAACATTTACGGAACTCTCACTATCTGTTGGACCAAACCTTGGATTTTATGATGACTCCTCACCCATTTAAACTCTCTTGATGATCTCGGAGGGATCATCACCTTTTTAGGGGAGTTTAGAGAGAACAGAAGTGAGAAAATGAGCACGTGATGACCAGCACCTGGGAGTCTCTAGCTGACTGTGCTCTGCTGGCTTTTTTGTACAGTGATGTAACTATTTCTACCTGCCACACATCTGCGAAGGTTGGGACTCGACTGGTGTTTGATCACAATGGAAAAATCCTCCAGAAAACCCCCTACCCACGACCCAGAGGGACGACAGTCAGCGTGCAGCAGTTATTTTATACGCTACCTGTGCGCCATAAGGAGTTTCAAAGGAATATTAAAAAGGTACGGTAGAGGGCTTCCCTGGTAGTGCGGTGGTTGAGAGTCTGCCTGCCAATGCAGGGCACAGGGGTTCGAGCCCTGGTCCGGGAAGATCCCACATGCTGTGGAGCAACTAAGCCCATGCACCACAACTGTGCTCTACAGCCCGTGAGCCACAACTACTGAGCCCACGTGCCACAACTACTGAAGCCCACACACCTAGAGCCCACGCTCTGCAGCAAGAGAAGCCACTGCCATGAGAAGCCCACGCACCGCAACAAAGAGTAGCCCCTGCTCGCCGCAACTAGAGAAAGCCTGTGCACAGCAACAAAGACCCAGTGCAGACAAAAAATAGATAAATTAATAAGTAAATTAATTAATTAAAAAAAGAAAGGTACGGTAAATTCAGAATCCGAGAGCCTAGAGGGTGTGATGCCCAAATGTAGTCCAAGATCGCTCAGGGTGGTTTGTGCTCCCGTTCATTCTCTTCCCTTGATTTTTGGAGAAGTGCTTAGCTTGCCTCTTCTCCTCTAAGACCTAACTTTTGGGTGATTTACCCTTTTTTTTTTTTAATCTGTTTATTTTATTTATCTATTTATTTATTTTTTTGGCTGCGTTGGGTCTTTGTTGCTGCACATGGGCTTCCTTCAGTTGCGGCGAGCAGGGGCTACTCTTCATTGCGGTGCGTGGACTTCTCACTGCAGTAGTTTCTCTTGTTGCAGAGCACGGTCTCTAGGCGCAAGGGCTTCAGTAGTTGTGGCACAGTGGCTCTAGAGCACAGGCTCAGTAGTTGTGGCTCGCGGGCTTAGTTGCTCCACGGCATGTGGGATCTTCCCGGACCAGGGCTCGAACCTGTGTCCCCTCCATTGGCAGGTGAATTGTTATCCACTGCACCACCAGGGAAGCTGCCCTTTTCTCTTCTTGAAAAGAATCATCAAATTGTGTTTATGAGGTCTTCTAATATGGGAAATGAGTCTTTTAAGACAAGCATTATTTTTTGATTCTATCTTTATTTTTAATAAGGTCATTTTTCTTGGCTCCCTGAAAAGTGAATCATTACAAGTTTTATGAATTGGAATGAAAATGAAAAAGATAAATTTTATATACTTGTGTTTAAAAAGCAGTTATAAATTGTTTATATATGTGTATACGTACATGTGTATATACGTAATCATATATACATATACACATATAGTCATACGTGTGTGTGTGTGTGTGTGTGTGTGTGTGTATGATTACAGTTTTGTAAAAACAAAGCAACTGGCCAAAATATGCATAGAAAAAAGCCTGGGAGAGTGGACGCATGAATGCTACCAGTGGTTATTCTTGGATGTGCGATCACTTGTGCTTTTTGCCATCTTCCTTGTATCTTTCTGTTTTGTACCTATATTCTTTATAATCAAATACGTTACTTAAACGTTACATATGCTGCTAAAAACTTTCTTTACCTTTAAAACAATTTGTGCTAGTTATAACTTTATTAATTTTGGAAAAATACAGGAAACTTTTTAAATGTTTTTTAATTTAAATATTAAAAAATTTTTGTACAGAGAAAATTATTATTATTTTGTATCTTATGGTAAAAAAAAATTGGTGTCTTAGAAAATATAGGCATAAAGAACTTGTGCTTGCCAGAGATGACCATTGTTAACAGTTTGGTGAATCTTTCCAGATTCCTTTTAGTTTCATGTATTTATAAATCTTGGAAACATTTTCAAGATAAATATTTAAAAAAATGAAATCAAGTGACATAGAATATTAAACATTTAAGTCACATGGAATTGTGTGCAGTAGAAAGTTGGTATTGTCTCTGCCTATCTCCCAGAGTTTGGTTTATATCCCTTAGACTTTATTTTTTAATTTTTAGTATTTATTATTTGCTTATTTGGCTGATCTGGGTCTTTGTTGCAGCATACGGGATCTTTAGTTGCAGTGTACAGGGTCTTTAGTTGCAGCATGCAAACTCTTAGTTGCGGCATGCATGTGGGATCTAGTTCCCTGACCAGGGATTGAACCCGGGCCCCCTGCATTGGGAGTGTGGAGTCTTAACCACTGGACCACCAGGGAAGTCCCTATATCCCTTAGACTTTAAATGCATACATGTATATACAATCTTTATACATATGTTTCTATTTTTTTTAAACAATTGGGATCATATTATATATACTGTTCTATACCTTGACTTTTTAATATAGTATATTGTAGATACCTTTTTTTGGTCGATTGGTAACTACCTTATTTTTTATCATGGCACCATTATGTGGATATACTGTAATTAATTAGTCCCTGGTTGATGGTTGCTTAGGTTGTTTATAATTTTTCACAATTACAGATTGTTTCAATGAACATTTTCATAATATATCTTTTTTTAAAAAAATTTTAAATTATTTTTATGCTTGGCTATGTTGGGTTTTCATTGCCGCGTGCAGGCTTTTCTCTAGTTGTGGCAAGCGGGGGCTGCTACTCTTCGTTGCAGTGTGCGGGCTTCCTACTGTGGTGGCTTCTCTTGTTGCAGAGCTCAGGCTCTAGGCACATGGGTTCTAGGCACGCGTGCTCAGTAGTTGTGGCTCACAGGCTCTAGAGCACAGGCTCAGTAGTTGTGGCACACGGGGTTAGTTGCTCTGTGGCATGTGGGATCTTCCTGGACCACGTCTCAAACCCTTGTGCCCTGCATTGGCAGGCGGATTCTTAACGACTGTGCCACCAGGGAAGCCCTTTCATAATAGATCTTTGATTGTTCATGCGAGTCTTTCTACAAGGATAAATTTCCAGAGGAGGGATTTCAAGGTCAAAGGGAACGTACTTCTCGATTTTTAGAGCAGAAGGCCTGGACATTTTGGAAATGAGGAAAGTGTGGTCAAGAACCTTATTCTCTGATTTCCCTTTGATACCACGTAGGGAGATTCAACTCATGGATCATTCTGTCAGGAATAATTTGCCTTATTTGTGAGATGATATGAGAACCTTGAATTGACTGTATAACTTGAATCATGCGCTGCTTGTAAGATTGAAGTAACATTGAGTCCTTGCGTTTGTGTTTTTTAAACAGGAGTTCTCCAAAATGGTCCAGGTCTTACACGCCTACTGTATCATTTCAGCGGGCGTCCGTGTAAGTTGCACCAATCAGGTTGGACAGGGTAAGAGGCAGCCCGTGGTGTGCACCAGTGGAGGCTCCAGCATGAAGGAAAATATCGGATCTGTATTTGGGCAGAAACAGGTAGTGGTGGCCTGTTCCTTTGTTTTTTTGCTTGATTCAGGTGCGCAAATATCTCACCTGGAGCTCTCCGGCAGTCTTATCACCGATCTCCTAGCCTCTAGACCGAAGCTCACTCTTATCCCTCCACCACCACGCAATGAAAATAATCATTCTAAAACAAAAAACTGGGTGGCTAGTTGTTTAAAAACACTTTATTGCTCTAGTGATTATGGCAGGTTTCTACTGTCCTTTCCAATAGCATAAAGAATAAATTCTAAGAATTGATTTCTTTTTTAAACTACATCCCTATCACAAAAATTAATGTTAGGAGCTGCAAGTTTTAAAACAATCCTTTTACTCTCTCCTTGAAAAAAAAGTATTGTGGGCAATGTATTGTTTGTGGAGAAGTAGGAGCACAAGTGTTTCATCTTGCTAATAGATCAAAATTACTTATAGAACTGCAAGATGCAGCTGTTGAGATTCTTTGTCCTCTTAATGTGGATAGCTTGGCTAGGAAGGAAAACACACAAAACCTTCGTTAGATCTTCCTTTCTGAAGTCAGGCCGGTTCTTGCTTTATTAGGAAATAACTGTAAACCTTGATCTCTTTCAGTTGCAAAGCCTCATCCCTTTTGTGCAGCTGCCCCCTAGTGACACTGTCCGTGAAGAATACGGGCTGAGCTCTTCCCAGGCTCTGCATAACCTGTTTTGGTAAGTTAATTGGTGCCAGGAAAATTACGATCAAACAATTTTTTTGAGTTTTTTTTCTTTGGTTTTGTTTTTAAAGATTATGATTTTAAAGCTTATAGTTTCTTATGTCCATTATAAACTGTAGGCAGTATTATTGCTGAGAAAGAGGATTTATATGGAGGAGTCAGGTTCTTAATGTAAGCAGTATCCTGGGTAACTGGTGCATTTTAGGGGGTTTCTTATTAAATTAGCGTTTGTAGAAGAGGCTCTGTTTAGTGAACAATTAGAATAACTCTTAAATTATGTATAATGTTTCACTTTGTCAGGGCCTGGCATAGAGGGATAGAGGCGCTTTTCTTTTAACTCGTGCCTTACCCAGAATCCAATCCAGCATCACTACTTTTAGTGTAAGAAAAATAGACATTTTTCCATAAGCAGAATTGGGCCCATATTGCTTACCCTCCCTCCACTTGCCTTTGGCTTATCCCTGAAATTAAAGATGGGGATTCATTTTTTTTTTGCGGTAGGTGGGCCTCTCACTGTTGTGGCCTCTCCTGTTGCGGAGCACAGGCTCCGGATGCGCAGGCTCAGCGGCCATGGCCCACGGGCCCAGCCACTCCGTGGCATGTGGGATCTTCCCGGACCGGGGCACGAACCCGCATCCCCTGCATCGGCAGGCGGACTCAACCACTGCGCCACCAGGGAAGCCCGGGGATTCATTTTTTATGCTAAGGTATCATTCTTATGGAAACTCAAATATCCCTGGGGTAAATCTCAGGTGAAGCCCTTAACCAACGCCATAGGAGATAGAAGTTTGCTAACTGAGAACAGATTTTATGTTTTATATTTATTTTTTTGGCCGTACTGTGCGGATCTTAGTTTCCCAACTAGGGGTTGAACCTGCGCCTCCTGCACTGGAAGTGCGGAGTCTTAGCCACTGGACCTCCAGGGAAATCCCAAGAGAACAGACTTTGAAAAGGCGGGGAATGTGGGCAAAGAGCCTGGATACAGGTCCGTGGGCTCCCTGGACAGCTTGGTGGGGACTGCACGAAGGTTCTAGAATGTGAGTGTGGGGTGAGACCCACTCCTTGTGTGGAGGCCAGGGATTTAATAGGGGAAGTGAGAGCTGAAACGAATCAGTTTTGAACCCGCTGGGTTGCCCATGGAGGATTTGTCAATGATGGGAGCTTTGGAACATTCCAGAGGGTCTGTGTTCCTTAATGATTCACCAGAATGGAGCACAGATACACGTTACCTGAAACGTTAATACTTGTCAGCTCGTCACCAGGGGTTATGTTTTTATTTTTCACTTTGAGAATGTGCCGTTTGATGTGTGTCTGATCCTTTCTGCTCTGGAATCCTGCCCTAATGGCATTAACATTGAACAGTATCTCAGGTTTTATTTCTCACTGTGCTCACGGCGTGGGAAGGAGTTCAACGGACAGACAGTTTTTCTTTATCAATCGGCGGCCTTGTGACCCAGCAAAGGTATTTCAAAATATGGGGGGATTAGTTTTTTCTTTTAGCTTTTAGTTTTAATTTTATTTTTTATTAAATAACATTTTCTGACACAGGCAATTTACATGGAACTTGGGACTTTGACTCAGAAACATTACTTTATCTTTTTTTTCATTCTTCTAATCAATTTTATTCTAAAAACATGTTTTTTATGCAAATATATTGATATTATTTTAACAATGTTATATTGTCATTTTAAAATATTTTTAAAAATATCTTTAAAATGTCTCGCTGTTAATTTCTTTTTAAACAATTTTTTAATTTTATATTGGGGTATGGTTGATTTACAGTGTTGTGTTAATTTTAGGTGTACAGCAAAGTGATTCAGTTGTACATACACATGTGTCTATTCTTTTTCAAATTCTTTTCCAATTTTGGTTATTACAGAATATTGAGTACAGTTCCCTGTGCTCTACAGTAGATCCTTTGTTGGTTATCTATAAATCATCTTATTTTAGGCATTTAAAAACACCTACCATACAGTGGTTTCAATTATATATATGTGCATACATATGGACACATATTAATAACCAATATATTATCGTAAAAATTATCACTATTAGAAGAAAGTAAACATTTTAAAACGTTCACCATTATCTAGACTATTTCGTATAGACTGACACACATGCGTATGCTCTTGTATTTTCTCTTTGTTCTGTCCATTTTCCAGGAAAATAAGGGCCCAGATTACTTCTGCCTCAAACTTAAACTGATCATCTTGATTATAGCACTTTTAGTGGTCAGTTTTGACTTTGCATCCTCAGCAACATTATACCTAGCAGTGAAAGTGCCAAGTCTTAATCACTGGACCACCAGGGGATTCCCCAAAATTACTTCTATCAGCCAGATATGGTTTAGCTTCTATTATTTTTCTTTTCTTTTTTTTTTTTAGAATATTTTTTAGCGTATGGAGCGTAGAAGTTTTTCTTTTTTTCTTCTTTTTTTGGCTGCTCCATGAAGCATGCGGGATCTTAGTTCCCCACCCAGGGATCCAACCCGTGCCCCCTGCATTGGGAGCACAGAGTCTTAACCACTGGACCACCAGGGAAGTCCCTCAGCTTCTAAATTTTTAACCTATATTGTAATTGGTGTGATTTTATGGCTTATCCCTAATGCCATTTAATAATCTCATTATAAAGTCATATAAATACATTTCTGTGTACATTTGAATGTTTTATGAGCATTTAAACCGCATGTCATTTTATTGACATTTCTTTAAGAGCATCTTGAGTATGGAAAAAGATTCAGTTTTATGAATCTATGATTAAAGATACACCTTTAAAAAAAAAAGATACCCCTTTGAGAGGAAAGAGGAGACTTTTTCTGGGTGATGGATATCTTCATTATCTTGATTGTGGGGATGGGTTCGTGGGTGTTTATATATGTCAGAATTTATCAAATTGTATACTTTAAGTGCAGTTTGTTTTAGGCCAGTTATACCTCAAGAAAGCTGTTCAAAATGTATCCTTTTAACGGTTGGTTAGAGTAGCATGTTATTAGAAACTGGGGGAAGGAAACATTTATTCTTTTCTAATCTTTGTTTTTTGTATAGGTTTCCAGACTTGTGAATGAGGTCTATCACATGTATAACCGGCATCAGTATCCATTTGTTGTTCTTAACATTTCTGTTGATTTGGGTAAGTTCCACTGACATTTCAGTAAAATTGGTGACTTACTCCTTTTTTTTTTTTTTCAGGCTGCACATGGGCTTTCTCTCGTTGCGGCGGGCGAAGGCTGCTCTTCGTTGCGGTGCGCGGGCTTCTCATTGTGGTGGCTTCTCTTGTTGCGGAGCACGGGCTCTAGGCGCACGGGCTTCAGTAGTTGTGGCTTGTGGGCTCTAGAGCGCAGGCTCAGTAGTTGTGGCGCACGGGCTTAGTTGCTCCATGGCATGTGGGATCTTCCCGGACCAGGGATCGAACCGTGTCTCCTGCATTGGCAGGTGGATTCTTAACCACTGCACCACCAGGGAAGTCCCTGGTGACTTACTCCTAAAAGAATAAAATGAGATTATAAAGCTCTGATATGACCAGAAAGAGACTTTTATAGCAACAATTAATGGTGATATATATTTTTATAGACTTAAAAAATTTTTTTTAATTAAAAAAAATCTTTTTAGACTTATTTTTTATACAGAATATATATCTCCTGCTTTCTACTTGAAACTACATTAATTGTATTGTTCGGAAAAATGTGACTTTTTCACGTCAGCCGAGGGAGAAAGTAGACTAAATGTTCTCCCTGATTTTGAAAATAACTCATTTCATGTAGATACTTTTCTTCTGATTGCTAATATTATGGTTTATTGTTATCCAATATTTTTTTTAGGTGCTTAGAAATATATATGTGCACACCTTAAAAATATATATATTTAATGATATATCCATATTTTTTGGAGTGAGAAAATAATTTTGGGTAATTTTGTGCTCTTTATCCTTAGGTGTGAACATTTTCTCTTCCATGTCATTAAAGTTTATTCAGAAACATGATTTTAATAGCTGTATTGTATTTCAATGTGTGGATATATCTTGATTGTAAACTTTTATGTTTGTGCCTATTTTAGTTGTTTTCAGTTTTTAGAAATTTAAATACTGTTCTATAGATAAATCATTACCTATGTTTTTGATTATTTCTTTAAGATAAATTTCTAGAAGTAGAATCATTGGGTCAGTAAATGGGATCCTGTTATACCGATTTACACACCTACCAACAATGTACTAGGTATTATAATTTTTAACCAGATTCAATAGATGATAAAAATGACATTTTAGTTTGCAATTTTATCGTACCTTTTCATGGGTTTATTTGCTTTTTTTCTTTTACAATTTACCTACTCAAATGTTTGCATATTTCATCTGTTTAAAAAATTATTCATCTTTTCCTTGTTTATTTGAAAGGGCTAGTTTTATAGTATGAATATGAATCTGGACATGGCTTTTGGCAAGTGCAAGTGAATAAAATAGGCGATGGGGAAATCTCTCTTGTTAAACGTGAACTTAAACACAATTGGCATCTTTTCTATTTTGCTTTAGAATGTGTCGACATCAACGTTACTCCAGATAAAAGGCAAATTTTACTACAGGAGGAGAAGCTTTTGTTGGCAGTTTTAAAGACGTCTTTGATAGGAATGTTCGATAGTGATGTTAACAAACTCAACGTCAGTCAGCAGCCGCTGTTTGACGTCGAAGGTAAGAGAAACACACGTGTATAAACAGCTTCTAAAACTTGTAGCTGTTGTGATACTTTCCTTATTTTTTCGGAGGCAAAGTTTTTTTTGGCATGAAACAAAATCTGTCAGATTTTGATGGGTACCTACCACCTCCATCTCTGCACAGTGCACAGATAGACATGGAGATGGGGGGCAGGCTGGCCTAGAGGAGTATCTGCCCCAAGAAGTGGATCTGGCTGTCAGAGGGGATAATGGCCAACTCAGCGAGGACGTGTCACCCTAGAAAGTACGTAGCTGCAGATTTAAGGTAATCTGGATCACCCAGGGCTGCATTCTTACCAAGACTCACCCATTCTCCTTTCAATAAACACGCCCCCATTGGAATTCCCTGGCAGTCCACTGGTTAGGACTCAGCACTTAAACTGCCAGGGCCTGGGTTCAATCCCTGGGTGGGGAACTGAGATTCTGCAAGGCAGGCGGCGTGGCCAAAACCAAAAACCAAACAAACAAAAACACTCCCCGATCTTGGCAAGCCTTTTGTTAATTTCCAGAGTTCTGAAAAAGTTGATTCTGACCATTTTTACCCGTTTTCTCCTATCTTTTATGGAGTAGGGAATTTGGGGGGGCCCTTACTCTGCCGTTTTCCCTCACGTCCCCCCTGTGCATTCATCACTGAGTGGCATGTTGAGGTGAGACTTGGCCCAAAGCTGGTTTGACCTCTGTAAAAATATGCACAATCATTGTTTTACTTCCTGATCCTGAGTGAGCAGCCTTTCGTTTAAATAGTTGGTTTTATTCTTTTGCCTCCAAGCTAAGTGCATCCGGGGCACCTTGCAGGGAGGCGTCCACAGCTGAGCCCAGCAGCCTTCCGTAGCGAGGCAGGAGCTGGCTACCCCTTCTGACAGCCAGATCCACTCCTTGGGGTGGATACCCTTCTCTAGGCCAACCTACCCCCGACCTCCACGTATGTTTGTGCAGAGACGGAGGTGGCAGGTCCCAATCACTGTGTACTCCGGCGGGGGGAAAGGACCAGAGAGCAGCTCAGGAAGCTGAAAATACGTTTGGTGGAAAGCTCAGGTGACAATGGGAGGAAGTCGTTCCGGGATGAGGCTTCATAACCCGAGGGTACCAGGAGCCATAAGCCAGGGGTTAAGAGGAGGCGCGGGACCCAGAGTGGCTCTGTCCTCCCTTTTCCTAACACCCCTGGGGTTGGGGGGCGGAGAGGCTGACTTGGAAGACAGGTGCGCTCTCATCAGTTGTACCAATTTCAACACTACCAGCAGTATTTAAGCATCCCATTTGATCCTCAGCCTTGTAAACATTTTTTTTTTTAATTTAACTGTTCTGATGAGTATATAGTGGCATCACATTGTGGTTTTAATTCATGTCTCCTTTATGGTTCACGTAGAACTGTGTTCACACATTGGACCGGCCATTCGGAGCTCCTCTTTTGTGAAGTGCCCGTTCACGTAAAAGTATCTTATTCTATTTCCGCACAGCCCCTGATGCCCTTCTCTGTTCACATCTGCTTAGGTCACTTAATCAAAAGGCATTCGGCAGAGGTGGAGAAGCCCGTGCCAGAGAAGCAGGGTGATCCCGCCCCGTTAAGGACTCGTGGGGAAGAGAAAAGGGCAGTGACCATTTCCAGACTGAGAGAGGCCTTTTCCCTTCGTCACACAGTGGAGAACAGGTCTCGGGGTCCGAAGGCCACCGACCCAAGACGGATTTCTCCACGACAGAAAAGCAGCACCCCACTTCCTAGCGCTTCAGGGCCCCTCTGCTCCTGGAAGCACATCTCTGAACCTCGGGAGGAAGGGGTGACTTCCACTCAGGAGCCCTGTGACCCGATGGGCAGAGTGGACACGGAGGAGGGCTGGGGGCACAGCAGCGCATCTGCCGGCTCTGAGGAGGGGTCCAGCACCCCAAAAACGGGCAGCCAGCCCAGCAGCGACCACGTGGCAAGCTCCCCCAAAGATGGGTTTTCGCAAGAAAATGTGGAGTCTTTGGAGAAGTTACCTGAAACGGACCATCGTCTTTCGGGCACGAATTGCCACTTAGACCACGAAGAAAGCGACTCACGAGCTAGAGTTTCGCTGCAGCCAACTCATCTCTCATCCCCAAACGCAAAGCGTTTTCGAAAAGAAGGGGTTCCTTTAAATCCCGATGTCCCTCCAGAGTCCATGAAAACCCGGAACGCCTCAGTGTCCGAGGTGGATGTAGCTGTTGAAATTAACAAGAAAATAGTGCCCCTTGACTTTTCTATGAGCTCTTTAGCCAAACGAATAAAGCAGTTATGTCAGCAAGAACAGCAACAAGAAGGTGGACAAAATTATAGGAAGTTTCGGGCAAAGATTTGCCCTGGAGAAAATCAAGCAGCAGAAGATGAACTAAGAAAAGAGATAAGGTAACAACTTTTTCCACTCGCCGACTCCTTTTCCTTGCCTCTCACATCCATCACATTAATTTTCTTTAAAGAACTCTTTGACCAGACAGTTCTGCAGCCTGAAATCTTACAGGAATTTTTTTCCCTTAGGTTTTCTCTGCACACCTTTTCCATTGGGTCCAAATCAATCAAGGCCTTCTTCACCCCAATTTGATTCCTTTTCCTGGAGGGTTTCGGCCCATGGTGACTTCTCCCTGCATTGAATTCAGGGCAGCTTTGGGGAACATTGCTATTTCCCATCTTTCCATTTTAACATGTATGAGGAAAACTTATCACATTATCAAAGCTATGATTTCAAGAAGATTGCATCAGATAGGGCTAAGTAAAAAAGTCAATTTAAAGAAAAATCTTCACAATACAGATAATAGCAAACACTGGTCACCAGCACTTTCTTGACAGTAGTCGTGTCCAACATTGTGACTCTTAAAAATGATGAATTCTTTTGAAATAGTTTTTATTTTTTAAATTTTGTCTTTGTGTCACCAGTTACTGAAACGTGCTGTGCACAGGGCAACTCAGCAAGTACGTTGCATTTTTATAGCACTTTTAGCCTGGACCACACAGGCTTTGCCTGATTTCAGTTATAAATTCTTCACCGAGTATTATATAATTTCTTTGTTATTCATAGTGCCTAGCTTACACGGAGAAGGGTTTTCGGGAACCTTTATTTCTTTTAAAAGGTGTGTAATTAATGGAAATGAACCTCTCTGGCTGTGAACTCAGAGGGAGCCAGTGAAGAGAGCCAGGTTCCTTAAATATTTTTAAATAGAGATTTTAATTAAGTTTGCAGACATGTATTGCTCTCCTGTTACCATGGTTTTTGAACGTTGGTATGCCTAAGAATCACTTGGAGAGCTTGTTAATAAACAAGCAGGACCTGTGTATGGCCAGATTCCAGTGTTTCTGCCTTAGTAGATCTGGCGGGTCTTGGGTGTGGAGCCCAGGAATCAGCATTTTTGACAAGTACCCCAGAAGGTCACATTGAGAAGCTGATCCACAAGGGTCTGGCACTGGCTTCTGGCTTTCAGGGCACGGCTGTTGGATTGGCTGTACTTCTGAGCTATTTGTCTGATGAGGTTTACGTTTTCCTGAGAAGCACAGGAAAAAGTATTGAGCTAAAGGTTAGGCAGCAGTGAAGATACTGAGGTTGTGTTTACCAGCTCCTGTTTCTGCATTTTGAATTATAACTAAATATACCAAGCTGTAAAACTTTGTTTCTTTAAGCCAGATGCTAAGTTCTAGTTTATGGTGGGAGATACACCTGCCGAAGACACAGAAGACCCAGGTCTTCAGGCCGGCACAGGTTCTTCCCATGGGCAATCTGCCTGGGGAACCGGACCAGACTCAGGCGGTTCCTGGAAGAGCAGTCAGAGCCAGGGAGTTGGTATTTGTGCCAATTACCAGTTTATTGCCTCTCAGTTCCAAATCCACCCTTTGCCCTGCTTTGCAGTCCTGGAGGCTGAACCATGTAAGCATTTCTCCTGGTGCACTGTTAGACTTGATCAGCAGGGGGCGCTGGAGGGACACTGCAAGACAGCAGGAGCCGCGGCTTCTCTTTTGCTCCTGTGATGCCCTTGTCTTTTCCTCCTACAAGGCAGCCACTGGCAGCAGTGAGGAGGCCCAGCAGTGCTCACCCTGCTACTCCAACCAACTGATTTTCATTCATAAATGAATGAAATGCAGCCACGCCTGTTCCAACAAAGTCTGAAGCTCAGCCTGGGGTGGGCAGGGGGTAGGGGGTGCTCCCCATTAGAAGGATCGATATCCACTATTGACAAAAAGGTACTCATATACAGGTAGCCCTCCGTATCTGCCGGTTCTGCAACTGCAGATCGAAAATTTTTAAAAATTCCAGCAAGTTCCAAAAAGCAAAACTTGAATTTGCTGCGTGCTAGCAACTATTTTACATAGCATTGACATTGTAGTAGGTATTATGAGTAATCTAGAGATGATTTAAAGTATATGGGAAGGATGTGCATAGGTTATATGCAAGTACCGTGCCATTTTATGTAAGGGACGTGAGCATCTGGGCATTTTTGTATCCTGGGGGTCCTGGAACCAATCACCTGCATATACCCAGGGACAACTGTACATATTGGTGGGAGTGTAAACTTTTATAGATCTCCTATCAAAGTAAAGTGTACATATATAATAACACATCTAGAGATTTATCATACAGATACATCCACAGTAGAGAAGATGTATGTAGAGGGATGTTGCACCTTTGTTTGTGTTTCTTAAAATGGATACAACTGAAGTGTCCTTTAGTAGAGAATTTGTCAGACGAATTGGTACATCCACATAATGAATTCCTACATGGACATTAAAAAGAATGAAGTAGGTCTCTATGGGTCTGAAAAAATATCTGAGATGCATTGTTAAGTGATGAGAGTGAAACGGTATGAAGAATTGATTCCATTTTTTGTTTTGTTTTTTGTGGTGCGTGGGCCTCTCACTGCTGTGGCCTCTCCCGTTGCAGAGCACAGGCTCCGGAGGCGCAGGCTCAGCGGCCATGGCTCACGGGCCCAGCCGCTGTGCGGCATGTGGGATCTTCCCGGACCGGGGCACGAACCCATGTCCCCTGCATCTGCAGGCGGACTGTCAACCACTGCGCCCCCAGGGAAGCCCCATTTTTGTTTTTTTTTTTTTTTAAACAGTGTATAGTCAAAGATCTGGAAGGATATGGACCAAATCATTAATAGTAGTAACTAATGTCACCTGGAGAATTGGAGGAATGAATAATGTTATCCTTAGAAAGTAGGATTTTTAGGGACTTTGTCTATTTTATGTGTTTGTACTTTTTTATTAGTGTTTTATAAGCAGAGAAGGAATCTTTTAAAATGTCTTCTAAAATGGGAATTCCCTGGCAGTCCAGCGGTCAGGACTCCGTGCTTTCATTGCTAAGGGTGCGGGTTCAATCCCCGGTTAGGGAACCAAGACCCCACAAGCCGGGCAGCGCAGACAATAAAAGAAATTAAAATGTCTTCTAATTAACATTTTCTGCATGCAGCAAGACGATGTTTGCAGAAATGGAAATCATTGGTCAGTTTAACTTGGGATTTATCATCACCAAACTGAATGCAGATATCTTCATAGTGGACCAGCATGCCACGGATGAGAAATACAACTTCGAGATGCTTCAGCAGGACACAGTTCTCCAGGGGCAAAGGCTCATAGCGTAAGTTCATTTCAGTGTGTTCAGAGTCTTCAGTGTTGTTTCATCCCCCCAGTTTAAGATCTCTTAGCTATAAGTGTGCCTATCTTTATCTCTGTCTAAACCTATCTGTACCTCTCTATCTATCTGTATTTTTTGGCCGTACGTATCCTTACAGCAGATTTTTACACTTTTTGCCTAATACTAGTCATACCTGCCGTTCATGGAGTGCTTATTTGGTGCCAGGCGCTGTTGAAGCAATTTATATTTAATCCTCACAAACGTTTGAGGTAGTTGCTGTGTATTACCACCAACATCTCACAGGTGATAAAACTGAGAGACGTTTAATAACTTGCCCAAGGTCACACAGCTAATGGATTCTTTTAAGTATCAAAAGATACTTAAAGCTCTTTTAAGCTGTTCAAAAATGCTGATCACTGGTTGGCCAGAAAATCCTTTTGATGAAGAGCAATTTATAGTACAGAGTATATCTCCCTAGAGTACATGGAATTCATACATTCAGAAGGTCAGCAGTGCCTGTGTGTCTGTCCTCAGCTGTGGTAGAGCGATACCAGTGATTAGTCACTGCAGAATTTGGTATTTATCTCTCTTTTGCCAAATTGAATGTTTTACACTGACCATTTTACAAGGTGGTGTGATGGTGTAGCATATAAACCAGAAGTCTTTCCTTAAGCGAAGTCGTAAGGAGAGGTCTTGGATTTTCATTTCGGAAATTAAACTACGTAATTAACTCAGATCCCAACGGCAGCAGATCCCAGCATGAAGAAGTTACCACTAAAACAGCCACTCAGCTGGAAAACATACCTAGTTTATTTGCCGAGTACCCTGTATCCTACAGAATGGCTTAATTATATTTATTTTCAGTAGGAGTAAGTAGTAATAGTAAAGACATTGAATGAGCCACTGTATAATACTGAGCTATTCCTGCCCCTGTTACAGAGGTCGTTTATTTTTTAGCCATTTGGTGTAAGTACGGTCTCATTTGTGGCATTTCAAGTTGACCTGGATAATCACAGGCCACTGTGGGTCCCATGTGGATCACACTTCAGGATGAAAGGATAAAGACCACGACTGCATCCTTTCCTACTGGCCCTGCATAGTTTGGCCCTGATGACCTCTTCAGCTGTTCCTAAGCCCTCTTCTCCTGTTCTCTATACTCTGGCCATCCTTCCTTTTCCCTTGACAGGCCTGATGAATTCCTACAGAGCCATTAAGCAGAATGAAGCAGATCTTTGTGTGTGGCTCTGGAAACATCCATGGTCCATCCTAGGGCCTTTTTACAGACTGTTGTCTCTGCCTAGAATACTTGCCCCTGCACCCACCCCTCACCCCCATCACCTGATAACTGCCACTCAGCCCCAGATCTCAGCTCAAAGGTCACTTCCTCAGAGGAGCCTTCCCTGACGCCCTCTCTCTCCAGGCCAAGTCTTACATGCTCTGTGCTCCTATGGCCCTGGGTGTCTCTTCTTCCTGATTCTCAGTGTAGTTTGTAATTACAATTTGTTTGTTTGACTGTTTGATCAATGTCTTTTTTTTCCCCACTAGACTGTTTCATGAGAGCAGAGAACGGGTCTGTGTTTGCTCACCTTTATATCTCCTGCTTTAGCGGTGTCTGTCTTACTAAGCACTCAGTAAATCCAAGAGGAGAGATGGTTGGATAAAGAATGCAGGCAGGGGGGACTTCCCTGGCAGTCTAGTGGTCAAGACTTCGCCTTCCAGTGCAGGGAGTATGGGCTCGATCCCTGGAGCTAAGATCCCACATGCCTTGGGACCAAAAAACCAAAACATAAAACGAAAGCAATATTGTAACAAATTCAATAAAGACTTTAAAAATGGTCCACATCAAAAAAAAAAAATCTTTAAAAAAAAAGAATGCAAGCAGGATAGCAAAACAGATGCTGTTTCTTCTGTTTTCAAATGTCTGTAGTGACCGAACCCAACTTTTCAAATTGTCTTTATTGTGAGGAGGAAAAGTAGCATTTTTAGGTCATGTCGTTATCTTGGAGAAGAGAATTAAAAGACAGTCATTGGGGTGGTGTGGCAGATTGAGGAAAGGCAGACTACTTTTGGAGTTACTCTAACTTCTAAAAAGAACTTAAAAAAAAATTAAAAGAAAATGCTCGGAGTTTTGTGACAAGAGAGGCTCATAGCTGGAAACATGTTATTCGTGTTGCTTTTTGAAATGAATTCAAAGAATCACAGAATTGTTGTTTTAGTTTCATTTCTGCTTTAGAGCCAAACGTTTGACTTCAAGGTCTAGTTTGGGTCTCTGTTTTTCAGACCACAGACTCTCAACTTAACAGCTGTCAATGAAGCAGTTCTAATAGAAAATCTGGAAATATTCAGAAAGAATGGCTTTGACTTTGTTATCGATGAAAACGGTAAGTTATTACTTAGGACTGTAGAAGTGTGTCCTTTTAGAGCTGAGAACGATCTTTTTTTATTTGATAAATTTATTTATCTTATTTATTTATTTTTGGCTGTGTTGGGTCTTCGTTGCTGCATGCGGGCTTTCTCCAGTTGCGGCGTGTGGGCTTCTCATTGCGGTGGCTTCTCTTGTTGCAGAGCACAGGCTCCAGGTGTGTGGGCTTCAGTAGTTGTGACTCTCGGGCTCTAGAGCGCAGGCTCAGTAGTTGTGGCGCACAGGCTTAGCTGCTCCACGGCATGTGGGATCTTCTCGGACCAGGGCTCGAACCCGTGTCCCCTGAATTGGCAGGCGGATTCTTAACCACTGCACCACCAGGGAAGCCCGAGAACGATCTTTGAGGTCATACACTTCAGCGTATTTTATAAGAGCTGAACATGCTTCCCCCCAAAAGCGTTTTGCTTCTGCCCTCTCTTTCAGATGTTCCTTACAAATAGCACCCAAATGAAACGGATTTTTCAAATGACGGCTTTTTCTCCAAATTTTCTTCTTTTAGCGCCGGTCACTGAAAGAGCTAAATTGATTTCCTTGCCAACTAGTAAAAGCTGGACCTTTGGGCCCCAGGACATAGATGAACTGATCTTCATGCTGAGCGACAGCCCCGGTGTCATGTGCCGGCCTTCCCGGGTCAGGCAGATGTTTGCCTCCAGGGCCTGTCGGAAGTCTGTAAGTAAAGAAAGCTTATTTGCAGGAGCCTGGCGGATCTGCTCCAGCTCACGGGCCTTGGAAGTTCTCAGGAGCCTGGCGGATCTGCTCCAGCTCACGGGCCTTGGAAGTTCTCAGGAGCCTGGCGGATCTGCTCCAGCTCATGTGCAGGAGCCTGGCGGATCTGCTCCAGCTCATGTGCAGGAGCCTGGCGGATCTGCTCCAGCTCACGGGCCTTGGAAGTTCTCAGGAGCCTGGCGGATCTGCTCCAGCTCACGGGCCTTGGAAGTTCTCAGGAGCCTGGCGGATCTGCTCCAGCTCATGGGCCTTGGAAGTTCTCAGGAGCCTGGCGGATCTGCTCCAGCTCACGGGCCTTGGAAGTTCTCAGTTCAGCCCCTGACTTGTCAGCCTTATTAAATGTGGGTGATGGTCGCTCTGGGCTGTGTACGTAGAGTCCCATTGTCCTCAGCCATTGTAACACGTAAGCCCTGCACGTCTGCCTTAGGTCAGACCTCCGACCCATAATTACTGCTGTTTCTCAGCGTCCCTGAAGCAGTGTCCTCAGAGCTTTCGTCAGTCCCACGCAGTTAGCTGGGTATCCACGTTGTTCGTCTATGGACCTTATGGGCATTAATGACACTGGTGGGTAAAGATGAGGTGCCGCCAGCCCTCAAGGGCCCTGCACGAGATTATCCAGAACCCTGCAGTCGGCTCGCTTTTCACAGGAGCCCCAAGGGCGGGCACTGCGTATTGTCTGGCTCCCGCTGCTCAGACTGGTTCCAGAAAACGCTAGCAGTGGTAGGTGTTGAGCCTGATGTCAAAGCAGAGCACGTGTGTTTGCATCACCTGGCCCACCCTTCATTCACTCAGCAGAGACCCCTTGAGCCCCCGCTGGGTGGCCGGCCCTGGTCCGGGTGCTGGGGGCACAGGTCGGCAGATGAGTCCTTGCCCTCGTGGAGCTTATAGTTTAGTGGGGGAAAGGTACATAACATTAATAACGGCAGCCTCAGATACAAATTCGGTAAAGAGAACAGTATGGGGGTGGGAAGTGAGCACCGGGAAGTGAGGCGGGTGAGGCTGTCTGAGGAGGTGACCTCCCAGCTGACCCTTGGAAGGTGAGCTGGAGCCCCTTGGGAAAGAACTTTCCAGATAGAAGAAATAGCAAGTGCAAAGGTTCGGGGTGTTTGGCGAAGCCAGAGGCTGACCCCGTGTGACGGATGGGGGACCGGGATGGGAGTGGGGCCCCGTCCGGGGACCCACTTAGGGTCCTTGGGATCCTGGTCCGAACCTGGGCGTCTGCGCTGCATGTGTCAGGAGGTGCTGGAGGGTGACCATGGGAAAGAGACCACAGAGAGGATGTCACAACAGAAATGAGGGAGGTGGGGCAAGGGCTGTGGCATTTTCACCTTTGGGGGCGGTGGGGTTCAGCATTCTCTGTTAGACACGTTGTGTTTGAGATCCTATTAGATGTGAGAGGAGGTGTCTGAGAACAGTCACGTCAGTGAATCCAGAGCCAGGGGAAGTGTCAGTGCTGGGGAGAAAGGTTTAGGTTTTCTAAGTTACGGCCGTGGCGTCGGATGAAATTCCTCCAGGCAAGAGTTTGATGAGAGAATAGGGCCCCGGACCTGACTTCAGCCACAGATGGTTCTTTGATAAAGGCCTAACCTTGATCTCCCCATCCTGGAGTCTGGGGTAGGAGTCAGAGCTGGGCCTGGCCTGTGCTGATGGCCAGGTGTTCACAATGCCGTGTCCTCGTGTGACGCAGAGATCTTTGGGGCCATGGGCCGCTCCTCAGTCCCCATGCTGGCGGGTCCCTGGCACTGCAACGCTGTCTCCGCGTAGCACACGGGCTGACGGGGGCGGGCTGTCCTCTGCTCCACCTGTGGGCCCCGTGTGCTACGCTCGGCTCTAGCCACACCTGCCACACCATCTCCTTCCCGCCTCAAGTCCTCGCCCGCTGTCCCTCTGCCTGGATGCCCCGCTCCGCACGCCTTCTTCGCCCACCTGGCCCCCTCCCATCCTCGGGTCTCCCTGAGCACCCAACTGAAGTAGCCTCTCCCGGGTGCTCAGGCACAGCCCGAGGGCTACAGAGGACAGACAAGGCGAGCTGTTTCATTGCAGGGAGGCAGGGACGTTTGAGCAGCAGCCTGCGGGAGAGGGAACATGAGAGATGCAGATATCTGAGGGAAGCGTATCCTGGGTAGAGGGCACAGCCAGTGACAAGGTCCTGAGTCAGGTACTCGCGTTACGGGCTTGTACTAGAGGCAAGGGCGTGCCGGTGTGGCTGCAGTGGGGGCGGAAGGGCTGCTTGCTCGCAGGTGTGGGCACTAAGGCCAGTGAGGGCCAAGTCAAGTGATGCACTTGGGCTTTTATCCAGGTGGGGGGCGGGGCTTCGAAGAGGAGCCACGTGATCTGATGCACCTTTAAAAGGAATCACTGGCCGCAAGTGGAGGACGAGTTGAAGGGAGAAGGAGGAAAGTGGGGACGCCCATTAGGAGGCCGCTGCAGTCGCCATGGTGGGAGGTTGGGGTGGCTGGGATGTGGATGCTGGTGGAGCTGGTGAGACTGGTTGGTCCTGGACGGGAGTGGTCAGCGTCTCTCCTGAGGATGTGCTACCATGACAGAGCCACGGAGGGGCTGGATGTCACAAAGAGGCCGAGGGCTGAGATACTAGAGGGTAGGATTCTTCGGGGGAGGACTTTTCAGGGAATTGTTGCTTTTGTTGTAATCTTGTCCAGCCTCTTTGTAGAGAACAGGGCTTCTGAAGAGTTGCTTTTCTAACCAAAAACCAGTAAAACTTTAATGTAAGCCATCATGTCTCACATGCAGGTGATGATTGGAACTGCTCTTAACACAAGTGAGATGAAGAAACTCATCACCCACATGGGGGAGATGGACCATCCCTGGAACTGTCCCCACGGAAGGCCCACCATGAGACACATTGCCAATCTGGACATCATTTCTCAAAACTGACAACATTTCTCTTCTTTTTTTTTTTTTTTTTTGCGGTACGCGAGCCTCTCACTGTCGTGGCCTCTCCCGCTGCGGAGCACAGGCTCCGGACGTGCAGGCTCAGCGGCCATGGCTCACGGGCCCAGCCGCTCCGCGGCATGTGGGATCTTCCTGGACCGGGGCACGAACCCGCGTCCCCTGCATCGGCAGGCGGACTCTCAACCACTGCGCCACCAGGGAAGCCCTAACATTTCTCATTTTAAAGAGCTATTGATCTTATTGCAGATTTTTCTGTTTTTCAAGGCAGGGTTTTAAGTAATCATTTTGGGGTTTGTTTCTCAGTGAACCTGCTGCTTAAAAATGCATCAGATCCGTTTAGAAGTGATCTTGAGAACTTTTTCAATCCATATGGAGCACTGCTTGCAACATTTTTTGCTTCACATTTGAACATGCGTGCGTGTGTGTGTGCGTGTGTGTGCGTGTGTGTGCGTGTGTGTGTGCGTGTGTGTGTGGTGTAGTAGCAAGAGCATGTTTTACAGAGAGCGCTTCGGAAGTCGCCTAGACTTCTGCTCTGGCCCGACGTATCTTAGCCTGCCACTTTCAGCTCTTAATGATGATTAAGCCCATAATGGTTTAACTTCATAAATTGAAAATTATGGTCCTTTTGAGTTAGTCATTGTCAACCCTGATGCGTACTAAATTTAGAAGATAATCCAAAGATACCCAAGGGATATCCTCTGTCCAGCTGGAAGAAATCGACCAGGTGGGGTGAGGTCTCTTGTTCTTTTTGTTGTTTTTGCCTGCGCTGCTTGCGGGATCTCAGTTCCCTGATCAGGGATTGAACCCAGACCACGGCAGCAAAAGCCCGGAATCCTAACCAGTAGGCCACCAGGGCACTCCTGGGGGGGTCTCTATTTTTAAATGTTCTCTGCTGCAGCCAGGGTGGCTAAGAGCGTGGTAGGCAAGGGGAAATAAAAGGCTTTGATTTTTCTGTAACTTTGATGCTGTGATTTGGTTTTCTGGGAGTGTGAACTGCAAAACGGTCTAGTTACTGACTGGTACGGGAGGTAGAAGAATCCCTGTGTGTTGTCAAATGGTTTTTAATGGAGTCTCATCCCATTTGAACTCTGCTAGAAATGGAAGTAAAAATGCCCTCTGCGGGGTCCAGATGGCGGTTGGGGTACAGTGGCCAGTGTGGGCCTCCCACCCACACCCTTCTCTCGACCTCTCTGCCCAGACAGTGGGCTTCCTTCCATTTACAAACTTAGAATTCCTTAGGTGTAAGGAGACAGTCAAGTAATGGTCATTGCCACTTGTGCAAGCACTGCACTGGTGGACCTGTCCGAAAGATTTAATATTTGCAAGAACTCTGCATATCGGGGTTTGTGGGAGGCAGGCCTTCCCGAGAGACCACCTGTCCTCATCCCAGAACCCTTGAAAACCTGCTCTATGTGGCCAAGGGGCTCCGCAGGTGAGTAAGGGAAGGGTGGTGAGATGGGGCGAGTACCCTGGGTTGGCTGGGTGGGCCCCGTCTAGCCCGTTGCTTCTGAAAAGTGGAGAGCTTTTCCCAGCTGGGCCAGAGAGAGGAACGTTGCTAATTTCGAAGATGGAGGAAGGCGGCCTCTAGAAACTGGAAAAGGCAAGGACATAGATTCTCCCCTGGAGCCGCCAAGGGAACCAGTCCTGGTGGTTTCCTAACTTACAGAACTGTGAGATGATACACTTGTGTTGCTTTAAGCCACTAAGTTTGGGGTAATTCGTTTAGGGCCATAATGAAAAAGTAACACCTGAGTTATTCTAGTGTTACAGCGAAGATAAAGGCTGAGAGAGGCCTTGGGCGCGGCAATTAGTAGAGCTGGGAAAACCCTGGTCAGGTGCTTCCAGCTTCAGAGCTCTGCTTTAAGGGCTGAGCACGCGCGGCGGCCCGTTTAAGAGCGGGGTGGGGCCTGCGGTTGCCTGGAGACGGGCAGGATCAGGTCGCCGCGCCGCCTCCGTCTGGGATTGGCGGAGTCCCACGGCGTCCCCAGCGAGGTGAGCGCCCCCGCGGGGTCCCGGGGTCCCAGGCCGTGGTTGCGCCGCGACGGACACGACCTTGCCTTGCACTCCGGGACTCACCTGTGCGTCCTGCTTGATGCACCGGGATGTCTTCAGTGGGGTCAGTTTGGGAAGGCCACAGAAACTGTGGCTTTGGAGCCCTGTGCCTCAGCTCTAAGACCTTGGGCAAATAATTAGCACAAGATTTTTTCCTTGACCCTGGTAGTGCGGTCCTAGGGAGTAGGTAGCCGATGATTTCGAGTTCAAAAACAGGAAAGTGAAAAAATAATCACTTCATTATCGATTGGGCACACTGTCTGATCCGTAGGGATTTTGTGCATCATCTCCTTATAACCAGACAAAGGTGCTGTTATTCCTGTTTGACAGCTGAAGCAGAAGGACCTCAGGTAACAGCTGGGAAGGGGCAATGCAGCTCATGAGCACTTCGCCATGCTGACACACGAAGAGACAGGCTTTTAAAGTATGAACTGGTGGCATGTGAGATTTTAGAGGTTAAGTCGGTATTTTTCACACACAGGATTGCTCTTCTTACTGGAGCACTATTTGAAAAGAAGTGGTAGATGGTGTTTCCAATTTAAAAAATTTTAGGAAACAACCAATGCAATATTGAAATAATATTTTTATAAACTGGTGAGACTCGATACTTGTAATTAATTTTTCAGGCTGTAGGAAGAGAGTGATAATGACATTGGGGTTGTAAAACGAGACACAATTCGTATTTTTCAGGTAAAACTCATCAACGCCTTGAAACAAACAGCTTTCAACCAAAGGAGTCATTCGATACTTACCTGTATAAAGCAACCCTTAGGTCTTCTAAAGGCAATGGTGAAAGAAAAGAAAAGAGCAGATAAAAAAGGGGATAAGTTGGCCTGCTCTCCCTCATCTCTCTCCGATTATACAGAGTTTTCCAAACAAGATGGCAATGCTGCTCGGCAAGGTACGTCCCCAGGTGCTGTGCCGCCATTGGACACGCAGCTCAAAGAACCAGGACTCAAGAGAGAGTGCAAAAATAATGATCTGCAGGATGAAGATACCACCCAGTATGAAGAGCCCATTCTGACCAAACTCATAGTAGAAAGGTGATTTTTTTTTTTTTCTTTTGAAAGGTGATTTTAATGAGCTGCATCATCCGTGCTCCCTTTTCTACGACTTTCATGCTCTCTGTTCTCTGTCTCTTGATAATCTCTTACTGTAGCTTTACTTCCATCTCCCTAGATGACGGTAAACATCTATGTCTTTAGCACTGTTCTCTCTCCGAGAGTTTTAGGTTCAGATTTTTACCTCCCTAGTGGACATCGTCCACTGGACTTCAAACTTTCTGTGTCCCAACACAAAGACTGCAGGACTTGAAGTACCATGATCTGGATTTGAGTCTTAGCTCTAGGACATCAACCCCAACACCGAACCTTTCTGAGCCTCAGGTTCTTAATGGGGGGAAATAAATGAGTATTCGCACCTTAGAAGGTTCCTCTAAACGTTGCAGTTTCTCTCCCAGCCTTTGGCTCCTCCCTTGGTCCCTGTTTCTATCAGGGCATCCAAGCTCCAAGTCGCAGAACTAATCTCTTCCCTACCCCTGCCTTTTGTGTTTCTTTTTCCTCTGTGCTTCTCTCATTCATCCTTTTCGCTACGCACAGACTTGTCTTCATACCTCTTGCTTGGGCCATTGGACTCACTTCCTAAAGAGTCCCTGCTTCTAGCCTCTCTCCCCAGGCCTCGTAGATTTACCTTCCTAATGCTGACTTGGTTTACATCACTCCCTGTATGAATTATCTATGTAACAAGTTACCCCAAAACATGACAATTAAAGCAATAAATATCACGTAGTTTATGGGGCTCAGGAGTCTGGCAGCAGCTTTGCTGGATGCTGGATGGTATTGGGTTAGGATCTCATGAGGTTCAGCGAAGATGTCAACCAGGGTTCGTCTAAAGGCTTGGCCGGCTGGACAGTCTTTTGCAGTGGCTCCCTGGGGTGGCCGTCAGTCTCAGTTTCTCATCACATGGACTGTCTCCGCAGGACTGCTTGAACGTCCTGCCGGCATGGCAGCTGGCTTCCCTGGAGAGTGATCAAGAGAGAGCAAGCTTTGGGAGCCTCAGTGTCTTTTACAACCTAGTCTCGGACGTCACCTTCTGTCATTTCCACAACAGCCTGGTGGTCACACAGGTTGCCTCCCTGGCTTGACTGTTGTACACAGTGCTGCTATGAACATTGGGGTACATGTATCTTTTTGAATTAGAATTTCTGTCTTTTCTGGATATATGCTGGATCATATGGTAACTGTATTTTTAGTTTTTTTAAGGAACCTCCATACTGTTTTCCATAGTGACTGCCATTAATTAGAATTTAAAAAAAATGATTGCTGAATTTTATCATACTTTTCTGGCATCTTGATATGAACATGGTTTTTCTTCTTTGATTTGCCGATATCATGAATTATAGGCTTTCTAATGTTTACTCTTCCTTGGATTCTTGGAATAATCCCAGTGTGGTCATAGCTGTCACAGGTCCATTTGTTTTCCACCTCACTTACCTCAGAGCCTAGAGGCAAGCTAGGTGACACATCACACATTATCCATTCGGTGCTGAACTAAACATCTGGGTGCTGTTCTCGGTACCTCCCTTCCCCAAAGGCAGCACGTCAGCAAGCCCTGTTGGTTCTATGTCCAGAATATATCTTAAAAATATTATCATAGTAAAATACACATAGCATAAAATGTACTATTTTAACCATTTTAAGGATAAATCCAGAGGCATTAAATACACTCGCCATGTCATGCAACAATCCTCACTACCCATTTTCAGAATGTTTTCATCACCTCAGACAGAAAATTGTCCAGAATATTCCATACGCCTCCATCTCTCTCCCCTCTCACTACTCCATCCCGGCAGTTAGCTCCCCACAACACACAGTCCGTTCTCCAAGGCAGCTGGGGTGATCTTTTTAAGATGTAAATCTGGTCTTGTCCAACCCACCTCTTAAAACCCTCTCATGATTCCTCCTAGAGCTTTTCGATTTTATAGCAAGTCTTTATCACGGCCCAGCCTCTTCTTCCCCTGGTCTCCCTCCCATCCATTGCTCACCTACTCAGTGTGGTCCAGCTGTGCAGCTGGACTTGAGCCGGCAGGCTCGCTCCTGCCTCAGGGCCTTTGCACTTGCTGTTTCCTCTTCCTGGGGATCCTCTTCTTCTCCAGGTTCTTTGTTATAAGTAGCTGTCTCCTTACTCCTGATCACATTCCCCGATCATTTCTTTCACAAAAACTGAACACGATCTAGAATTATCTTGTTCATTTGTTTCCTTTTTACTGTCTCTCCTCTTTGAGCCATAAACTCCTGAGGGCAGGAACTTGTTCACAGTTGCAGTCCTGGTACTTAGAAGGGGGCAGGCACACAGTGGTCCTCGGCGGGGAATGCTTGTTGAGTGAATGTGAGATACTTGTACTTTTTCATTGATGTTCATTACGTATTTTAACACACAGTCCACTGAGGTGTGCTCACATGATTCATTGCCTTAAGCTTTGTTTCATTGTAGCTACGAAGGGGAAAAAGTCCGTGGACTGTATGAGGGAGAAGGCTTTGCCATCTTTCAAGGAGGCTGTACCTACCACGTGAGTTATACCTTTTGGGACTGGGTAGGGCAGACAGTGCAGGGTGATAACTTTAGATTTACATCTTCAGAAAGTCCACTGATTCCTCAAAAGAAATTGGAAGTACTTGATGCTGATTTTATTTTGAACCCTGAGTGCATATTTTAAGGTAAAAACATGACTACTTTAGTACAAAGTAGTCATTTTAGATTTTTCCTTTTGCCAAGTTTTATTTTGTACAAACAACATTAAGGTCACTAAAGTAAAAAACAAAGAGTAAAAAATCCCAGTATCCTTTTGCCATAAATGTTTTCAATTTGCTGTGTCTTTTTTTGGGGGGGGAGGGGTGGGCCGCGTGGCTTGCAGGATCTTAGTTCCCCGACTGGGGATCGAACCCGTGCCCGCTGCAGTGGAAGTGCAGAGTCTTAACCATTGGACTGCCAGAGAAGTTCCTCTTTTATTTCTTTTTCTTTTTCTTTTTCTTTTTTTTTTTGTGGCCTCTCCCGTTGTGGAGCACAGGCTCCGGACGCGCAGGCTCAGCGGCCATGGCTCACGGGCCTAGCCGCTCCGCGGCATGTGGGATCTTCCCGGACTGGGGCACGAACCCGTGTCCCCTGCATCGGCAGGTGGACTCTCAGCCACTGTGCCACCAGGGAAGCCCCCCTCTTTTATTTCTTGAATGGATGGATCAGTGTTTTTACATGGGCGTATTAATTTTGCAGATAACACCTTGAATCTTTTTTCAGTTATGAATACATTGCTGTATTAATGTATGGTTTCCATAGCTTAAAAGTTTGTTTGTGGTAAAATGTACATTAAACTTACCATTTTTAAGTGTTAGTATCAGTGGCATTAAGTACATTTACATTGTTGAACAACCATCACCACCGTCATCTCCAGAACTTTTTCATCATGCCAAACTGAAACCCTGTTCCCATTAAGCACTAAATTCCCATTCCCTCTTCCATAATTATTTAAAATACTGCACAGTGCTCTAATTTACCATTCAGAACTATGCCATAATTATTAGATACTTCTGGGGTGTTTTCATTTTTTGTCTTTATCAATGATGCTACAGTGGCAGTAGTCATTCATCGTTCGTTCAGATTATCCAGGAAACGTGTGCTTATTATAGAACAGATTTTTGTAGTTGAGGTCAAAAGGCACAGGTTTCAGTATCCTGATTTTTCCCATTAACATAACATGTTCATTTTCCTGTGTTATAAAAACTCTTAAAAATGCCATTTATGGGAATTCCCTGGTGGTCCAGTGGTTAGGACTCTGCACTTTCACTGCTGAGGGCCTGGGTTCAGTCCCTGGTCGGGGAACTAAGATACCACAAGCCATGCAGCTGGCCAAAAACAAAAGAAAACAAAACAACCCCACGCCATTTATTATGTCATTAAATGTCATTAAAATGACTGTGCCTCTGGCCTCTGCCAGTTCTGGCCTTTGTAGTGTTTCTTTATCCTGATGAGAATCTTCCTTCACCACTGTGGTGCTTCTACAAGGCACCAGTGTGTATACCATTCAAAGATACCTAGTGCTTGACCACACGGGATAAACCCCTCCCGGGCTGCTGAGGATGTGATCACAGCTCCTGCTAACCCTGGGTGTCCTCAGGTATGCAGTCACCTGGTAGCTCAAGCCTGACCAGGCAGCCTTGCCCTTCCCACTAATGAGAGGCAAACACCCCTTTATTTCTGGAGGAGCCCCCTTCCTCGCTGCCAGCTACCTGCTTTGTAAACTTTGCATATTTTCCTTAGACTCAGATTCTTGCGATTGAAAGTCGTCATCAGTTGGACCTCCTTTAAACAGTGAAGGAGGCAGACCCAGTGGAACGACCCAGTAGCCCCACGACCCACAGGGGTCCGACCTGCGTTGGTCACATGTTTAGATCGCAATTTCCTAAAGAGAAAGCTGGAAAACAAACATTTCACGAAACACTTGCCCTTCCCGTGTAGATGAAGCGCGATCCCTTCTGTTCTATCAATACTCTGTTAAACAAAACAAAACTCTGCTTCTTGCGACCACGATTGAGTCCATAATCCAAACGAGAGCCTCAGCCTGCAGTTGGAAGCTCTCTGGCTGCCCCCAGTTTCCCTGAGCGCCAGCCCTGCCTGATGTGTGGCTAGGTTCACCTGGATGGATGATATAACGGACCTTCTCGCTAGTGAAGTTAAGGCAGTGGTTCTTAAAGCGTGTTCCCAGGGACCAGCAGCAGCATCTGGGAATTTGTGCAGAGTACAAATTCCTGGGCCCCAGCCCAGAGCTGGTGATGAATCAGAATCTCCAGCGTGCAGGGCGGGCCCAGTAATCTGTGCTTTCACCTCCCCCCACCCCGGTGGCTGTGAAACACAGTCGAGTCTAGAACCACTGCGTCAGGGCACTGTTTACATAGCTTCTCGGTTCTCTCCAGTCATCAACCCCTGAGCTCACCACCTCCTCTAAAGAAGTGATTCCGAGGAAGGACTGGGTGTAATGTTATACGCGTTTTCTCTGATTGCATTGCGACATTCAGGTGTGTGAAGTTTTTAACAACCAGTTCCTATACGTTAACAATAGATACTCTAAATGAACGATATGAACAACTGTACATTATGTATACTTGTGTTTGTGTCAATACACACACACGCTCACACGTTCTGATAATTCCCAGTAAGGGAAAACAAAGTGTGACGTTGACAGATGTCATAATTTCTGATATCCAGATAATGGTTTTAATCTAGTCTAAACAATTTTCAAAAGACCCTTAAACTTTGAAATGCAAAGCCCAAAACATATGAGTTCTTTTGAACTCTAGAGTTTTCCAACAGCTTAATTAGGTGAGGAAGGCTGAATTTACAGCTCAGTTTAACAACTGTGCAACACTGCCTAGTGCCAGTTTTAGGGAACTGGGTTTTTTTGGACTCCTACTCAGATCCTTTTTAGAACAGGGTGGACGCCAGTGTGTTGCCAGCTCCCAGCTGAACGCTGGACAAGCGTATTTGTCGAACATGTTTCCATTTTAAAAGCTGAATCCCTGGGTGGCAGTTGTGTAAATCAAGATTGGGCCTAATGCTTTGTTGCTCTGTTTCAAAGGGTATGTTTTCAGAAGGACTCATGCATGGACGGGGGACTTACGTCTGGGCTGATGGATTGAAATATGAGGTAAAGCGTATAGTATGTTATAGTTCTAAGTGAATTATGTGATTTAATGGTCAGGTTCCCACAATTAAACATACTAGTTTCATAAAAGTAACTCAGCACATGGGTTAAAAAAAAATCCATAGAACCAAAGAACAGAGGTGACAAGTTAGTTGTTACCGCAGGGGACCCTCTGTAAACTGTGTCCAGTTTCATTTGTATATTCTAGAGGTATTCTTCAGCCTCTCCCATATTTTTGCAAACACAAATAGTTTATTTTTTTTTAAAGATTTAATTTTATTTATTTTTGGCTGCGTTGGGTCTTCGTTGCTGCGCGTGGGCTTTCTCTAGTTGTGGCGAGCGGGGGCTACTCTTCGTTGCGGTATGCGGGCTTCTCATTGCGGTGGCTTCTCTTGTTGTGGAGCGTGGGCTCTAGGCATGCAGGCTTCAGTAGTTGCGGCATGTGGGCTCAGTAGTTGTAGCTCGCGGGCTCTAGAGCGCAGGCTCAGTAGCTGTGGTGCACGGGCTTAGTTGCTCCACGGCATGTGGGATCTTCCTGGACCAGGGCTCGAACCCATGTTCTCTGCACTGGCAGGCGGGTTCTTAACGCCTGTGCCACCAGGGGAGCCCTATAAATAGTTTGTTATACACTCTCTTCTGTACCTTTTTTCTCTAGAGACCAAACCATACCCACTCACTCAGATCTAGCTATCTCTACTGGCTGCTTGTGCTGCGTTTGGGCCTCACTTAACGGTCTTGCCGGGTTAGGGAATGTGTATTTTTAGACCAGTGCCTCTACAGTGCGTGTGGGCCTGAAACGCTGCCCTGAAAATCACAGTTGCAGAGCTGCTAACGCGATGGTGTTCATAAGTCGTAATGAAAGTATTTAAAGCAGGGGATATAAGGCTCACATGCAAACAACAGCCAGGTTAGGGAAAGAGGCACGTTTGGGCCAGGTGGGCAGCTAAGTGGACTGGGCAGTGGGAGATGAGGCTGGGGAAGAGCGAGGGGAGGGTCCACCTTCATTGTCACGGAGGGGAGAGAACAGCCGAGGTCCAGGGCGGCCAGAGGATTGTGTCCCAACTGCCATTTCAGGCCAATCTTTCCTGGGAAACTCCCCCCTCCCCCCTGCCCCCAAGCCCCGCCTCCTGGCCTGGACCTCTGGTTCATCAGCTCTGGAAGGTCAGGTGGGGCTCATTCTTGCAGACACAGAGCCACCCCCTTCACAGACACACAAACACCCAGTCAGGGGAGGGTTTATGGGCAGGATTCTGGCTCTCACAGAAGCATCCTCTGGGAGGTTGGCTGGCCTCTTGGGACCTCTACTGGGACCTCGCCTCCAGGAGTTCATGTTCCTGGAAAAGATCCCGATGCCTCTGGGCTGAGGTGTGGGGGGCACCACATACTGGCCGCTCATCCTGGGGCAGGACGTTGGCTGGTGTGTCTGCAGTATATTAGGGTTTCCACCAGTGATCCCTGAGCCTGGGTAATCATCAGCATGTCCTGGGGGTGACACTGGACCCCAGTGAATTAGCCGCCTCCGAGGCGGGTTCCGGAATCCAAAATTCTCAAGGCCAGGCTTGGAAGCCACCACTGTACCACGTCACCTGCTGGCTTCTTCGATCTTACTCTGCACACAGCTTTCCCGATAGCTCATTCCGCCCGGGCTTCTGTCCGGGGGAGGGACCAGGTGTGGGAGGATGGGATGTGTAGAGACAGGAGGAGGGGGGTGGGAGCTGGAGGGGGTATTCAGCCGTTTCCAAGGGAGGAGAGACCGGCGTGGTGTCCGCATCTCCAGCAGCCCACAAGACGAGGGATCGCTCCGCTGCCTTCTTTCTGCCACGCTGATGACCATTTTGCCCTAGGGGGACTTTGTGAAAAACATCCCCATGAACCACGGCGTCTACACGTGGCCGGATGGCAGCACCTACGAAGGAGAAGTGGTCAACGGCATAAGACACGGACTCGGCATGTTCAAGTCCAGCACGCAGCCCGTGTCCTACATCGGCCACTGGTGCCACGGCAAGAGACACGGCAAGGTGGGTGAGGCAGCCGCGCGACCCCCGGCTATGAATGGGATGTGCAAACACAGAGAGCAGGAGGTGGGGGGGCTGTGAAGGGTATATTCACTTTTTTTTTTAATGAGGTGAAATTCACATCACGTGAAATTAACCATTTTACAGTGAACAATTCAGGGGCATTTAGTACATTCAGAGTATGGTGCCACCAGCACCTCTATCTAGTCCCCAGACATTCTCATCATCCCCAAATAAAACCCCATACCCATTAGGCAGTTACTCCCCACCTCCCCAGCCCTGGGCAACCACTCTAGGGGTTTACCTATTCTGAATATTTTGTATAAATGGAATCAGACAATATGTGACCTTTTGTGTCTGGCTTCTTTCACTGGTTCTTTTGGGTATATACCTAGGGGTGGAATTGCTGGGTCCTATGGTAACTTGATGTTTAGCATTTTGAAGGACCACCAAACTGTTTTCCGTGGTGGCTAAACCAGTTTACACTCTCACCAGCAATGTAGGTTATAGGTACTTTGAAGCGAGGTTGCTGTTTTTGGTACTATTGTCTCACTTTTATATAGGATGATAAAATACTGTAGCACTGTTTTTAGAAAATGTCAAAAGAAAAAGAAAGTCTGTCTTCATAATTATCACCTTACTCAGATTTAGGCCGTTCCCTCGTGTTCTGCATTCTGTTTTTCTGTTTTTTAGCTCAAAGCAGGTCAGTTCAGATATTTGGGGGAGTTGGGGATGGTGACTTCTAGATGGAGGCACCAGGATGGCTGCAAGAAGGAACAAGTTAGCGTGAGAACGAGGAAGACGATGGAAAAACCACACACACACAGAAATAAACCAGGGAACAAACAAGCAATTTCAGGCCATTTAGCGTAGATCCAAATGCTTTGCACAGTGGCTACTCCCGCTCCCTTAAAGGAATCATCAAAGAAAAATTATGCCGTGTTCACTTATGCTCGGAGGCAGTCAAGTAAGATGTCAAAAGGGATAAAACAAACTGGTTTTGGTACATAAAAGAGAGTGAGCTTCAGTTATAAGGAAGGTACTACTCTTCACTCTAGGAGACAACAAAGTAGGATTTCTTTAGGTACTTATTTGACAAATAATTACTGAATATGCTGAGGGTAATGGATGTAGTCGTTTCATCCCGTATGTGACACTTTGCTATTCAGGGGTAACTGATTTGTGATCTCATTCTCACTTGGTGGGCACTTTACAGTATTCTTAATCACAAAGCAGAAACATAACACGGGTTATATGTCTTACCTAAGGATGACATTTTCTGCATCATTTAGACTCCTTAAAATCATACATTTTAATCTTTACCTTTAAAAAAGCATTTGTTTTATAAGGCTTGATGATTTTATTTAAAAAATGATATTCTTTGTTCTAGGGCTCCATTTATTACAATCAAGAGGGCACCTCTTGGTACGAGGGAGACTGGGTGAACAACGTCAAAAAGGGCTGGGGGATAAGGTGGTAGGTATCCACCGCCACCCGCCCCCCATGTTTGGGGTGTTGGCGAAAAGCGTTCTTGGGCCCAAATAACTTTCACGTAGGCTATTTAAAGATAAGGTGCAGAACTTACAGAGAACACGTTTTCTACATAAGCAGGGTGGAATATTTAAATTAACCCCAATATAATCTCAACAGGGATGAAGTATTCTTCGGAAAATTTAGAAAAACACCATATTAAATATGATGGCTAATCATACTGTTTCACTTTATTATACATAGAAACTGCCTCCCTTTGTTTTCTGTATTAATCATGGGTCTCCATTGTTAGTTTCATATTTTCTGAGGGATACTGACATATCGACTTGATTTTAGATCGAGCTGATGGAGCCAAATATTTTAAGGATTAAAATACTTGGGGGCAAAATATTAACCAATCATAATACTATAGGGAGTTACTTAAAAAGATTAAAAACACTAATCTTACCCACTGTCACCTTATTAAGTAATCAGAAGTTTTTACAAAGTAATTTATTCTGTCCACCCCCCCCACCCACCCAGATGATTGTTTTTATGGAACACATGCCTATTCATTGATTTTAAATACAGGGAAGATTGTATGGGCACAAGGATTGGATTTCTTCAGAGGTATTTAGGGAGAAAGTTTAAGAAAGTCTTAGAGGTAAATGTTGTACATGAGATAACTGATTGTTTTTTTGTTTGTCCTAGTTACAAATCTGGAAATATATATGAAGGTCAGTGGGAGAACAATGTGCGGCATGGGGAAGGCAGGATGAGGTGGCTGACAACTAACGAAGAGTACACGGGTCAGTGGGAGCAGGGGGCCCAGGTACTGTGCTAGCTGCTTTGAGCGGAATACACCCAGAGGTGGGGGCTCTGCTGATCCTCAGCCCAGGAATTATTTGGTGTAGGGTATTGCACGGTAATCTGAAATTCAAGCTGTGTTAAATTTAGAAACTCACAAACTCACATTATGATTACTTGTCTAAATCAGCCTTTTTATTATTTTTATTTTATTTTATTTTATTTTTTTCGGTACACGGGCCTCTCACTGTTGTGGCCTCTCCCGCCACGGAGCACAGGCTCCGGACGCGCAGGCTCAGTGGCCATGGCTCACGGGCCCAGCCGCTCCGCAGCATGTGGGATCTTCCCGGACCGGGGCGTGAACCCGTGTCCCCTGCATTGGTAGGCGGACTCTCAACCACTGCGCCACCAGGGAAGCCCTAAATCAGCCTTTTTAAAAAATATATATTTTGTTGACATATAGTTGATTTACACTGTTGTGTTAATTTCTGCTCTACAGCAAAGTGATGCAGTTATACATGTATATATGTTCTTTTTCATATTCTTTTCCATATGGTTTCTCACAGGATATTGAATATAGTTCCCCGTGCCTTACAGTAGGATCTGGTTGTTTATCCATTCTGTATATAATAGTTCGCATCTGCTCATCCCAAACTCCCCATCCATCCCTCTCCGCCCTCCCCTCCGCCTTGGCAACCATAAGTCTGTTCTCTATGTCTGTGAGTCTGTTTTTGTTTTGTAGATACGTTCACTTGTGTCGTATTTTAGGTTCCACATACAAGTGATATCATAGGGTGTCTTTCTCTTTCTGACTTACTTCACTTAGTATGATAATCTCCAGATCTATCCATGTTGCTGCAAATGGCATTATTTCATTCATTTTTATGGCTAAATTGACCTTTTTTTTTTTAAGTGCTGTTTTATTAGTATTTAGTTTTCTCTAGAGGTCTCACACACAAGCGAGGTTCTTCCATTGGCAAATTCATAAGTCACATGACTCTTGGGAGGACTGAGACTATTATTTACATTTTACTTATTTATTTTTTTGGACTTATTTGGCTAGACAAGATTTTACTGGGTACAAGGTGATCATTTTTGATAAAGAATTATAGTAGAGATCTTAAATGAAGATAACAAGGCTCAAATTTGAAGTTTGGTCAAAAGACCAAAGCAGATCCAGACTTGCCAGCTGCCTTGGAATCTGGGATTATTACCTGTTCCCATTTCTCTGCAGTGCTTCAAGATGCTACTTGTGACAGGGCTTAAGAAGCAACTGTCCCCTAAATAACGGTGCCTGCCTCAGAGGGTTCTTATGGAGACTGAATAAATACGAAATAGTGCCCGGCATATAATAAGCTATTATTGAAGGCCCCGGGAATCCCATACCACCGCTCGTAGTTCTGGCTTGTCTGAATACTGGAGGGGTAGGTAGGCTGGGGTAGCTGTGTCTGGAAGGTGTCTAGAAGGGTACCACATGATATACAGAAGGATTCTCAGTCCTGAATCTGCCCTAGCCTCAAGAGCCCAGGAGGAATCCACCTTTGTCCCACTGACAACCCTCCCTCAGGACATGATATGAGGATAGGAACTACCCTTAAATCAAGGATAGAAACCCAGGGAAGCCAAGAGGTGCTCAGCACCGTGCTTTTGACACAGACAGCCTCCCCTACGAACACCAGCGCTGTGTTCGTCTCCCCCTCCTCCTTTTAGTTCCAAAGGCACTGAAGCCTCTTAACTCTGATCTTTTTACAGAACCAGTACCAGGCATTTCTCAGAAGAGGCCAAGCTTCAGGTTTTCATACAGCCCTCCCAGTACTGTAAAAGTAAATGCCAGTAATCTCACTGGGCTCTTAACTTGCAACCCAGCCTATAGCGTAAATTGCAGTGCCTTGGCCAGTACTGTAGTAGGCCTTGCTCTTCTCCAGATGCGGTGCAATGAAACACCTTGCTTCAAGGTCCATTCCCTGTATCTACTTGCATTTCCCCTCAATATAATTTCCTGATTCTGAGGCACTCTGACACCTCATTTTCCCCTAAAGAGGGAAAGCAAAAAGTAAATTCCTCTTACACTCAAAGGCTAATGTCCACCTAAAATGAAGAATCAAAAAGGTCTCAGCTCAAGTTTAATAAAGCTACAAAAGACCAAAAGTGATATCCTACTACTATACACATCAGTTTGCCTGCCCCATAATATAGCTCAGGCCGTTCCCTCCAGAGGAAGAAAGGCTGGCCTCCCCAAGCCCTGCAGGAAGGGCCTGTCCTGTCCCACACCACATCTGGGCTGAGTGTAAAGTCTTGTGTTTTAAGCATGACAGTAGTACAAAAGAGGTTTTGTTCTCATGGCCACCTACTGCAGCCTGGCCCTAAAATGGCCCAGCGCTCACTTCTGCTAAGAGAGATATTCTTTGCTCTTCTGCACCCCAGGCTCGATGGTATCACTGCCAGGCTTCCAGCCAGCTGCGCACACTTCCCCATGTTTGTCAGTAAACTGGAAGGCCTGAACTAGTCTCAGTGTCTCCTCCACAGAACGGCCGACAGGAAGGTCATTTATGGTGATCTGTCGAAGGATACCTTTATCATCAATAATAAAAAGACCCCTGAATGAGATGCCTTCATCGGCCTTTAAGACCCCATAGTCCTGAGCAATGGTGCGCTTGGGGTCTGATATCAAGGGAATGTTCATGGGTCCCAGTCCTCCTTGTTTCTTGGGTGTGATGATCCATGACAGGAGACAGAAGTGAGAACCCACAGAAGCACCAATCACTTGGCATTTGAGTTTCTTAAATTCTTCTGCCCTATCACTGAAAGCAGTGATCTCCGTGGGGCACACAAAGGTGAAGTCAAGAGGGTAAAAGAAGAACACAATATATTTTCCTTTGTAGTCAGATAGGCTGATATCTTTGAACTGACCATCTGGCATTACAGCAGTTGCTTTGAAGTGGGGGGCATGGGGCCCAACTTTGGCATTTCCTGAAGACATATTGCAATCAGCACTTCTCACAAACCACAAAGGACAGTCAGGAAGCACACACACTATTTACATTTTACAAGCTATGTATTGGGCTTCCCTGGTGGCGCAGTGGTTAGGAATCCACCTGCTAGTGCAGGGGACACAGGTTCGAGCCCTGGTCCAGGAAGATCCCACATGCCGCGGAGCAACTAAACCCGTGTGCCACAACTACAGAGCCTGCGAGCCACAACTACTGAAGCCCGCGTGCCTAGAGCTGTGCTCTGCAACGAGAAGCCACCGCAATGAGAAGCCTGCGCACCACAAGGAAGAGTAGCCCCTGCTCACCGCAACTAGAGAAAGCCTGCGCACAGCAATGAGGACTCAGCACAGCCAAAAATAAATAAATAAAATAAATAAATAAATAAATAGTTATGTATTTCCTGCACAGGAAAGGAAAGCTTTCTATGGTTAATTTTATATAGTTTATATAGCTAGGATTTTCTGATGACATCTTATATATTAACTTACTAATCGGGGACGTTGCTAAACTCATATAATCCTTCTAGTCGCTTTTTTGTAGACTCTTTAGGAATTTTTTTTTTTTTTTTAAACACAACTAGTTTTTTTTTCCGTTTTATTTTTTTTGGTTTTTTTTTTTTTTTTACATTATGCGGGGCATGTGGGATCTTCCTGGACCGGGGCACGAACCCGTGTCCCCTGCATCGGCAGGCGGACTCTAAACCACTGCGCCACCAGGTAAGCCCTCTTTAGGGCTTTTTAATCTAGATAACCATGCCTGCAAATACAGTCAACTTCACGTTTCTTTCTAATCTGTATGCCATTTTTTTCCCTTGCTTTATTGCACTGGCTAAGACCTCCAGGATATTTTGTGATATTGACTAGGAGTGGAGGGAGTGGACATCCTCACATTGTTCCTGATCTTAGCGTGAAAGAATTCAGTCTCTCATCAAGCATGATGTTAGCTGTAGGTTTTTTGTAGCTACCCTTTATCAGGTTGAGGAAGCACTTTTTTTTTTTAATCAATTAATTTATTTTTTGGCTGTGTTGGGTCTTCGTTTCTGTGCGAGGGCTTTCTCTAGTTGTGGCAAGCGCGGGCCACTCTTCATCGCGGTGCGCAGGCCTCTCACTATCGCGGCCTCTCTTGTTGTGGAGCACAGGCTCCAGACGCGCAGGCTCAGTAGCTGTAGCTCACGGGCCCAGTTGCTCCGTGGCACGTGGGATCTTCCCGGACCAGGGCTCGAACCCGTGTCCCCTGCACTGGCAGGCAGATTCTCAACCACTGCGCCACCAGGGAAGCCCCGAGGGAGCACTTTTTAATTAATTTGTTTAACAGTTTTCATCATGAATAGATGTTGAGTGTTGTCTAGGGCTTTTTCTGCCTCCAGTCCGATGGTCGTGTGGTTTTTCTCCTCTGGTCTATTGATTGGTTGAGTTAGATTAATTGATTTTCAAATGTTGAGCCAATCTTGCATTCCTGGGACAAACCCAACTTGGTCATGATGATATTATCCTTTTTATATCTTGCTGGGTTTAATTTCCTAATATTTTGTTGAGAATTTTGGTGTCCACGTTCACAAGGAATATTGATCTGTAGTATTATTTCCTTATAACATCTTGTCAGCTGGTAGTAATCAGGGTAACGTCAGCTTCATCAAATGAATTGGGAAGTGTTCTCTTCAATTTTTTGGAAGTTTGTAGCGTTGGCATTCTCTCTTCCTTAGCCATATAGTTGAATATGCCAGTGAAGGCTTCTGGGCCTGGAGTTGTCTGTGGGATGATTAAATTAACTACATATTAACTATAAAATCAATTTCTTTAGTAAATAATGTGCTATTCAGGTTATCTATTCTTAAGTAAGCTGTGGAAGTTCGTATTATACTGAAGGAGTTTGCTTGCTTCATAGAAATTGTTAATGTTATTGGCACAAGGTTGTTTATAACATTACCTTATTCTTTTAATATATATAGGATCTATAGTGATGGTCCCTCTTTCTTCTAATATTAGTAATTTGTGCTTTCTCTCTCCTTCATCAGTCTTGCTAGAGATGTATCAATTTCATTAAAATGATCAAAGAGCTAGTTTTAGTTTTGTTTTCTTTGATGTTTTTCAAAATAACTGAAATCTATTCTTGTTATTACCTCCCTTCTGCATGCTTTGGGTTTAATTTGCTCTTTTCCTAGAGTTGTATGGATGCTTTATTGATTTGAGACATTTCTTTTTTCCTAATATAAACATTTAATACAATTTTTCCTCTTAGCACTGCTTTATCTGTATCCCACTTATTTTGATATATCATGTTTTTTAAGTTTTGTTCAGTTCAAAATATTTTCTAATTTCCCCATGACTTCCTCTTTGGCCTATAAGTTATTTTGAATTATGTTGTTTAATTTTCAGATATTTGAGTATTTTCCCAGATACGTCTCTGTTGGTTTTTGTGTATGTTTAATTCCACTGTGGTCAGAGAACATACTGTCTATAATTGCATTTCTTTTCAGTACGTTGAGGTTTATTTTGGTCTATCTTGGTGAACCGTTATGTGTATTCCTGACTTTGTTGAGTGGAGTTTTCTATAGATGTCAGTTAGATCAAGTTGGTTGATAGTGTTGTTCAGATCTTCTATATCATTACTCATTTTCTGTCAACTTTTTCTATCCATTTCTGAGACAAGCGTGTTTAAGTATCCAAGTGTAGTTGTGGATTTGTCTGTTTCTCCTTTCAGATCTATCCGTTTTTGCTTCGTATATTTTGACAGTTTGTTGTTATGTGTATACACATTTAGGATTGTTATGTGTTCCTGGTGAGTTGACCCTTTTTATAATTTTATAATGTCATTCTTGAACCCTGGTGATTTTTATTTCTCTGAGCTCTACTTTTTCTGATATGAATATGGCCACTCCAACTTTGTTTTCTTCTTTTTAATTTTAATGGTGGTAAAATATACATATAACTTACCATCTTAACCATTTTTAAGTGTATATAGTTCATTGTTAAGTACATTCACACTGTGTTTACCCGTCACCGCCATCCATCCACAGAATTCTTTTCACCTTGCAAAACTGAGACTCTGTACCTATTAAACAATAACTCCCCACTTCCCCCTGCCCCCAGCCCCTGGCACCCACCATTCTGCTGTCTGTCTCTGTGAATGTGACTACTCTAGATACCTCATCTAAGTAAAATCATATAGTATTTGTCCTTTCGTGAATAGCCTATTTCACTTAGTGTACTGTCTTCAAGGTTCATCCATGCTGTAAGCATGTGTCAGAATTTCCGTCCTTTTTGAGGCTGAATCATATTCCGTTGTATGGATGGACCACATTTTGTTTATTCATTCCTCAACAGACACTTGGGTTGCTTCCACCTTTCGGCTGTTGCACCTGTTGCTATGAACATGAGTGTACACATTGTTCGATTCCCTGCTTTCATTTCTCTTCAGTATATACCCAGATTTTACAGAATGGTATACATATCCAAGCTGTGTAAGCTTGTATAACAGTGAATAATGTCAGATAGGGTTTAAAAAAAAAAAAAAAGAATGGTGTATATATAGAAACATTCCATTGTTGAAAAAATTGTGTATGTCTTTATATATGTATATAATATGTTGATTAAGTATGATTGTATGTGCCTGGGGAAAAGAGAGATGAATTTCAAACCCAACTAGTAGTTTACCTCTGGAATGTGGGATTGAGGAGGGAATATTTTTATCAATCTGTATGTTAAAAATAATTAAAATTTAAAATAATATTAAGCCAGGCACTTAATATACACTATTTTCAGTTATTACATCCAACCTGTGGTAGGTGTTATTTCCCTTTATAGATGAGACCCAGAGGGCTTATCTAATTAGCCTTATGTCAGAGGGCTGGTTTGTAAATAACTGAGCTGAGGCTGAACCCAAGTTTGTGAGACTCCATCACGCATGCTCCTTGCCCCTTCAAATGAGTCCCTGTATTCGATTCGTACCTAATTTTTAATGGATTTGGGTAAAAAGAGGAAACATTTTGAGCACTTCTCATGGAAATTTGCTTTCTTTTCAGAATGGTTTTGGCACACACACATGGTTTCTAAAGAGAATCCCCTACTCCCAGTATCCTTTGAGAAATGAATATGTAGGAGAGTTTGTGAATGGATACCGTCATGGCCATGGAAAGTTCTACTATGCCAGTGGAGCCATGTATGAGGGAGAATGGGTTGCCAATAAAAAACATGGCATGGTGAGTACATACCTGTGAAGATTACATTTTAAAGATTATGTAAAAGCCTGTCATTCTCTGTCTAGTAAAGTGCATTATGCATTTTGCATAGGATAACTTACTGTTTTGTTAAGATGATTACATAACTTTTAAAATAACTTCTAACATATCAATTTCCTTTGTATTTAGAGGTTATTTAATTAGTCTGGTGTGTGTGTGTGTATGTTAGGGTGGTTTTGGTTGCAAGTAACAGAAAATCTAGCTTAATCTTCCATAAATGATAAAGAATAATGTGGGATTCAGTGTTGGTTTGATTCAGCAGCTCCATGACGTCGGGGTTTCTCCTGCATCCATCCATGTCTCCTACCATGTCAGCTTCACAGTTATGCTTCCCTCCCTTATGACTGCAAGATGGCTGCTGTGGTTCCAGGCTTCACGTCTACATATCCCACCAAGTAGAAGGAGAGAAGAAACTCTTTTTGGAGAAGTTTTCCACAAACATCTTTAGCTTCACTGAGCTGAACTGGGGGTCATTTGCCCACCTTTTAGTCAGACCAACCACTGGCCTGGGTGTGATAAATACCAAGAGAGTCCCCATTCTGTGATAGGCACCTCTGCTGGTCAACAGCATATTTAATAAGCCACATTCTGTGACCTAGGGGTGCTTAAAGTTGGGGAGAGGTTGTAGGGCAGACACAGTGAGGGGAGAGAAGGGGGACTGGGGAGAGGAGAGAGGATCTACACGGTGACAAGAGACTCCAGGAGCCTGACTGTACGTGGACTAAGTGCAGATCTTAACAAGCAAACAGAAGCCTCCAAACCCCTGAAAAAGATATTGATGTACGTTTACCAATGGTTTCCTTTTTCTATAATTTTTAAAAAAATATTTATTTATTTATTTGGCTGCACTGGGTCCTCGTTGTGGCACACAGGCTCCAGGGCACGTGGGCTCAGTAGTTGGGACACACGGGCTCTCTAGTTGTGGCACGCAGGCTCTGGAGTGCTCAGGCTTAGTTGCCCCACAGCATGTGGGATCTTAGTTCCCCGACCAGGGATCGAACCCACGTCCCCTGCATTGGAAGGGGGATTCCTAACCACTGGACAACCAGGGAAGTTCCTACCAATGGTTTTCTAAAAACGCTTTTCCTAAGCTGCAAAAAGTTACTTTTCTCTCTGCAGGGCCGATTAACTTTTAAGAATGGGCGTGTGTATGATGGCCCATTTTCCAATGACCACATAGCAGAGTTTCCAAATCTTGAAGGTGAACTGATCAGCTACCTGGACACAACTCCAGAATCTGCCCTCAGGAACCAGTATTGCAGATCCTCCATCAGTGCCGGTAGGGAGCGTCCACCTGTCAGCTAAAGGCAAATTAATGTGTAACATTGCATCAAAAATACACCTAATATTTCAGAAAACACAAGTTTCCTGTGAGCAGCTGCTTTCTTATAGGTTTTTGAATACTCTTGTGTCATGCTTCTGCAGAAAATCATTTTGACTTGACATTGAAATATTTTAATATTGTTTTTCACATTTATCCTGTATATTTGTCCTCATCTGCTAGAAATCATCAGAAAGCTTGATGGCAGTGAAAGTAATTCCATGTTAGGCTCGAGCATCGAGCTGGATCTCAGTTTGTTGCTGAAAATGTACCCGGAGGGAGACCAATCAGAAGAAAAGAAGCAGGTAAAAACCTTCTGTATTGTTATAAATTTATATTTTAGGCTAAAACATTAGCAGACTCTCCACAGTCCTGGGAAGATGCAGTTGATGACTGCTGTCATGTATTGAATGTCTTTTATTTTTTAAAGTTTTTAAAATTAATTATTTATTTTTGGCCATGCTGCGTGGCTTGTGACATCTCAGTTTCCCGACTAGGGATCAAACCCAGGCCCCCGGCCGTGGAAGTGTGGAGTCCTAACCGCTGGACCGCCAGGGAATTCCCTGGTTGCTAATATTTTGTTGAAGATTTTTGTGTCTGTGTCCATGAGGGATATCGATCTGTAGACAAGAGAATTTTATCGCTGTCATTGAGACATGATGAAACAGGATAGGATTGGACAGAGCAGCATGAAAGTAATTCCACTGTCCAGATAACAGCATGTCTTTCTACTCTTACTCAGAAATTGCACGTTACTGACCTGGGGATGGGTGGGGAGAATATAACATTTATTGAGCTCTTACAGTAGTAAGAGGTAAATGCTATTGCACGTGTTACCTCGTTTAATTTAGAAAACAGGTTTTCTTTTACCTTTGTTCTTATCAGGTAAGGTGAAGATACGTATGGCTTTCCCTTTTCAGGTAGAATATGCTGTCTTAAGAAATATTACAGAATTAAGAAGAATCTATAGCTTCTACAGCAGCCTAGGATGTGATCACTTTCTGGATAACACCTTTCTGATGACAAAGCTTCACTTCTGGAGGTTTCTGAAAGACTGCAAATTCCATCATCATAAAATAACCCTCGCCGATATGGACAGGGTACTAAGTGGTGAGTATTCCAGATCCTTCGCATCTGGTTTAAAGAGCAGTATAACATCACAGCACCCTGACACCAGTTAGGAAATGTTAAGGGAGTGAGGAAGGCAGATGTGGGGAGAGGTGTTCCAGAAAGCAACACATGGTCGTGTTCCCAGGGTGCTTAAAACGTGACTGAGGAGAGGATCTCATGAAATAACAGCAACAGTCAAAGACGATCTCTAGCAGGGGCAGCAAAGTCGGCCTGTGGGCCAAATCCAGCCCAACTGCGTGTTCTTATAAATAAAGTTTTATTGGAACACAGCCATGCTCATTTGTTGTCATCTTGTCCGTGGCTTCTTTGCCCTGCACCAGCAGAGCTGAGTGGCTGTGACAGAGGCTGGCCCACAGAGCCTAAAATATTTACCATCTAGCCCTTTACAGAGAAGCCTGCCTATCCCTGAGAAAACAACAACAACCCGCCCCCTCTCAAAAAAAAAAAAGCCCCCAAACGGCCCAGTTGTCAGGTCACAAGCAGAGAGGATCAGGGAGGGCTTGGAATAGCCTAGAAAAGGCTTTAGAGGGCTTCCCTGGTGGCACAGAGGTTAAGAATTTGCCTGCCAATGCAGGGGACACGGGTTCGAGCTCTGGTCCTGGAAGATCCCACGTGCCGCGGAGCAACTAAGCCCGTGCGCCACAACTACTGAGCCTGCGCTCTAGAGCCCGCGAGCCACAACTACTGAGCCCGTGCGCCACAACCACTGAAGCCCGCACGCCTGGAGCCCGTGCTCTGCAACAAGAGAAGCCACCGCAATAAGAAGCCTGCGCACCGCAACTAGAGAAAGCCCGCGTGCAGCAACGAAGACCCAATGCAGCCAAAAATAAATAAATAAATAAAAAAAAAAGAAAAGAAAGAAAAGGCTTTAGATAATCTTGGGCTTGGGCTTGACTTCAAGTTGAAAAGTCCCTGCAGTACAATTAACAACTTTGAAGGCTTTATTCCTTTCAGCTGAATTGTGGCAGGCAGGCAGGCTCGAAGGCCTCAGATCACCTTCTTGATGTTAGAACTAATGCCTATTTACTTCAAATTTCAGTGTCTGAAACACACTTCAAACCCACTTAGAATTAGCAGCGTTAATCAGACTGTGGCTCAGACCACTTTGAAAAACACCAGGACAAGGTATCTTGTGATTTTCTTGTAAAGTGACCAGATGGAGCTCTTTCGTGTGGACCTTAATTTTTAGGTGGATGCTTATATGCTGTTCAGGGTAGTCTCTAGGAAAAAAATGTACTCCATTGTGTTCAAGTTCTTTGAGTTGTGTCCCAGGAGCAAATAAGATAGAACGTTCTAGAGACCACCAGGCATCCTCCCCAATTTTCTTGTTCTAGCCAATAAGGACATACCAGTTGAAGAAATTCATTCTCCATTTACAACAATACTTTTGAGAACATTTTTGAATTACCTCCTGCAGTTGGCTTACCACATCCATCACAAAGAATACCAGTAAGTACTCCTTCTGGACCCCATGATAGGATGAGGGCTGAGCTCACCGTTTGGATTGTTATGAGATTGTTCCTTTTTCTTCGATATTATTATTTTTCACACTCTTGAAATGAAGGATCAGAAACAAAAGTTTTCCACAAATATTAACCACAGAACCGCTAGAAACAGGATTAAATTTTGTAAACCCTTCCAACGTGGGTCATGTTTCAATTCTGCACATAGCCCTCAAGTTTTTATTCAGAAATAGTCACCACCAGCTCTTCCTTAGACCAGAATTTCCTATCTTTCTCAGAGCAAAATTGATATTGTATCTTTAAAAAAAAAAAACTATTTTGAAGTAATTGTTGATTTACAGAGTGTCGCCAACACAATTCTCGTAACACAGAGAATTCCTATATACCCTTCATCCAGCTTCCCCTAATTATTACATCTTACAGAACCATGGTACACTTATCAAAAGTAAGGAATTAACATTGCTACAACACCATTAACTAAATTACAGATTTTTAAAGGACTTCCTGAGTTTTTTCCCTTTTCTGTTTCAAGACCGAATCCAGGATCCCACCTTGTATTTATCACATCTCCTTAGTCCCCTACAGCTGTGATAGTTTGTCTTTTATGACCATGACACTTCGGAAGAATATTGGTCAGTTATTTTGTAAAATGCCCCTCAGTTTCAGTTTTCTGACTTTTTTCATCATCGCACTGAGGTTATGAGTTTGGGGGAAGAATACCATCCTACCAGGTAAATGACGTCGATCTGCCTCATTACTGGGGATGTTAACCTTGATCACGTGGTTAAGTGCTGTCAGCCAGGTTTCTCTACTGCACTTACTATTTTCCCCTTGCTGTACTCTACTTGTTAGAAGCCAGGTACTAAGCCCACCGCATACTCAAGGGGAGGGGAATTAAGTTCCACCTCCTGGAAGGAGCAGTGATTATGGTATCTTCTTAATCACAGAGACAGAAGCCCATCACTCTTTTTGTGTTTTACAAAACTGATGAATGAGAACATTCGCCCAAATGCCTGCCGTGTAAAAGGTAAATACAAAACCAATAGGATTATATTTACCATAATATTTTCCAAAATAGAGTTTTGTAATCATCTTTTGAATGTTCATTTTTCCATTACATCTTCAGGCAATTTATTCTGCGAGGCCCACCGGACACTCTATTCAATGAATTACGTGGATAAGTGCTGGGAGATCTACACTGTTTACTGCAGACCAAATGCAGCCCCTCCGCATGAGCTCACAATGGACATGAGACACTTCCTCTGGATGTTGAAGGTAACCACTCATGGCTGATACTGGCTTTATATTTATAGGTACTTTGATTTTAATTTAAGGAAGGCAAAATATTCTAGCTGTGATGTGCAAGGAACAAGGTGAAGGTCTGAGAGAAATTTTTGTAGCCATCAGCAGAGGAGAGTAACTCTAATGGCCTGTGATAGTGGAAGGAAGAGAAACAGAAGGAGCTTGTGCCCAATGGGCTTCCCAGCCAGGGGGGAGGGGTATGGTCAGCGGGGCCTCCAGCATCTTTACTGATGCAGACCTTTCCATTTAAAGGAAGGTGGGGGATGGATGTCACTTAAAAAAAACTACTGTTCATCAAAAAAGTGATTTAAGAAAATTATTAGTTTGAAAAATAGAATATCTAATTTATTACAATATTCTCATATTCTTGGTAGTTTTTCTTTCATGATATTTTAAATTTATACTTGTGGGTAGATAAAGGATAAAACTAAAAGGATTGACTACTAATAGGGGATAGAGTGATTTAAGAAAATTTAAGTGTCACATGTATACAAAAAACTGGTTTTACAAATTTAAATGTCATATATACGAAAAACTAGTATTGATAGGAAATAATTTTTTGAAGTACGTGGTTTTTTGGGATGGAATATTATACAGCTGTTTATTCACTTTCCCTCTTCTCTGTGGTCCCTTATTATTGATGAAATGAGGCCATTTGTCCCTGTAGACTGACTGGTCAGACTTCAGTTTTGATTGGCTGCATCCTCAGAGTTGATGACAGCTGTTCCTTTTCCCCTTTATTTCCATCAAAGTGGTCACTAGAATTAGAAGCTTGATTAGATTCAGGTTTTGTTTTTTTTTAAATCTTTTAAATTATTATTATTACTTTTGGCTGTGCTGTGTCTTCACTGCTGCACGGCTTTCTCTAGTTGTGGCGAGCGGGGGCTACTCTTTGTGGTGGTGCACGGGCTTCTCATCGTGGTGGCTTCTCTTGTGGAGCACAGGCTCTAGGCACGTGGGCTCAGTAGTTGTGGCGCACGGGCTTAGTTGCTCCGCGGTATGTGGGATCTTCCCGGACCAGGGCTCAAACCTGTGTCCCCTGCATTGGCAGGTGGATTCTTAACCACTGCACCACCAGGGAAGTCCCTCAGGTTTTGTTTGTTTCCTGACAAAGCTGCAGGTGCTTCTGGCTAATTCCTGTTGTGTCACGTCAGGGATGCTCCCTTTTAGTGATGCTGAGATCAACCAGCGGGTCATATGGTGTCAGCAGAATCCTTCCATTTCAACGTTCCCCATAAACCTTTCACTAGTGGTTCGAGTAGCCCTGACAGTCATTGCTGACATCTGTTATTTCCTTAAGGGTCCCACAATAGTAATCTTCTATCATTCCATCTGCATTTCTTAGCTGTGAATCCGATATAAAGAACTTTACCTCATCAGCTCTTTGATGACTCTGAAATACACAGGAAAGGAAGGATAAGTGCTCAATTTTTCCCTTTACTAATTTTCAGAATGAGTTGATATCCTGGCAGTTCTTCAACAGTGACTAATGAGCTTTTGAAAACATCATTATAACTCCTGGGCTTACACATATTTGATGTGTTTCAATCCACTGCAGTCTTCCCCCCATCCCCCATGGTCAAATTGTCCCATATTTGGCCAGTAAGAATCTCTCCAACTTGCTACCTGCTTCCTTGACTCCATGGATTAATGGTGTTCATCAGTTTTGTAAAAATTTCCACTATCACTTGTTTAATCATTGCTTCAGAACCGTTTTTTCACTCTGGGACTCTAGCTAAAATAGTTTATAATACTCTATCCTCTGTATCTCTTTTCTCTCTTTTCTCTTTGTGAGAAAGCACAGTCATTCTGAGATTCATCCACGTTGTTGCGTGTATAAATAGTTCGTTCTTTGTTCCTGCTGAATAGCATTCCATTTGACGGATACGGTGGTGACTTGTCTATGCATCCATCTATCAATGGACATTTGGGTTGTTTATAGTTTGTGGCTGTAGAATAAATATAGTATGAACCACTGTGGACAGGTTTTGGTTTCTATGGGATAAATGCCCCAGGCGGTAATTATTGAGTTATATGGTGAGTATTTGTCTCAAAGACTGCCAAACTATTTTTCAGAGTGGCTGGATCATCTTATAGTCCCACCAGCAGTATTTGCCAGTATCTGTCTTTCAGTTGGTGTATTTAGAACGTGTATGTTTAATATAATTGGTTTGTTAGGTGTAAGTTTGCCATTTAATTTTTGATTTTTGTTTGTTCTGTTTTCTTTTTCCTGCCTTCCTGTAGGTTAAACATTTTTTAGAATTTCATTTAGATCGATCTAATAGTGTTGTTTTGAGTATCTATCTACAAATATATTTAGACCTATCACAGTCTAATGGTGTCATCATTTGACCAATTCGAGTGAAGTACAGAAACCCTTACTTCCCTTTACATCTTTTTACCCCCTACCATTTATAATTGATATTTCCTCTGCCTACCTTTAGAACCACATCAGATATTATAATTTTTGCTTTAACTGCCAAATATAATTTATAAAACTCAAGAGGAAAAGGAAAGTATATTGTACCGACCCATATTTTTGCTTACAATATTTGTTCTTCCTTCCTGAAGTTCCTGGATTCCTTATCCTTTCCTTTCTCTTTAGAGAATTTTCTCCAGCCATCCTTTTCAGGTAGGTCTGCTAGCAACCAGTTCTTAGTTTGCCTTCATCTGAGAATGTCTGAATTCCCCTTCAGTCCTGAAGGATGTTTCCTCTGGCAAGAGGATTCTGAGTTGAAAGTCCTCTTTCAGCACTTGGAAAATGCTGTGCCACTTCCTTCTGGCTCCTGTGCTTTCTGATGAGAAATCTGCCATCATGTGAACTTTTTCCATGATAGGAAGGTGTCGTTTCACTATCACTTTCAAGACTTTTGTCTTTGTCTTTAGTTTTCAGAAGTTTGACTTGTGTCTTGATGTGAATTTCTTTGGGTTTATCTTATGTGGGATTCAACTCAAATTCTTAGATCTGTAGGTTTGTGTTTCTATCAAGTTTAAGAAGTTTTCAGCCCTTATTTATTCATGTACTTTTTCAACCCACCTTTCTTTCTCCTTTCCTTCTGTGACTCTGATAACATGAATGTTAGATCTTTTATTATAGGCCCATGGGTCCCTGAGTCTGTTTTTTTTTTCCAGTCTATTTTCTCTCTGTTGTTCAGGTTGGATAATTTCTATTATTCCATTTTCAGGTTCACTGATTCTTTCTCCTATCCCTTTCTTTATGCTTTTGAGCCCATCTGTTGAGCTTTTAATTTAATTATTATAGTTTTTGGTTCTAAAACTTCCATTTAGTGCTTCATTTCTTCCATTCATTTGCTGAGACTTTCTTTTTTCCCCCATTTGTTTCAAGCCTGTTTGTAATGGCTCATTTAAGCATTTTATTTAAAATCTTTGTCACTTAACTCTGTGTCCTCTGTCATCTTGGTGTTGGCATATGTTGATTCTTTGTTCCTTCAGTTTGATATCTTCCTGGCTATTGGCACCATGAGTCAGTGATTTCCCACTGAAACCTGAACATTTGAGTATGTTATGTTATGAGACTCTGATTTAAAACCTTCTGTTTTTGCTGGTTTCTGATGAAGTCCAATTATCTATTTTTTTCTTTTCTCACTTGTGCCTTTGGTGTTAAGTCTACGAATCCACTGTCACACACCACTGTAAAGCAATTATACTCCAATAAAGATGTAAAAAAAAAAAGAATCCATTGTCAATCCAAGATCATGAAGACTAACCTCTATGTTGTCTTCTGAGTTTTCTCTCTCACTTTTAGGTCATTTTGAATTAGTTTTTCTACAGTATATGGTCTGAGGTAGGGGGTCCCACAGTTCTTGTGTGTGTGGATCCCCAGCTGTCCCAGCACCATTTGTTGAGTAGACTGTTTTTCCCTCTATTGACTGGTCTTGGCATTCTAGTCAAAAACCAGTTGGCCATAGATGTGTGGCTTACTTCTGGATTCTCAGTTGTATCTCATTTATCTGTATGTTTATCCTCTTACCAGTTGGCTATAGATGTGTGGCTTTACTTCTGGGTTCTCAGTTGTATCTCATTTATCTGTATGTTTATCCTCCTACCAGTGCCACACTGTCTTGATTACTGTTGCTTCTCAGTCATTTTGATATAATTTCTTTTCCTCGTGAAATATTTTACAATCTACTTTTATCCTTGTTCAGAAATTTCACAGTGATGCAGCTTTGGTATTTGTCTTTTTTTTTTTTTTTTTTTTTTTTTGCAGTACGCAGGCCTCTCACTGTTGTGGCCTCTCCCGTTGCGGAGCACAGGCTCCGGACGCGCAGGCTCAGCGGCCATGGCTCACGGGCCCAGCCGCTCCGCGGCACGTGGGATCTTCCGGGACCGGGGCACGAACCCGCGTCCCCTGCATCGGCAGGCGGACTCTCAACCACTGCGCCACCAGGGAAGCCCCTGGTGTTTGTCTTTTTACGTTTATTTCGTGAGCTTTATTTAACACTGGAAGCCTGTGCCCCTCAGTCCTGCAAAATGCTCTGGAATTACTTGTTCAGATTTCCTGCCTTCCATTTTCTCCATCCTTTTTGAGGAACATGGGTGTCAAACCTCCTGGACCAATTTAATTTTTTTTTTTTTTTTTTTTTTTTTTTTGCGGTACGCGGGCCTCTCACTGCTGTGGCCTCTCCCGTTGCGGAGCACAGGCTCCGGACGCGCAGGCTCCGGACACACAGGCTCAGCGGCCATGGCTCACAGGCCCAGCCGCTCTGCGGCATGTGGGATCTTCCCGGACCGGGGCATGAACCCGTGTCCCCTGCATCGGCAGGCAGACTCTCAACCACTGCGCCACCAGGGAAGCCCCCCAATTTAATTTTATTTTAGTCTTTTCTCTCTGACCATCCATATCTTTGTTATTTTTTGTTCTCCTTTAGGAGAGATTTCCTGCATTATCTTTCCCCTTCTACTTGAGTTTCTGCTATTAAGTTTCTAATCCTTTGACCCTTTTTTAAGCATTTTGCTTGTTTTTAAAACATGGATGCAATCTCTCTTATTCCACTGAAGAAATGAATTGGGGGTGGGGGAGCTAAATGGAATTTTTTTTTTCTCGGCTTTTTACATTGCCTCTGTTCCTTCCAAGTCCAGATCTCCCTCCCCCACCTCTGTTGGTTTTGTTCTCTGGCTTTTATATTAAGGCTTTCCCCATAGCATGTGTGGTGAAACTTGGCTGTCCACTCATAGATAGGACTGTGACACTCTAAGGCTGACTGGGGGCTTCCCTGGTGGCACAGTGGTTAAGAATCCACCTGCCAATGCAGGGGACACGGGTTCGAACCCTGGTCCGGGAAGATCCCACATGCCGCGGAGCAAACTAAGCCTGTGTGCCACAACTACTGAGCCTGCGCTCTAGAGCCCGTGAGCCACAACTACCGAGCCCATGTGCCACAACTACTGAAGCCCGCGTGCCTAGAGCCTGTGCTCCGCAACAAGAGAAGCCACCACAATGAGAGGCCCACGCACTGCAACAAGGAGTAGCCCCTGCTCGCTGCAGCCAGAGAAAAGCCCAAGCATAGCAACAAAGACCCAACGCAGCCAAAAATAAAAAAATAAATAAAATAAAATAAATAAAGGCTGATTGGAAGTTCATGTGGATGAGCGGCACTTGTCAAAGATTAGGTTTCACTGTGGAGTAACCAAGCCAGGAAACTGCCCCACCTCTCCCCTTTCTCCTCCCCAGCCCACAGTTTTGTCTTTTGTCTTTTTGGCTGTGGCGCGTGGCATGTGGGATCTTAGTTCCCTGACCAGGGAGCGAACCCAAACCCCTTGTATTGGAAGTGTGGAGTCTTAACCACTGGACTGCCAGGGAAGACCCTCCACCAGCCTGTGGTTGACAGAGCTTTTCTCTTGGATGTTCGATTTTCCAGGGGAGGATTTCTCCTAACTCCTGCCTGGGGGATATGAACCTGGTTTTCATAGTTCTTAGAACAGAGTGGAGGGAAGGGTCAGTGTGAAGGGAGGGCCCTACCAATGTGCACTTTCCCCTAATTCTTGTTTTCAGCAGGACTGTGACTTTAGGGGAGCCAAATGCACTGTGGTTCAGTATCTCCAGCGAGTCAACCTTCTGTTTTCAGTCTAGATGTGGAAAGGGTCTTCACCTAGACTTTCTGGGAGTCTTCCTGTGTTCAGCCTTACCTGTAGCATGGCTTTCAGAGCTGACTCCTTCCTGAGTTCCAACTGGACTCGACTTGCCTCTTGCCTCCCTGAGCTCTCAGCTCCTTGTTCTGCTAAGCCCATTAGTCCAGCGCTTTCCCACCAGTAGAGCTGTGTTGATATCTCACATCTGGGTCATCCACTCTCCCGTTCTCTGTCCTATGTTTATGCCTCTAAAAAAATCTTTACTGTTGTCTTAGAGGGATTAGGGAAGTAGAGAGGTAAATACCAATGTTAATCCAGAATGCTTTTCAAAATTACCAGTTTTTAAGATACTTATTTCTAGACCATCTCCTTAAAGTGCTGTATTGGTATAAACTAACTTTAAAAATATATAGCTGTTTGTAATTATCAGCCATTATGATTTGATTGGTTGTTTCTTTTATAGAGATTTAAAATGATAAATAAAGAATTAACAGCGAGCAAATTTGTGGAGGTCATAGCAGAAGATAATCCTTTCATGCATGATGGAATTGACAGCAACTTTAAACTTGAGGTTTGTAAACAGGTGTCACGAACGGTACAGATCCAACTCAGGCTGTTTGCTCTACCTGGGACACCAAGATTGGATTGGCACCAAAGGTGCCAGCACGGCCACCTCTCTGGGTCCACGTCTGACACTGTGTCACACCTGCCGCTTAGCTGTTCCCTGAATACGCCCATCACACCCCTACCTCAGGACATTTGTACTTGCTAACCTCCGCCCCTGCCAACTGTTTTTGGCTTATATAACACATACCTTGCCTGAAGGCTGACAGTCAGAAATCAAGGTGTTGCTGGAATTGGATCCTTCTGAGGGCTGTGGGGAAGGATCTGCTCCAGGCCTCTCTCCTTGGCTTGTAGAGGTTGTCTGCTCCCCATGTCTCTTCACATTGTCTCCTATGTTTCTGTCTGTGGGTCCAAATTTCCCTCTTCTTGTAAGGACAGCCGCCACAATGAACTAGGGCCCACCCTAACAGCCTCACTTTAGCTCGATTATCTGTAAATCTGAGCATACTGGGGGACAGGACTCCAACTCCTTTTTGGGAGGCACAGTTCAAACCGTAACAGTCTTCCCTTTGCAACGCCCCTCCCCATTCATATCCTCCTTATGTACAAACTATGTTCACCCTATCCCAGCATCTCCAGAGGGCTTAGCCATTCAGCACCAACTCTTAACAGGTGCCACTTCTCTAGTTGTCCAAGAAAAAAAGAAATACTTCTGAAAGTGACTGTCCTCAATTAGCTAATATAAAATAAAATGTTTCCGGCAAATAGAAAAATGACTTACAAGCTAAGGAGCGAATGTACATCCTCACAGATCTTTTAAATGCTGTAGTTTTTATTGCAAACTGCTGTGTGCCCATGACGCCTGAGTGTTGAACAAGGTGGTACTTTCTGGAGAACAAACACCCAGAAGAACTGCTGGTCCACCTCGAGGTGTGTCAGGATGAATAAGACCCCTGATATTTTCTTCTATTTCAGCTGGTTTTCCTGGAATTCTTTGAAGCTCTGTTAAGCTTCGCACTCATCTCTGTTACTAACCAATCGACTAAATTCTATTTAAATTTTCCAAATGATGACTCGTCTGGAAACAAAGCTGGAATCACTTATACAAAGATAAATCAGGTAACAAATAATATCTTAGAATTTACAGAGTAAGGAATGGGTTTTATTCTGGAATGGTTAAACCATCATCAAGACTATCTTGGGCTTTTGTAACCCTTCAGGAAATAACTTATTTAAGACTTCTTTTCACATTCTGAAAGGAGTGTATTGTTTTTTTTCTACATTAGGGAAAATGTATTTTCTGGTCATGACCTATGATAGTGGAGATACGTAATGAGTGTCAGAGGGCCTACCGACACCCTCAGGGGTGTGGGGCTCCCCTGGCTGGACCACCAGGCCTACGGCATCTGAGGTGGTTTTTATGAAACGTTTCATCCCATGATCTAGCGTTTACAAGAGTGGATCGCTCGTCACAGAGCACAGATGCCAAGGAACAGCTCCCGAGCGTGTGCAGGATGCTGGGCGCGTCCCAGAGGACAGGACCTGCTCATGGGGCTGGACACTGGGCTTCACGCCAAAGCCTTGGGGGAGCAGGGACAGCGTGGGCCGTTGACCGAAAGATCTAGCCACTGGGTCAGATGGAGCGGGGGTTTCAGGGTAGTGGGCTGGAAGGGTTTCTGATCGTTGAGTCCTTCATTCGGAGCCACAAGGGAGAGTGTTGGGGGCCAGCGGAAACCCCAGCTGGGAAACTCGCCAGAGCTGCTCACTCAGAGAGACCTCTCACTGTTGGTCATCTAAGGAGCACCTGACCACGAGTCCCAGGATGTGCCTTGGACCCTCGTGCAGGTTCAACTTCAGTAGCACCCAGCCCACCCGATCAGCAGATACGCCCCCTCCAGGTCATCCGAGAGCCTGGCCACAGGCTGGGGCTGGGTCATGTCTACCTTAAACTCATGCATGCCTGCGTGGATGGCAGCACATGGACTCCAGTAACCACACACGGACACGCTGGCCTCGGGGACAGCCTCAGAAACCATCCGATCAAGTTCACGTCTGGTTTCCAATCTGGCACCGCACATCCATCAAGATAAACAAGTCCTATTATAACGATACAACGGGGAATGAGCCAGCAGTGAAATAACTCATAACACATGCCAACAGCATGGGTGCATTAATTATGCTGGGTGAAAGAAGCCAGACAGAAAAGGATGCATACCGCTGTGATTCCAATGACGTAAAATTCTAGAAATGCCAAGTGATCTGTAGTGACAGAAAACAGGTAAGTAGTTGCCCGAGGATGAGGGAAGAGGGCTTCCTGGGGCACAGGAAACCTGGGGTGATGGATACGTCCACTCTCTGAGGTGACGGTTTCACAGGTGTAGACACATCGAAACTCACCGTCATAGTGCGCCTTATGTGCAGGTCATTGTAAATCAATTATACCACGTTAAAATCACGTACACGTGTGTCTCCACGGAAACCAGAAATCCTCTTATGTGTTTGTCGTTGATCAGAACACCCGGAACAGGAGTCCAAGTGCTCTAAGAAGCCAGGCATCTGAGGTGCAGGACAGCAGCACTAAGTCGTCGTCAAGCAAGTTAGGAGTCTTGCTTGACACGAGCAAGATAAGGCAATCAGAGGTTTGTATTCACAGCTACCCATGAAAACAGTGCCGCGGCCATGGTATCTACTGCTGCACCTGCTATGTGGTGAGGGCTCTTCCGGTGCCAGGGTTCTGGCGGGAACAGAAAGCCCGTCCTCTCGTGGGCATCACATTCCGGGGGAGAGAGGGACGTGGTGACACGTGAAGAACAGGAAGAGTGAACACCCTCGGGGTGCTTACCAGGTGCTACGCACTTCCCAGGGGTCCGCTCATTTAATGCCCAGACGACCTGTAGGTGCTTCATCGGCTCCAAGGGGGAACTGAGGCACAGAGAGGTCGAGTAACCTGCCCACTGTCACAGAACTGGTAAGCAGTGGAGCTGGGGGTTTGCACGCAGGCAGTTCGACTCCAGGATTTACACCCGTTACCGCAGTGCTATACTTCTTTACACTTGGGAGGGATCAGTGATGCGGTGGAAAGCGAGGCAGGCGGTGGAGACTGAGAGACAGGGTTGGGTGGGAAGGGAAGGTCTTCGGATGAAGCCACACTTGAGCGCAGCTGCGGGGAGACTGTCCTGTGCGGGGGCCTTGAGGCGGGAGCACCTCTGGGGTGTTGGAAGGGGTGTAGCAGCAGGTGTAGCCACGTCGGCGTGGCCCAGAAGATGCACTGAGTGAGGCAGTGCCCGGCCGGGAGGGGGCCCTGGGCAAGGGGGGTCAGTAGGCTTACGATGGCTTTGCTGTTGACAAACCTGTAAGGAAGCTCTTGGAATTATCCGCATGTATTTTGAAGGCTGTGGAGTTTGAGAGGGAAAGAGAAGGCAAAGATGATTCTAAGGTTTTTTTTGGCCTGAACGACTGGAAGAACAGAGCTGCCATTTATCATGAAGGGGAGGACTGGGGTTTGAGGGGGAGATGAGTTTTGGGGGTGACATTAAAGGGTTGGGTTTGGGCATGTCAGACTTAAGGTGCCTGATGAGACATCCACGTGGTGACAGCAAGTGGCAGCTGGAGACAAAGTCTGGAGTTCAAGGGTGAGATCTACTGGAGATAAAAATGTAGGCGTAAACAGCATGTATTGATATATGGTTACATATATATATATATATATATAGTAATTAAAGCCACTAAGAGATGGATTAATACTTTCCCAACAGGCCCAGGGAGTATTTTCTAGTCCTTGGTTTCCTGGGGGAAGCCTTCCAGCAGATACAATAGCTCTGTTATTCATTTCCTTAACAGGACGAATATACAGGTTAAAAAGTCAAATTTTAGGCAGATTAGAAATAGTCAAATTAGCATAAGGATAATGGCCTCATTAATACTTTTCTAATTATTTATAATGTAGAAAACTAGTTTTAGTCCATAATGATGCAGAAGTTATATTTTGCTTTATGATTTTTCTTTTCTTTTTTTTTTTTTAAAGAAAAAGCCCAAGATCAAGAAGTCTCCAAGTGATGGAAAAACTTCCAAAATGAACTTTAAATCTCCAGGAAAGGAGCGAACCTTTCTTTTATCTCAAAATGGTGAGTATTTTAATAATAGAACTTTGGTATTAGCAAACTGTTGCTTATAAATGATTTAACATTTATAAAAATGTACAACCATCTTTTAAAATATAATTAGGCTGGGACAGCTGCTCCCAACTCTGCCCCCTGGCTTGACAGAGTTCCCTTTCAAGGCATTGATCTAACCCTTTTCTTTCCCCAGTTTTACTGAGATATAATTGACATACAGTGCTGTGTAAATTTAAGGTGTACAACATAATGACTTGACTTACATGTATTGTGACATGATGGCTACAATACGTTTAGTTAACATCTATCATCTCATAAATACACACAAAAACAGTTCTTGTGATGAGAACACTTAGGGTTTATTCTCTTAACAACTTCCACATACATCACTCAGCAGTGTTAGCTACAGCCATTGTGTTGTACGTTACATCCCTGGTACTTATGTACCTTATAACTGGAAGCTTGTACCTTTGACCACCTTCCTCCAGTGTCCCCTATCTCCCTCCTCTGGTAACCACATATCTGATCTCTTTTTATACGTTTGTATTTTTAAAAAATAGATTCTACTTATAAGTGAGATCATACAGTATTTGTATGTCTCTGTCTGACTTACCTCACTTAGCGTAATGCCCTCAAGGTCCATCCATGGTGTTGTAAATGGCAGGCTCTCCTCCTTTTCATGGCTGAGTGCTACTCCACTGTGTACACATACCTCTTCTTTACCCATTCATCTGCTGAGGGGCACCTAGGCCGTCTCCTGTCTTGGCTGTTGTAAATGGTGCCACTGTGAGAGTGATGGTGCAGCTGTCTCTTCGACATATTGTCTTCATTTCCTTTGGATGTATTCCCAGAAGTGGAATTGCTGGATCATAGGGTAGTTCTTTTTTTATTTTTTGAGGAAACCCATACTGTTTTCCATACTGGTTGTACCAATTTACAATCCCACCAAAACTGTACAAAGGTCCTGTTTTCCCACATCCTTGACAGCATCTCTCTTCTTTTTGAAGCAAGCCATTCTAGCAGGTGTGAGTTGGTGTGTTTTTTTTTTTTGGCTTTGTCTCGTGGCTTGTGGGATTTTAGTTCCCTAACCAGGGATTGAACCTGGGCCCTCAGCACTGAGAGCGCAAAGTCCTAACCTCTGGACCTCCAGGGAATTCCCTCTCATTGTTTTTTTGTTTCTAACATCTTTATTGGAGTATAATTGCTTTGCAGTGGTGTGTTAGTTTCTGCTTTCTAACAAAGCTATACATACATCCCCGTATCTCCTCCCTCTTGCATCTCCCTCCCACCCTCCCTATCCCACCCCTCTAGATGGTCACAAAGCACTGAGCTGATCTCCCTGTGCTATGCGGCTGCTTCCCACCAGCTATCTGTTTCATATTTGGTAGTGTATATAAGTCCATCTCACTGTGGTTTTGATTTGCATTTCCCTGATGATCAGTGATGCTGAGCACCTTTTCACGTACCTTGCTTTCCCAAGGTCAGTGCTAAAGCTGGAATTTGTGGTCCTTCCGTTGCCCACAGATTTGGGCCAGCTTTCTGTGTGTGCTCACTAGTCACCTGCCAGAGCTCACCCTCACCACCACAGGTAGCTGGCCACGGGGGGCTGGTGTGTGTGGCTGAGGTGCCTGGAGCCGGGGGGGTGCCTGTGGGCCACCTGGTGCCACTGACTTACTTTCTCCATGGATTTGCCTTTTCTGGACATTTCCTAGAAATGGAGTCATTCTTTTGCGTCTGCTTCTTTCACTTGTAATTACTTTGGGACTCGTTCACGTTGTAGCACATGTTAGTGTTCTGTTCGTGTTGCTGAGCAGTATTCCACTGTGTGGATACGCCACATTTATCTACTCATCAGTTGATGGACGGTTGGGTGGTTTCCATTTTTGGCTATCAGGAGTAATGCTGCTATGAACACTGATGTGCAAGTCTTTATGGGTATGTTTTCATTTCTCTCAGTCCTTGTAAAACCTGGCACTGGCGGGACTTCCCTGGTGGTCCAGTGGGTAAGACTCCGTGCTCCCAATGCAGGGGCCCCGGGTTGGATTCCTGGTCAGGGAACTAGATCCCACATGCGTGCCGCAACTAAGAGTCCGTGCGCTGCAACGAAGACCCAGAGCAGCCAAAATAAATAAACAAACATTAAAAAAAAAAAAATCTGGCACCAGCATCAAGGTTCTCTGCATTAGTCTTCCACTCTTGGGCCCGTCACAGTAGCTCCTGGGATGGAGGGTAGATTGGTCACAGAATGCTATGTTTACAGAGTACCTGTGCCCATACTCCTCTCCCATCACTGCCATCAAACAGCAGATCAGCCCAAGCTGTAGACACAGTCAAAAGACAATTGCTCTCTTGAAAGTTCCCCAGTCTTATTGATATTACAGAACTATCCAAAGCATTGTCTTCCTGGAATCAACTATATGAAACACATTCCAAAGTGTGTATCTGCTGGCCTTAGTAGAAGTGAAGCAACTCCTTACCAAGTCAATAATTTTACCTACCTTCTTATTCAATTCAGAGTTAAAATCCTTCTTAAAAATTTCTTGGAGTTCCCTAGAGGTCCAGTGGTTAGGACTCCTGTGCTTTCACTGCTGAGGGCGCGGATTTGATCCCTGGCGGGGGAACTAAGATCCTGCAAGCTGTGTGGCACGGCCAAACAAACAAAACAAATAAAATAAAATGAAATTTTCTTAGTGAAAACTGCCTTTAAAGACAGTGTATGCAAAAGCCAAGAGTTTTTTTTTTCTTTCTCTGAAACATGGGAATCTTGTAAATTTTCTAAGATTTTAATTTTAGAAAACCAAAATATTTAAGCTATTTAGGAAAAAAATAGCAGGTACCAGGAGACTTGAAGGACGTGTTGACAATCATGGCTGTGGTCAGCTGATGCCAGCCTTGTTCCAGGTGATTCTGTAGCATTTTGCAGTTACCTTAATCCTCACAAGCCCACGAGGAGCACAGTGTCACCCACCTTATGGGGGGATGAGGACACTCAGCCCAGCACAGGAAGTGACAGAACTGGGGAACTGGAACACAGACCCCAGAGTTATTGCAAGACTGTATTAATGCTCATTTTAATCAAACTTTCTTCCAGAGGAAAAAGAAAAATCCAAGGATGAACAAAAGGAAAAATTCAATACATGGATCAGTAACATGTACATCTTTTTTGTGAACACTCTCTTCCAAGCACATAAACACGAAGAAACCCTCAAGGAGAAAGTAAAGGAAAACAGGCTACATAATGAAGCGATGGCCCTTCAGAGGAAGGTGGAGAATGAGGAGCTGGAGGCGAGGTAACTCAGTGAACCTCTCGGCTCCCTCCCGCCCGCCCGCCCGCCCGGCTCTTGGGCATCTTTCTTTCCTGTCCTCTGTAGCCACCAGAAGCTTCAGTACCAAATACTTTCATTGAAAGTCTACCACCTCTGGGCTTCCCTGGTGGTGCAGTGGTTAAGAATCCACCTGCCAATGCAGGGGATACGGGTTCAAGCCCTGGTCTGGGAAGATCCCACATGCCACGGAGCAACTAAGCCCGTGCGCCACAACTACTGAGCCTGCACTCTAGAGCCCACGAGGCACAACTACTGAGCCCGCGAGCCACAACTACTGAGCCTGTGTGCCACAACTACTGAAGCCTGCACGCCTAGAGCCCATGCTCCGCAACAAGAGAAGCCACTGCAATGAGAGGCCTGCACACCACAATGAAGAGTAGCCCCTGCTTGCTGCAATTAGAGAAAGCCCGCATGCAGCAACGAATACCCAATGCAGCCAAAAAAAAAAATGAATAAAATAATCTATAAATATATATTAAAAAAAAAGTCTCCGCCTTCCGAAGGGCGGCACGTCCTCATGTGCAGCTGGGAACCCGTAGCCACCAGTTCTGTCCTGGTTGTCTAAGGCATCCCTAGGCATCCACGAGGAGGCAGCGTGACGTAGATCCAGACTGCCCAGGTTCACATCCCAGCCCCATCACTTATATCACCTGGGTGACCTTGGTGAGGTCTGTCCCTGTGTGCCTGTTTCTGCATCTTTAAGGTGGAGGTGATACCTTGTAGGACTGCTGTGAGGAGTGAGCGAGCTAGTGTTTGTGAAGCATCGAGAACAATGCTTGGTGCGTGGTGAGCACCTAGCAAAGGCCGCACACTTACCTTTCTAGAACCACTGTCCAGGCTTAGTTCCATGCAGACAGGTCAGTCCCAAGTGCAAATGTCTGATCTCTGTAAAGGGCATCTCAAGCCCATTGGTCTGTGGAAGAGAGCATTAGACTTAAGGAAAACGGCTACAACAGTATTTTATTTTTTTACAACAGTATTTTAAAAGGCTACTTACTAGCTAAGTTGCTTCAGAGACAAGTGTGTCACAAGTCACCTTAGATGTGTGAAGACTTTGTCTTAAACTAGCTATTGCACCACTTTTTATTTCAGGCAGTGACGACAGTTTAGTTCTGTTCACAGAAACTGTTGAGATCCAGGTATGGACTACTTTACACCACATACAACATAAAAACCGGTTTTGAAATTTCAAAGACAAAAAAAGATATCGGGCTTCCTTGGTGGCGCAGTGGCTGAGAGTCCGCCTGCTGATGCAGGGGACACGGGTTCGTACCCCGGTCCGGGAAGATCCCACATGCCGCGGAGCGGCTGGGCCCGTGAGCCATGGCCGCTGAGCCTGCGCGTCCGGAGCCTGTGGTCCACAACGGGAGAGGCCACAACAGTGAGAGGCCCGCGTACTGCGAAAAAAAAAAAAGATACTTTCTTGTGTTTGCTTCTTGTTAGGCTGAAAAGCTTGAGAGAGGAAGAGACCAAAAGGCAAGACTATGAGGTCGCCATCACTGTGATCAAGGAACCAGTGGATGCCACATCCTTGAATTTCATGCCAAGCCTCCTGAAAGACGACACAGTGGTGTCCCAGTCCAGCAAATCCATTGCAAATAAGAAAAAGAAAAAGTAGACATCACTGGGTTTGTAAATGAGCCATGAGAACAAGCAGGTGTGAAGGGAATTTAGAACCAAAGCCTGTAACAAATTTCCTACCCAATAAAATTACTTGTGCTTTACTTCTTGTCTAAGTGTTTCTTGAAATACCACTACCTGGGCCCACTGGGTTTTGGGTTTCTAATATGGTTGGATCACTGAAATGCCTGCGTTTTGACAACTGAGCGGAATGAAAATACACAGATGTGGGTATTGAATAAGTGTGTATTCATTGTTTTTTTTTTTAAATCCAAGTATAAAACTGATGATTAAATTTAGAATCTGATAAAACCAGTGGGGAGTGAAGTTGTTTAAACGTTTCTTTAGGCCTTCCTCCCCTGAGCCTGGCACACCTCCTTTGCCCCTTGTAACCACCCTGTGCCCACATCCTACCTGTCCTTCACATGCTGCCTCTTACATGGCCTCTTCCCTGGTCCTTTCCCATCCATTCCCACAGCGTCGCAAACAGCACTGCATGGACAAAAGGCCGAACAATGTAGGATAAAGAGCCAGGTGTGCAGTCAGCAGTTAAGTGAGTACTTTAAGTCTGTTAGGAAAGTGTTACAGCTAATAGTTGTGTTAAATATAAGAGTAACCACCAAAAGCATAAAAATACAATCTAAAGCTTCCAAACTAGCAAAAAGGAAGGATACTATCATCTGACATAAAGTTGGGAAAAAGAATAAAAAAAAGAATGGAAACAGAAAACGCAAAAGATGGCAGGGAAAGTACAAATCTACCCGTCACCACCAAGCAAACAGGTTAACGCACCTTTTCCTCCCCTGCAAAATCCCATAAATAATTAGATTGGGTTTAAAAAAAATAGAAATTCACTTCAATGTTATTCTTTACAAGGCAAACATCTTAAACAAAACCAGATAGAAAGGATGAAAATAAAGATAGAGAAAAAGATGTACCAGGACAATCTAAACAAGATGACTGGAATAACAAGCAATATTAAGGACAGAACAGAATTTAAAGCAAACATCTGCATGATACAGATAAAAATAAAGATAACAATAAAAGGACCAACAACCAAAGAGATGCATTACTTACATACATCGCACATACTAGCCTTGCAAGAGCAGAGAGAATTACAGGGAATACTACCATGAGGGAAGCAACAGATCAGGAAGACACACACGCAGTAAGGATACAGGTAATTTTACCAACCAAACTACAAAGTTGGAACGAACACAGAGTTAGCAACCAGGATGCAACAGAGAATAAACACTGACAAAAACTGACTACATTTTAGGTTGAAAACTGCAACAACTTCAAATAATACATCAGAGACCATGATCTATTTTTGCTGCAATTACTAAGTCAGCAATAAACACACAGTGAAGAAAGCCTGAGATCACTGGAAACTAAAACATACCATTTTAAGTATCTCACGGGGTAAGAGGAAATCATAAGGGAGATTGTGAATTAGAGGGTGACAATGAAAATTGCAACTGCAAATAGATGAGGAGTCATTTCCCTGCTCCACCCTAACTCACAGGCTGGGTGCAGGGGGCTGTGGGGAGCTCCTATTAGGGCCGGGTTGGTACCGATTTTTCCAGACCATGCCCGGCTAGTTTTCAACCAAACTCTGGGATGTCCAGACCACCAAAAGTTAAATCAAATCCTGCCAGGCTGAATCTCAGTTGTGAGCATGCCGGTGGGGCTGTGCCCGCCTGGGAGTTCTACGTGGCTTTATGTTTGGAGCACACTGGGGCACTTGCATTAAGTTCTTTGTCTGATGTTTATTTGTGGTCTAAAAATCACGTTATTGCTCAAGATAAAAACCAAGTCCAGCAATTACTTTGGGCAAATGCCTCACAGTTTGCCACGTCAGGCCTAGGGACCAGGGAAGGAATCCGAACTCTGAGCGCCCTTCGCTGCTAGAGTATTCCTGAGGATGAGCCAGGGACCCATGGCCGGTGCGGTCTACAAACAAGCAACCAGAGAGACTCAATGCAAGACCAGAACTTTAAAAACTTTAACAATTTATTAGTCTTATTTTCCAGTAAAATAGTCACATAATGTCAAAAGAATGGAATGAAAGAGATGTAGCTGGCTACCTTTAATTCCACATAAATATTTAAAAGCTAAAAACCTCAGGGAATCATCAGGCTGAGTAGAAAGTTGATTCTTCAAAGCAAGTATTGCTTTACTGTTGTCATTAATCCAGTCAGTAATATGACCAATAACCTGCAAAGGCAAACGAAATGCTTGCTGAGCGGTTTTTTTAAAAGACGTTTCGGTGAGCCCTTGTCAGTCAATCCAAGAAGAAGATGTTATTGAACTGCGTCGCACAAAGCTTCTTGACCTCTTCTGCAAAAAGAATAGAAAACGGTGAGTAAGGTATAGAAATTCTCACTTAAAAGGTTATATATCAGTACCTTAAATTCCCTGGAGTAAAGTTGGTCATAAATAAAGGTCTGCATTAATTTTGACCTTAAATCTCAGAAGCCTTGATAAGAAATGTTAAGTCGAGAGAAAGAAAAAAGGACCTGACGTACAGGAGACTTTAACACTATGTAACGTTGCTTCTTTGGGCCTGAGACAGCTCAAACCCAAAGTGTCTAAGACACCCGCGGGTTGGGGCGTGAGGAGCACAACTTCTAAAATCTTGAGGAATCTGATTCAAAAACACAGAAACTCTAGCTGCAACCCTGAATTGTGGATCGGGAGCTCCGCAACAGTGGCGTCATTATCTGGACTTTACTCAATTCCTGTTTTAAATGAGGCATGTAGGGGCTTCCCTGGTGGCGCAGTGGTTAAGAATCCGCCTGCCAATGCAGGGGACACGGGTTCCAGCCCTGGTGCGGGAAGATCCCACATGCCGCGGAGCAACTAAGTCCGTGTGCCACAACTACTGAGCCTGCGCTCTTCTAAAGCCCGCGAGCTGCAACTACTGAGCCTGCATGCCACAACTACTGAAGCCCATGCGCCTAGAGCCTGTGCTCCGCAACAAGAGTAGCCACTCCAATGAGAAGCCTGCGAACGGCAACAAAGAGTAGCCCCCACTCGCCACAACTAGAGAAAGCCCGCGCGCAGCAACGAAGACCCAACGCAGCCATAAATAAATAAATGAGGCATGTATTCCCTGAGGTTGTTTCTAATGCATAGACTATTAATACAAGTATTGCTATCAAGAGAAAAATGTAATACACCCCAGAAGATGTCTGCAGAAGAAACCTCACACCTGATTGTCCTTACAGTTGACACTTGGGGTGCACTGCCCCACTGTCCCACTCCTGAATAGACCAAATGATGATTTCTTTTAAGCAACAGGGGGCATCTGCTTAAAATCTCAAGTCATGATTTCTATTTAGCATGTCCTTAGTACACTGAAAAGATAGTTTTTAAATATCAGTAGCATTAAAATTCTGCTCAAATACCAAACCCTATTTACCATTTACTTCAATGAGGTTTGCATTTTTTTGATTCAAAATAACATACAGCTCCCGCTGGTCAGACTTTTTCCCAACAACCCAATAATCACTCATTGCTTTCACGATGATTTCTTCATCTTCATCCACTCTGTAAGAAAAGAGTTTCAAAACGCAATTGTTTATTTTATATATACAGCTGGATTGTGAAAAACATTCTAAAACAAGAAACAGGAAACTTGAGCCATTTGAAAAGTTCAGGGAGTCCCCTGTGAGTGACCAGCCCCTTCTGGGCTTAATGATGTTTGGAACTGGTGCCCAGGGAGGTAGTCAAGACCTCTGAAGGGGCCTGGGGTCACTCGGTTTTTGAAGATGATTCCTTTAATGTCCTCTTATTAGAAAGTGGACGCCTAACTGGTGAGGTGGTTAGAATTACCTTGTAAAATCACTGTTGATGTCACCCAGGATCTTCATTAAATCTGGATGAACAGACGTAAGTGACACACTGGGTGTTTTCCTCATGTGAATTGTACTTTTTTCTGCTAAATTCATATGGTTGAAGTAGATAAACTTAAACTGGGGTTCTTTTTCAGACCTGTGAAAACATGTTATGGAGGTGGTAACTTTCTGAAAGAACAATTACCCAAATGTACAACTACACTGTAAAAACTCTAAATGTGGAATGGCTAAGGTGGTATTTTCAATGGCTGGGCCTTCAAATCAAGAACCTCAGTTAAGACGTAACATTCGGCAGTAACTTATCTGATATCCGTGAGGTATTCAGAATGACTGAATTTCCCAGCGAGCTCAAGTATGTACGTTTAAAACCACAAATATTTTAACCATTATGTGATGATTTTTTTTTTTCAAGTACAGTGTTTTATAAACAGCAGTCACTCAGTTATCTGTTCACTTAACAAAAAACAAAGTAAATCAATGCAGGCCACTTACCCTTCCAGTGAAGGGATCAGCAAACTATGGCTCTGGGACCAAACCAGGCCCTGTTTTTCTAAATAAAGTTTTACTGGGACACCCATATGCCTATGTATTGTTACAGCTGCTCTCACGCTTAAAGGATAGTTGAGTACTTGGAACATACACGGCCTACAAAGCCTAAAGTACTTACTGTTTGGCCCTTTGCAGAAAAAGGTTGCTGACCCCCGTACATCTCATTTATCCCACAGCTGCATGTATGTAAACTGCCACAGAACGGAAGCTTAGCACTGTAACAAAGCTTTCATCATCCCACTCAGAGATCATTCTAAAACGTACGAACCTCCTCTGAAGTATTTAATTGGGATTTACCCTTTCATTATTCTGGATGACTGGGCAATGCTACTTTGCTGTCTCCTGGGTCAGAGTCTGAGACCCCTCGGGGAGCCACCCTGACAGCTGGGCCACTCGGCTCTCAGGGGCCTCCCCTCCCTCACCTCTCACTGTGCCTTAAATTCACAATCGGGGGTCTGCGTGAGAGCCTGGGCAGCCCTGCCGCTGGGGGCCAGAAGCCTTCTCTGCTTACTACAGGGGGAGCGGCCACGCACTGGGGGGCTGAGGGTGCCGGAAATCCGGCCTCCGGGGAAGTGGTTACTACTGTGATACTCTACCTCTAGGCGAGAAAGAATGTGGACAATTAGTTCCCAGGAAAATGAAAACAGAATTCTTATAAAACCAGAATTTGTTTTGAGTAGGACCCTAAATCTAAGAAAAGCAAGTATAACTACAAGAAAAATTTTCTGGAAAGATGAAAATTTTAAACGAAGTTTGGAAAGAGTTGTAAATTTCGTTGTTTGGACAGACTAACTTCTATGACCTTCGATCAGGCTTAAAGTTCTGGTTACTTGTCTAACACCGTGGCGTTCCTCTTTCTCTCATTTATAACATGTACAACACTCTTCTAAGAAGATTGGAATTCTTCCTTTTGTAATCCCACATGGACATTCACATGAGAGACGTTATTTAGGTAGTTAGGACAGGGGCAAATGTGGCCTCTTTCCGCTCCACCCACCATGAAGGATGATGTAAAAACGAAAATAGAAAACAGTTACCTGCAATGTACTGTTAATAAAAGAAAACAAGATCTGCTCACATTAAAAATAGCGGGGATTCCCTGGTGGCGCAGTGGTTGAGAATCCGCCTGCCAATGCAGGGGGACACGGGTTCCAGCCCTGGTCCGGGAAGATCCCACATGCCATGGAGCAACTAAGCCCGTGTGCCACAACTACTGAGCCTGTGCTCTAGAGCCCACGAGCTACAACTACTGAGCCCGCGTGCCTAGAGCCCATGCTCTGCAACAAGAGAAGCCACCGCAATGAGAAGCCCACGCACCACGACTAAGCGTAGCCCCCGCTCGCCACAGCTAGAGAAAGCCCGCGTGCAGCAACAAAGACCCAACGCAGCCCAAAAAAATTAATTAAAAAAATAAAAATAAAAATGAGAAAAGATAAGATCTGCTCACATTAAAAGCAGCAGGGTTTCCCTGGTGGCACAGTGGTTAAGAATCCACCTGCCAATGCAGGGGACACGGGTTCGAGCCGTGGTCTGGGACGATTCCACACGCTGCAGAGCAACTAAGCCCGTGCGCTGCAACTGCTGAGCCTGCACCCAGAGCCCGTGAGCCACAACTACTGAGCCCATGTGCCACAACTACTGAAGCGCACGCACCTAGCGCCCGTGCTCAACAAGAGAAGCCACTGTGATGAGAAGCCCGCGCACCACGACGAAGACCCCATGCAGCCAAAAATAAAATAAATCTATATATAAAAAAAGAGGTCACAGGGATATCTCCCATGAGTAAAGAGCATCAATTTTACTGAGATGCCAGAGATTATATGTTTAAGGACCAGTTATGTGAAAACCTTCCCACACTTCCAAAGCCTACCTGGAAAGGTTACTGTGAGCTGTGAACCAGGGGAGGAAATGACCAGATGTTCAGCGCACACATAACTGCTCGCAGAGTTTCGCCTGTGGACTTGGGCAGCTGGCTGGGAGCAGGGCCCAGCTGTGGTTTTCATTTGTTCTGGGCTGTGTTCCAGAGAGCTGAAGGTTGCCAGATAGATGACTTCTAGATGGATATGGCTACTGGCCATTCCTCACTAATCAGACCAAACTTAAGGCAAAGAAGACTTCCTCCACCGCACTCCACCATTAAACACCACTGACCACAGCCGGGGGCAATTCTTCCCATCTCGCCTTCGTCCGGCTCCTCCCCATGTCCGATCCGGGGTCTGATCATAACCAACCCTTACTGCTAATGGTTACACTGCTCACTTGTGGAAGGAATCCAGCGCAGTCAGCCTCCTAGGCAACTGGGCTACTTTACATATATTCAAGAAGACTGATAAAAAAGGATTACAAAAAGAAAATTGCTCACAGGAAAGAGGCTCCTTTCCTAATAACTTTCTACATCCTCCTCCTCCTTCCTGCCTTTTCAAATTTAATTTTAGAATTGGCTAGTGAATAGGGGTGTGTGAAAGAAACAAAAACTGAAGTCTCAGATTCAGAAAACCATCGATTTGGGGGAAAATTTTAAGTTACAGCCCTCCTGCAAGCCCTTAAAAATTCTAGGTGAATTAGAGATTTAACACAGAAAATAAAGCCAGGAATGTACCAGAGATAAAAATGGGACATTTTTACAATATTGGGGTGGAAAGCCCCAAGTGTGCCACTAAAGACAAATCCAAAGGCAATGATTAATAAAACTGAATAAATATAAAGGAGAGAGGATGCAACATGACAAGGGTATTACATTAGGAGTACTGATGTAAAAGAAAAAAGACAAAGCACTTCAATGGAAAGAGCCAGAGGACGGGGACAATTTGTGGAGGAGACAGAAATGCCCATAAACAGACAAGGAGATGCCCAACCTCAGTGTCACTGTCAAAGTGCGAGAGCATGGAGAACAGGAGCTGGTGGCACTGGTGGGAGGGGAAGATGGCTCCATCCTTGCGGGAGCCGAGCCACATGGTAAATGTGCATTTCCTTTGCCCCAGAGCTCAATCCGAGGGATTTCTCTTGAGGAGATAATTGGGTGTTTAAGGACCCGACTGTTCAATACAGAACTGTTTGTAATACTAATAGCCATAACCAGCCCTAGCCATTAAATGGGAGAACGAATAAGCAAATAAAACACACCTTTCCTAGTAAATACCGTGAAGCCATCAAAGAGAATGAGGTAGGTCTGTACTTATTGGTTTAAACTGATGCTCATACCATATATATATTTGTTTATTTAAAGCTACAGATTTACAGCATGATATATTTTCAGAAGTCCATGTGTAAAAAACACCATGTGTGTATGTCACTGTGTTTATATGCGTGTACAAGTCCAGAAAGACAGAAGCCAAATAAGATTTCCCATATTTCTATTTTAGAATCCTTTAAAAATTAAGGACATAAGTTACTCTCAAAAAAAGAAAAAAAAATAGAATTTTAAGTTCTAGAGAAGAAAAAAACTGAGGTGGCCCACAAAGGAATAGAAACCAATCACCAAACAAACCTACTTCACACCATTCTTTAAAGGGCTGACCCCAATTTCATAAGGAACGTTAAGGGTTTCCCTGGTGGCGCAGTGGTTGATAGTCCACCTGCCGATGCAGGGGACACGGGTTTGTGCCCCAGTCTGGGAAGATCCCACATGCTGCAGAGCAGCTGGGCCTGTGAGCCATGGCCACTGCGCCTGCACGTCCGGAGCCTGTGCTCCGCAACGGGAGAGGCCAGAGCAGTGAGAGGCCCGTGTACCGCAAAAAAAAAAAAAGGAACGTTAAGAGCTACAATTTATAAATCTGGACTCAATGCTAAACACTGGCACACAGCCCCGTGGGCACTTTCTAGTGGGGGCTGCAGCCGAGAGAACAGAGGACCCTGAGCTGGTCTCTGGGATCAGGACGGCTGGCTAACATAGCCTCCTCTGCCCCCCAACAATGCCCCTGACATGCTGCTGGCTGGGGTCTTTCCTCCCTCAGGACTGCCTCTAATTTCTCTGGGATGTGACTTATGGAGGTCCCAGAATTGGCATATAAAATGGCTTGATTTGGGTCAGAAGGATTTCTGGAAGAAAACATTATCTTTTGTACTCAAAAGCTTTTATCTTTAGTCAGTTGATGGTTACGGTTTGGCAATCAAAGGTCCTTACATATAACATCTCAGATGCATCGAGAGCCATCTTCAGGTCACGGTTTCAAAGATAAGAACAACTACGTTCCTAGAGTTCCTGTTACTGGGCACACCCCTAAATTGTGTGGCACTTATTTCACCATCACGTTTGCCAGGTACCCTATCCTCCAGGGGCTGATGGTACCGTGCAGCGATTCTCCTAACAGTCAAGAAACTGTCCTGTAGACAGGAATTGACAGATCTGTGCCCAGACATACATGGCAAAATGCCGATGGAAGAATCTAAGTGGGTGTATATGTGTATCCACTGTACAATTTTTTCAACCTTCCTATGTTTGAAAATTTTCGTAATAAAATATCGGAGAGAAAACTGCTGTCTAATGATAGGATAATTAACATCCAAGGCCATCTCCTTTCTTCTGTACAATCCCAAAGAGGGTTAACCTGATGTGTAAAATAAAAGGTACTAGACCGCAAGTTTACCTCTGGATATTTGTCAGTGAGTTACTTGATACTCATCATATCTGCCGAAAGCACAGGCAGAGCAGTGAAAATGTCCAGTCATCTCCCAAGGGTTCGGGGATGTACGTAACTACACTTGATCATTCTCCGCTCATAACCTGCATGATCCAACACAGATTTAAGGCACATGCTGCCTTCAAAATTGAAAACCTGGCAGGTTCATGGTCGAACAATTAGATTGAGCAGCACTGTCAAGATGTAAGTTGGTCAGGCACTTTCACTCCTTGGCTGGATCTTTTCTAAAACTACGTAAGCTGTCAGCAGTAGAAATCCACTTGCAGAATCAAAACCTACCTGTGCTTTCACCTGGAGCCCGTGTGGGACCTCTCTGTGGGCTGGTGCTTATGTAAGACCACATACATACAACATATGATCACAAGCACAAGGTTATACATAAATTCACAGCATTTCAGTAAATTCTCAAACACATGGGAAGCCCATATAAAGAAGACTTTTATTCCTTAAAGTACTTTCCATCTACACACTTTACAGTCATTTGACTTTGCACTAAGAGTAGAAAGAGGTTCAGTGACTTTTCAGGGTGTTTTTAGAACCAAGGTGAGTTTAACCTCGAGTCTCCTGATACTCAGTCTAGAGCCTTTCATGATGCCAGACTCAGCACCAACGCCTACTGGCTTACGTCACAGGCAACCTCACCAGGAACACTTCTGCACAAGAGGCAAAGTGCTTTCCGTCTATGCAAAGCAAAACCCTGCTGATTACCTCTGCCAGTGTGGATTTCACAGCCTGGGCGGGTCATGTGGGATGTGAAGTGAACTCACATGGCCAAGACCACAGGCGGAGCTAGCACACCTAACCCCACACGTTCATACCACCACTGGGGAGGGCTGAGGGGATGCATTAAGAGAAGACCCAGCCCCGACCATCATTGTGGGGCAGAAAAACTCACGAACAGCTCCCTAGGAAGCCTTGCAGACAGGACCAAACAACACATTTTGTTCTCTGGATTCAGAGATTATACGAACCTTAACACCATCCATGTTCTAAGCAAGAACCACCCTTATTCTTCCAAAGCCAGTTAAATGCTTGAAAGCAAACACAAAGCAAAGTACAAACCCAGATATTCTTTTGTTGATGTTAAACTGCTCACAAATGTCAGATGCCAGCACTGTAAGCTGGGGCCCAACAATGCTGTCCAGTCTTCGGCAAAAGTCCAGTGTAGGCTGGATAGAAGCTTACAAGTAATTCAAGAAACACCAGTGAGTGTGAGGACACTGTGTTAAAAAGGTCAATTTTCATTTTACCATCTTAACAACAATATTCAAATGAAAACTGTACTGATCTGGGAAATAATTAAATGATCAGGTCCCCCTCCCCTCCCAAATAGAAGAGAAACAGAGGAGCCAGAATTAGTCATATTTAAGATGAAAAAGAGGCAAAGAACTATCTCACTGTGAATGTTGACTGAAGCACTCCCTGCGGGGTAGTAAGTTGCCTGCCTACCCCCAGTAGACCTAGGAAGGTCAAATACTTATTTAACAAACACTACATAGCACTCACAGGCCAGGCACTGTTGGCGCTTTACAAATATTCCCTCATTTAATCCTAAAGCCCCCTTTGAGATGGGTACTCCCATAATCGTTTCACGGGCAGGAAGGCACAGAAAGGTGCCCAGGTACTACTGCTGAGAAGCAAGAAAGCTGGGACTTTAACGATATTAGAAATAGCTGGTTAAGATGGCAGAGGCCCCAGATGGAGGCTTAATACAGCCTCCCTGTTGCTACGACAACTTGTTTATCATTTAGGAACAGACCACAGCAAAGTGTAAAGAGAAAAGGCTTAGCTAATCAGGTGAAATCAGATACAGGTGTGTACCTACCATCGATCATAAAGCACACAGCTGCACTCATGGCCTGCGGGGGGGAGGGGAGAAAAGAAACCAAAGATTAGATAATGGTACAAAAAAAGAAGACTTAAATAATCAAATGCAGTGGTCTTGTTTAAATCTTTATTTAAATATATCAACTTTATAAAGACTTTTTTAGTCAACTGGAGAAATCTGGATAGGGTCTGGATAATAGATGGTATTAAGGAAGTTATTAACGTTATTTTGGTCCAGTGTGATAATGGCAGGTGGTGATGTTAAAACAGAGGTCCTTATTAGTTAGAGATGCAAAATGAACTACTTATAAGGGAAATGAGATGATTTAAAATGCTCTAACAAGAAACCAAAACATGGGGCTTCCTTGGTGGTGCAGTGGTTAAGAATCCACCTGCCAATGCAGGGGACATGGGTTCCAGCCCTGGTCCGGGAAGATCCCACATGTCGCAGAGCAACTAAGCCCGTGCACCACAACTACTAAGCTTGGGCTCTACAGCCCGCGAGCCACAACTACTGAGCCCGTGTTCCAAAACTAACGCCCTCGCACCTAGGGTCCGTGTTCCACAACAAGCGAAGCCACCGCAGTGAGAAGCCCGCGCACCACAATGAAGAGTAGCCCCCACTCGCTGCCACTGGAGAAAGCTTGCGCGCGGCATCAAAGACCCAACACAGCCAAAAATAAGTAAATAAATAAACCCAACCAGCATAAATATACATCCTTACAAGATAATATCCTGACAGAAACTCAGACTATCCTTATGGAATTAGCAAGTCCACAGCTTTAAAATCAGAGCGAAGGCAGAATCCACTGGAGTGTGGGCAGGCATCGAACAACAGGCAACACCGGCCTTGACGGCCTCTGATCTGTCCGCGTGCAGGACTTGAAACATCTGAGTCACAGCCTCAGACAGTGACTCTTGCTAATCACAGAACTACTGTTTAATGGGGACTGAAAGTAACCCTCTTACTCCAGAAAGCACCCATTTTGAGTTTTACAATAATCAGAACTTGCGACACCTGTTCCAAGAAACATGTGAGGTCTGCGCACCGACTAGTGTACCCGTGCAAGAAAGATTTACTTTAGTATCATCTGTAACCCTGGAGAGAAAGGCCACTGTTACCTTATAAACAATTAAATGCAGAGCTTCATATGTGTCATCTGTATTTACAAAAATTTTGGGAAATCTGCATTTTGCTTCTGGATCATTAAGATTCAAGGGTCCAGTGAGAAATCTGAGAAGGAAGCAGAGATGACTTGATTCAATTAGGCAGATTATAAACAGGAATATATAAACAGTGCATTCCTATAAGGGTGTTAATATACGGCCTTTTTGGGAAGCTAGACATTACTTAGAAAACACCAGATCAGAATACAAAAAAGTAATCGTTTTAATTCATTGGAAACAAAAGAATTTCCTTTGTTGATTATTGTCAATAAAGTAGCACAAAGGTAATTCAGTGCTCATGATTTTATCTTTACCAAAAAAGATAATAAAATCCAATACTGTCTATCAAAGGACAGAAGTCCTACCTTCCATAGTGTTGAAGATTTCCGGGCATTTCTGCCCTTATCGGAGAATCCCTTCCCGCCAACTGTAAACAAATTTAATGTTGACAAGTGCCTTATTAGATTTCCTATATTCAAAACTTTGAAAAACAGCATTTATATTTACTAGTTGGCTCCATGCCATTTTTCTATATCAATTTTCCATATTCCTCTCCACCAAAAAAAAGGGAGGGGGGATTACAGAGGTACAGAAAGAACTCACTGGTTTTAAACAGAACTATCATAACTTCACTGTGCCCTAAATTCCACATACTGATTTTGTTCCTTTTACAGCAATAATTGAAATCTCCCATGTGGTTAATACGTGCTAGGCGATGACATAAATTACATAACTTCATCTCATATCACCCCTATGGGGAATGCCGTCTTCCTATTTTCTAGAAATGGAAACAAGTACGAAGAAGTTCACCAGCACACCCAGCCCCTGAGTGGAGGGGCCAGGCATCAAACACAAGCCTGTGTGACCTGAAAGTCCCTGCCTTCAGCCATGACATGGTGCCTCCTCATAGATCTATATTTGTAACCCATTCCTGGTTTCTTCTGCTGAAGATACACTACTTCAATATGCATAGGAAATAAAAAGAAATTCCAAATCTAATAGTCACAATAGCTAAAACTTATTATTCTTCTAAAACTTCTTGATGTTCTTCTAGTCTACATAAAATTCTAGCATGTAACTGAAAATGAAAGATTGAAAAACAGTAAATCCAATAGTGAAAATGCACAGCTCTCACACGTGCAGCCTGTAGCGAAAGAAGTCCTCACATATCCATGTCCTCACTGCCACTTCGTACATTCCTATTTTATAAGCCCGGCCCTTTAGACATACAATAAAGCACCAATAGAGTGTTCTGCTGTTGCAACAGCACTGTCCACCATGGGAAAGCCTCCTGAAGGATCCTTCTGAGGGTGTGGTTGGAAGCAGGTGCTTTAGCATTAGTCAGACCCCGAGATCAAGTCCTGGCTCTCTCACTTACTAGCTGGGTGACGTGGGGCTAAATCACGTAAGCCCCCCAAGCCTGGGTCTCCTATCTGTAAGATGGAGATAAGGTACCCGGCTTTCAGGATGGCTGTCAGGATGTCATGAGATAATGCAAGTGTGCTGGGCACTTACACCGTGTCTGGCGTATGGTACACACTCCAGAAACATTAGCCACTGTATTCAAACTACCCAGAAAGGAGCAAAGTGCAGGACCAGGTCCTTCTCAAAACCTTGAGATTTCTCATCAAAGAGACTTTTTTCCTGTTGTTTCAGGTCATGGCCTTAAAAAACAGAGCGAGGGAGAGGGTGCGTGTATGCGCTCCTGGGTCAAAATGATAATGTTATGGTTTACGAACACTTTTCACTTCCAACCTAACTAAAGCTAAGAAAAGATACTTTGCGGAAAACACTGCAGTATTATTTACAGTTCTCTGCAGAAAACTGAGAAATTGTCAGAATGGAAAAGCCAGGCGGGAAGTATAAAATCAACTCAAAATCAGATCTCGGGCTTCCCTGGTGGCGCAGTGGTTGAGAGTCCGCCTGCCGATGCAGGGGACGCGGGTTCGTGCCCCGGTCTGGGGGGATCCCGCGTGCCGCGGAGCGGCTGGGCCCGTGAGCCATGGCCGCTGGGCCTGCGCGTCCGGAGCCTGTGCCCCGCAATGGGAGAGGCCACAGCAGCGAGGGGCCCGCGTACCGCAAAAAAAAAAAAAAAAAATCAGATCTCATGTTTGTACGTGAAAAGACCACAGAATTAACCACTGTTTTGTCCAAGATCCCTGGCATTTTCAGAGTTCCCAGAACCCGACCTAAAAATCCAGTTTTTCCTCTACTCAATGAATTGCTCCCCTTAAAAACATAGCTTTGCAATTGCATTTGAACGTAACAAAATGAAGAAAAGCTGACATACGTGGTTTTCTGTGCTAAGTGACACACGCTAAATATACACAGTTGGCCTTCCGTATCTGAGGTTTCCACATCTGCAGATTCCACATTTGTGGATTCAACCAACCGCATGTTGAAAATATTTGGGGCAAAAATTTCTTTTGAAAGTTCCAAAAAGCAAAACTTGAATTTTCCACACACTGGCAACTATTTACATAGCATTTGCATTGTATTAGGTGTTTTTTTGTTCAATTTTATTAGGTATTATAATAAACTAAAGACAATTCAAAGTGTAAGGGAGGATGTGCGTAGGTTACATGCAAATACTATGCCATTTTATATAAGGGACTTGAACATACGTGTGTGGATCTGGGTATCTGGGGGGTCCTGGGAGCAATCCCCCATGGATACCAACGGACAGCTACACGACTAAACATCACACTAATAATGTAAAATACAGACCAGAACTGCCCCACCCACCAAGTTACTCCACCCCCAAATCTGTGTGTGTGTGTGTGTGTGTGTGTGCGCGTCTATATGTCTATTTATCCATCTATTTATCTAGAGATTAGTACCCCATCATACCTCAGGTTCGATATGCCTTGGAAATAGAGATGTGGTGAGGTATTTGTATAAAATTCTCATGTCATCTTGTTCTAATCCACTCCTGAAACATCAGAAAAGCACTGTGTTAAAAGTCTGGAATTGGTCTTCTGTCTTTCCATTGCTCTGTGATAAAAGTTCATCTCTCTCTTTTTTTTTTTGCATGATATCAAGAAGGCCTTTCCTTGATGGAAAGTTCAAGAATGGAATGAAGTAAACTTGAGTCCAGCACTAGAACTCCACCCTGACCTGCTAAAGGCTACTACTACATGGTGCTGCATTTTATGCGACACTTGAAGTAAAAAGTCACAGCAGATTTGATTTGCCTACCACGTGGGATTATCCAGGGAGCATTAGCAGCTCCCCTTGAGGTAGCAGGTTTCTGTCCACTTTCTGGGTTACACGGTAAGGCCACTTTCTTTCACCCCGCATCCTGAACATACTGCTATGCTGTAGACGGGGAACTCAAAACGCTATGTCTCAGAAATGTATTTGGATTTTAATTCTCTCGATTCAGTGTAGGCAAAAAGTGGGAAGAGAAAGAAACAAACTTTTGGGCAAACCATCCAATCTGGCACCTGGAATAGTACTGAGAAACTAGCAGGTGTTGTTGGACTCTACCTAAAACCGGTTTTTCAGATAAGGATATAAACAGACAATGAGTCTGTATCTGGGGGTTTTTTTCTATTCAAGATAATTGAAAAAAATCCTTGAGGAAGTCTAACTAGATATAAACCAAGCCTCTGCACCACGTTCCAGGGGCTCTGTCTTCTTTCCCAGTAGAATCGCAGGTTATGTTAGAAGTCCGGCCCGGCTCGGCACAGAAACCCGGCCCGCTTCCCTGAACTCCTCCCATTTGTCTTATCTCCGCCTCCTCCTACACCACCTCTCCTCTCCCATTTCCAGAATGTCTGTCCACAGCTAAAACTCTAAAGGGGCCAAACACCCTGAAGCAGGTTTGAAGCTTCCTGCCAAGCAGAACGAAGTCCCGGGTCCAAAGGTGAGGCCAAAACAGAAACAGCTGAGAACTGTCGGCGCTTGGCCTGTGACAACACGAATTCTGAGAGGAACCCGCAGCCAACCGGGCAGATGGACCTTTCAGATCAAACACACAGAAGGTCCCCCACTCTTTTCTTTTGTGGAAATAACTGAGGAAAGAAAGAGAAAGACTCAAAACAGGCTCTGGATGTTACTTTCCATTCAAGACATAAATCCCGGTGGAGAGAGCTTGCTACTGGTAAGCAGCAGACAGTATGTAAAGAATCATGCTCTGGGCAGTTTCTTCCAGAGTTGCGCTTCCGGAGACGGTAGCTACTGGGTACATCTGGCTACTGAACACCTGAAATGCGGCTGGTGGAGATGAGTGTAAAATACACACTGGACTTTTAGGATTGAGCACAAAAAGAGCAGCTCGTTAATAATTTTTTATATTGTTTACATGTTGAAAAAATATTTGAGATATATTGGGCTAAAAAAATATATTGTTAAAATTGATTTCTCCAGTTTCTTTTTATTTTATTGTGGCTACTAGAAAACTTAAAACGACATTTGTGGCCTGCATCATATGCTTATTGGACAGTACTGCTCCAGACCAGAGACACTGAGCAGAAAACACCCTATAAAAGGAAACGGAAGACACTTCTCAACTACTTACTACGTGCGCTGTGCTTAGGGCTTTGCATTTATTATTGCACTTAAGATTTAATGCTAGGCATTAAGTAATTTGATGCTGGTTTTCTGGGTAGAAAATTTATAAAGAAAATAAGTCGCAGCCAGCTGTTCAGAGCATGAAGCAGCAAGTAGGCGGTTCCCACTCTGCCTATGGGGAGGCCTGCCGGGTTGTGGAACGTCCACGAGCTCCGACTGTAGCAACCCTCTTCCCAGTCCATCCCAACTCCTGCTCCCCAACAAAAGTAAATGAAGTAATACTGTGTTATAATTATGCCGGATGTTACCGCTGGAGAAAAGCTGTTACAACTTCATGCCAATCTTCAATAATCTCAAAATAAAAAGTAAAAACAAACAAACAAAAAACCCAAAATAACAAGAGTTCCTTTCTTAGCACAAGTAAACAAACAAAAGCAAACAAAACCCTGTACTGACAGGTCCACATGATTCAGAACTCTGTCAATGGCTCACATCAAACAGGAAACAGCCTACCGGTGCTCAGAAGTACAGATGTTCTCAAAAGTTTCTCAAATAGTCATTTGATATGAATGATTTAAAAAAAAGAAAAATTATTCTTCTGCTCGACTGATTTATTTGTGTGCATGAGATGCTACTACTTTCTCAAGACTGATTTTTCTTCCTGTTTTATGACTCTGTGCCTTGTTTTTACTTAAATGCTAAATGGACTTCACCTGTTTTGCTCTGAGACCTCCACACCTGCTCTGAGTGAAGCCTCAACTCCAGCGCTGTGAGCTGGGCACAGCCGTGGTCCGGGATCTATGCACTTCTCCAGAGCCCGCCAACTCTGTTTCTGGTGGCAATGCCAAGTTATTCGAGAATCTCTTTCAGCGGGAGCGTTACCGAGAATGAAGTGGCCATCATTCGACATAATCCTTCAAGGCAGGATCAGTTTAGTCTATAATACAGACTATGTCACTGTCAAGTGTTGAATGTAAAATAATCTAGCCAAGATCAAAGAGTCTGGTCAACTTTGATTAACTTAAGAAATAGCTAAGGCATTTATTCATAAAAGCATTCACCCCTTGGGCTTCCCTGGTGGTGCAGTGGTTGAGAGTCCGCCTGCCGATGCAGGGGACACGGGTTTGTGCCCTGGTCCGGGAGGATCCCGCATGCCGCGGAGCGGCTGGGCCCGTGAGCCATGGCCGCTGAGCCTGCGCGTCCGGAGCCTGTGCTCCACAACGGGAGAGGCCACAACAGGGAGAGGCCCGCGTACCGCAAAAAAACACAGGCCAAAAACACTGGGCGAGATAGTCAACTGACACCCTCCTCCCAACAGAGGAGGAGCCACTGCTAAATCCTTTCACAGCCACTGCTAAAACCAAATCCACGAGTTAGACGCAACACGGTCCAAACAGAACTCTAAGGTATTTCCTACCATCTGCTTTGAGCTCACCATCAACGTTCTCGGAGCACAAACAACATGCCAGAAGATACAAACACAAAAACCGAATGCACTTGAGCAGCTGCCGGAGGGCTTTCAGCTGGCTGCTCCCCCGTGAACCTCAGCGGCTCATCACAGGCAGACCACTGTCAGCTGTGAACAGACAGGCTGGCTCTCACTCAAGTCTTCAGGGACCTCTCCCCGCGGCCTCAGGCACGTTCACACAGCGCTTCCAGAGCTCTGTGTTCGGGAGTTGAAAGCTTTTAGTAACAGTTTATGTTTGCTTCTTGAGTATCAATGCTTTCATCAAAGAAATTATGTATTTGTCCCTACTACAGGACGCAAACACAGTTTGATAGTGGGTTACTACTTGGTTTTATAGCACTTATAACTTGTTGGATATTTTTTAAAAACTAGCTTCCTTAAAAGGAAGTATGAAAATTATGGGGCTTCCCTGATGGCACAGTGGCTAAGAATCCGCCTGCCAATGCAGGGGACACGGGTTCCAGCCCTAGTCCGGGAAGATGTCACATGTCGCAGAGCAACTAAGCCTGTGCACCACAACTACTGAGCCTGTGCTTTACAACTACTGAGCCTGCGCTCTAGAGCCCGCGAGCCACAACTACTGAGCCCGTGTGCCTAGAACCCATTATCCACAAGAGAAGCCACCGCAATGAGAAGCCTGCGCACTGAAATGAGTAGCCCCCACTCCGCAATGAGTAGCCCCACTCGCCACAACTAGAGAAAGCCTGCGCGCAGCAACAAAGACCCAACGCAGCCAAATATAAATAACTTAATTAATTAAAAAAAAAAGGATTCTTCAACCTAACATTTTCTCTATCTTCCGTGGAACCAGTTTTAAACTCCCCTGCTTGGTAATTTTAAACAAAATTACCCTAATTTTGGTTTAAACAATCACTGCCTTATTTTAATATCTAAAAAGACGCATCCTACCCCTCCACCCACCACCAGCTATTACTTCCAGTTTGACAACATGGTATCAACGGAGTCATTGCTATTTTTTGTGATCCTAAAAGACTTTCTGCTTCTATACACCAAGCCGTAGGGTATACCTACCAGATGAGTTGATCGTTATAGAGAAAGGCAGTGTACTTGACTATACTCAGGCTTTCTTCCATTCTATTAATAAAGGACTGGATTTTCAAATAAGTCATTTTATCCAATGGGAAGAAGCTGATCCCACCAAAAATGTCAAGTAGATCGCATGACTGCAAATGCAACGTTTGTAAATACTGTAGGAAAAAAATAAGGCATAAAAGTTACTAATAGTATATTGAAGACAGTACTCTGACAACTGAAAATAATTAGTCTTAATTTATGGTACAATTACATGCTAGCAAACAGCACACTGCCAAGACCAACACGGAGGTGAGCCACAGGGAACTGGATTTGAAATCAGTACCAATTTCAAAAAATTAAGTTCAAACATAAGTAGTGTTCATTCAGCATCGTGCTATCTCTCTTTGAAGCGCTGAAGTCTTCATATCAGTGCTCCTCAGACTAGACTGACCTCCACACATGATATCATGGGCCATCTTATACTAAAATCATGCTGGAAGGGCATACAGTCAGTGTTGATGGACAGGAGAGAAATTAAGACAAGAAGAGGAAGAGGGGACAGTCAGAGTGAATAACTATGGTCATTAAAGTGAAGAAACAAGAAAGAAAAGTACTTCATAAAAACAAAATAATTCAAAAATAGACATCAAAGGTAGTGTAGGGAGAAAGATAAATTGAGAGTCATTTCTCTAAGATAAACTGGATTTGACCAGGGGAAGGTCAAATATGCAAAATTTACATTGAAGGAGAATGGCAACTGTGTAGACACATTCCCATCAGCTGGGAAAGAAACATCACACTAATCACCGCTAAGGGAAGAAAGCCTGTGTCACAGCCACAGGCTTCACCTTGAGTCAATACAGATTACGCCTGTTTAGTGAACATAATTGATCTGTAAGAATGTGAGATTTTGCTAATTAACCGATCCACCACACAGGAAGTTTGCTTTTGAGTAAGCCCACAGGGACAGACACAGGTGGGACAAGGATGAAGCCGAAAGACATCTCCAAGATGCTTTAAGGAGCTGTGTACAAATGTCAAGAAGCTCTGATTCAAGAGCGCAAATCTAATGAGTCTCCTCACTGGTCTGATCTTGTCACACTATGCCTGAGGCTCTTTGCCATTTTTCCAACTTCTAGATTTTTTTTGTATGTGAGAAACAAACCTGTCTGTGTCGCTCTCTAACAGTCTGTTTGGACAACTACCAAGATTACAAATAAAATTCAAAATATTTACCCGATGGAAGAATTTCTCTAATCTTTCTTTTAAGAGCTTGACACCTCCATCTTCCATGGCTCTCAGAAATGTACCATTAAAAAGCTAATGGTGTAAAAGATTAAAAAAAAAAGTCAATTTCTTATGTCCTTCAGTTTCCCAATATAACAAGTTCTTCTTTTCCTTTTACATTAATTCCGCTAATTTCATCCCCCAATTCCTTTTGAATATAGAAAATATTTACATGAGAAAGCCTGAGTTATAAGTCACAAAATACCAAAACACTGTTAAGTGATACTGTAAATTTTATAAAATCACCTGTTTTGGGCATTTTTTTTTTTTGAAACCTGAACTCATACCTAAGTTCCAGTTTACATAAATAATATTGCCAGATCCTTCAATCATGCAAATACCTGCACTATGTACTTTCCTCAAGAACATGGACTCTACTGTTCACTAATGCAGATATACTCCTAGCACAAGTCTGGGAAGAGAGAAGGGCTCAGTACTGAGTAAGTTCACGTATAAACCTCAATACTGTTTCAAAGGCCCCATTATTTCCTCCCCCTAAAATGGACACATAGTCACCTCGCAGTCATGTAAAGAGTTAAGGATTATTTTAAGCATCCCATGTAAATTGGGGTAACTGGCTAGACTCTCAATTCAGAAAGCATGTCACGCTTACCTTGTACATGCTGTAGCACTGTTGGAGCACCGAACTATAAACCTTGTCCTACAAACAACACAAAGACATGGCACAGATCTTAATTTAAGGGAAAGCAAAAGAAGTCTATTGCATAGCAAAGGTACAGTGACTCTTGGCAAAGCAATACAATGCTCATAAACTTGGTCCTATAGTAGTTGTGCGCTGAAAATAAGAGGTATTTAAATTCAATTACGAACCAGTAAGCCTAATTTTTAGGAGGGCTTTAAACACAGATGATCAGTAGAAGGCATTCGTAAGAGACGGTACATATACACTTTTATAAGATTGTGCTAATGGAAATGATAAGCTGTGTGTACCCTGAGAAACTTCTGCAGAAGTGACATAGCTTAAATCTGAAAAAATAAGTCACTCAAGATACTAACAAATTTTTTTCTAAAAATATGAAATAAAAAATGACATTACCAGCAACTCCTCCTCTTGGTATTCGACAACTGGTTTTCCGTCCTTACTTTGCTTTTCAATTATGGGATTCCTAACAACCTACAAAGTTTGATCAACTGAAATTACACAATGTATCAACTATATGTGTTTTAAATTTTCCCCTAAATTAAAAAACTTGGACATGTCCCAACCCAAAACTTCTTAAAAGAGCCCCAGTAACAAATACACCAAACAGGAGTCTGATTTTTAAACTGCCACCAACCCTACTGTAACTCTCCTCAGATGCAATGACTGGAGGACTTTCCTGAATTCCTAACAGTAAAGATCACCCATCACTTTATAATACAAATTCAAAAAGGTGTACTGTGTATGTAAATACCATGACCATCCAGAAATTTTCTTCTGGTTCGTTGAAGAACTGTCTGTTCTTCTGTGTATGTAAAGATTTTGCAGGTTTTGATGGACTAAAGGTCCTAAAAAGGTTAAAAGAATGTTAGGGACAATTCTCCAGCATAAGTTTTAAGAATTCACTGAACTCTGCAAAAGCACATTGAAAAGTATTACCTTGTAAACTGTACAATAGCTTCACATAATCCGACATTTCTAATTTTTTCATTCTTTTCTACTTCATTTGGATAGTAAAACAAAATTTTATTCTCCTCCTAAAGTATGAAGAAACAGAATCACAACATTGACGTAAGCATTTTTTCCGTCTTAGCTGTTGAAAGTGCTACATTTACTGTCAACCTCTCATGCCATACACATTAGCTGGCAAAACAAAGGACCCTTTTCTAGAAAAACAAAAATGATCTTCTCCTCACGGTGTAAACAACGCCCACCTGCCTGAAGGTAATTGTGATACTCAGTAAATCACATGCCATCTGAAAGAGCATTAGACAACTATTCTGAAAACTCAGTCTCTGGATTTCCTTCCTCATGCTGATTTGTAATACACCAAAGCTTGTTAAGAAATAAGCGTGTGTTTAGGTGCACAGACTTACACCTCCCCACAAATTAAACCCAGCAGGTTCACAGGCATTTGGACTCACAGCCTTTAAAGGGACCGTGATTTCCTGCCAACACAACCTACCGCCGGACATCCGTTGAGGAAATCACCGTCCCCACCTCAAAAAATAACCATTAAAAAAACCACCCGCCCCCATCCGATTTAATTTATTAATTTGGAAAAAAAAAACTTTCCGCAAGATCCCCCAAACCTGCATTTAAAGGACTACAGTCTCCCACTCTTGTTCCACGCTTCTAGACGGGGACTTCTAGCAACAAAGACGTAAACTCAACTTTAATCACCCAGGATTGATGTAGAGAAGAGTGACTCCACCTGTGTGGAGTGATTAGCCTGACGAACCTTCACTCAATACACAGGCTTTGAGTCAGGACCTAGAACAGACGCTGCCCGCGTTGTGTGGCCCCCGCCGTAGCCCCTGACCCGGGCACACACCTGGCACAAAGCAGCCTGGTAAATGCCGCTCGACGAGGGCAGGGTGACAGGTGCTGCCCGGCTCCGGGAGGGCCGGGGCCGACGCCCCGGCGCACCCTGCGGCTGCTCGGGCCCGACGCCGTACGGCCGCCCCACGCCCTCCTCGGCCGCTTACGGACGCCCGCGCGCGGCCCCGCTCCGCTTACCTCTCCCTCGCGCGGCCCGAAGCGCGGGTTGTAGATGAAGAAGCTCAGTAGCGCCGGCGGGAACTGCTTCTCCTGGGCCGCCCCAGCTCCTGCCCCGGCCGCTGCTGCCGCCATCCCAGCCCGGCCCCCCAGCCTCGGGAGCCTCCCTCTGCCCGCCCAAATACAGCTGCCGCGAGGAGACCGCACTTCCGCCTCGCTCGCCGTCGTCCCGGAAGTGTCCGCTGCCGGCCCGGAAGAAGAATTCGCAGCCCACCTTCCACTTCTGGCGCGCGTGTGTGGGTTCGTTCCCGTTTGTGTCCTGGGTAGGTGTTTCTTATAACTGTAAGAGTTAAGTTGAGGGTGAAATCGGTTTTTTTAGTTTGTTCGCAGATTTCTGGCCTGGCTGAAGGCGAGGGTTGCGTGTTTAAAGAAAAATGAAACGGACATAGTTTTCTGTAGAAGGTAGTGTGAAGGTGCAAAGGAAGCCCCTGCGTTAGGGGCGGTCGTGCATTCAGCCAGGCAACTTGAGCATTTTCATCATCTACAGGGTTCCTCCGGGCATTTGTGGGCTTTTTTCCCCCCTCTTTGAGAGACCTCAGGTGACCGCTGGATCAAACCAGACCGTCCGGACTGCGCCGCGCGCGGATTCCTCTGGCTTCAGGGAGAAAGTTTGCTGCACCTGGCGAGGCGCGGTGTGTGGCCTAAGCGGGACAGAGCGTGGCATCTCCCCATAGTGCCCAGTCCCAGACCTTGGAGCGCAGGGTGTCGCCTTTTTCAGCTTTTGGAGCCTGTGAATTGTGGCAGTTGGAACGGCTCATTATGTCTGGCACTTGGAGTTCAAGCCCTTGCAGCAGACCGCTTGACCAAACTCAAGATTTTAGTTTAGGTTATCCCTCACAGATTAGGTTTGGAAACAGGACTTCTTATCCAGCCTGGCAGAATAGACCTTCACGTTTAGGGAGGCGGTGTTGGAATTTGGACATGAGACAGATCTGGGTACTTATTCTAGCTCTGTCACTCCCTAGGCGTGCATCCTTGGACTGATTACATAACCTTTCTCAAGTCTCTGTGTCTTATATGTAAAATAACTAACAGTAAATGCTTTTCTAGTAGGAATTTCACTCTAAGAATTAAATGGGTGGGGCTTCCCTGGTGGCGCAGTGGTTAAGAATCTGCCTGCCAATGCAGGGCACACAGGTTTGAGCCCTGGTCCGGGAAGATCCCACATGACACGGAGCAACTAAGCCTGTGCACCACAACTACTGAGCCTGCTCTCTAGAGCCTGCGTTCCACAACTACTGAAGCCCAGGTGCCACAACTACTGAAGCCCACATGCCTAGAGCCTGTGCTCTGCAACAACAGAAACCACCACAATGAGAAGCCCGCACACCTCAACAAAGAGCAGACCCCACTCTCTGCAGCTAGTGAAAGCCCACGTGCAGCAAGAAGACCCAATGCAACCAAAAATAAATAAGTTAAAAAAAAAAATTGCTGGGAATTCCCTGGTGATCCAGTGGTTAGGACTTGGCACTCTCACTGCCTGGCCTGAGTTCAGTACCTGGTTGGGGAACTAAGATCCTGCAAGCCACACTGTGCTGGGCAAGAAAAAAAAAATCAAATGGGACTATGATTGTATGTATAGTAGTTCCCAGCCCTTAATCATTATTTGACAAAAGATTACTGTCCTTACTTGCTTTAGTGTATGACATTCTCCTGTTAGAGAGACTTGTTTTGACATTAAAGTAATAATTTTCAAAGAATTTTAGGGTAGCAAAATCCCCTCTCCCCTTTTTGTCCCCCCCCCCCAAAGTCTGTCAGAACTTCTAATATATTAAATAGACACAGAGCTACTGTGGTTGAATGTGAGAGGATTGAGACCTCAGAGTATGTCCCTCTGGCCTTTTCCAGGAGCTACCCGCCCCTCAATCTCTATCTCCCGGGGGGACCCTAAAGCACCTGCACAGGACCCTGGGGCTCCAGGGACCATAATTTGAAAACTCCAGGTTAAAGAATTCTTTCCTCTGTCTCAGAACAAATGCTGTTGGAAGAGTAGTAGAAAGAGCCCAGGGCTTAAGTTGGAACACCTGAATTTTAGTTCTGGTTTTGTCACTTACCAGTTGTATGACCTTTGACTACTCACTTCTTTGACCTCAGTTTCCTCCTCTGAAAAATGAGATTAATACCTGCCTCAAAGGATTATTGCAAATATTACATTAGATGATACAAATGAAGTGCAAAGTACTATATACATGTTGTAAGATAACATTTTATAGCATTATAGCATTCTCCCCAGCACGCCTCTACTTCCTTGATTACTTTGCCTCCTGTGCCCCGTTCAGTCAGTTGCATTGATTGCCACAGGAGAGAGATGATTAAAAAAAAAAAAAAAAAAACAGAAATCAAAATGCTTTTAAGTTTCAAAAGCCAAGTAAGCAAGAAAGCTTAGGTAGTGATGCATCCCCCTCTCTCACAGTCCTAGGGTGTTGCTTGGGTGTGAGGTGGGAGGAGTAATGATGATCAATACTTAGATGTGCTTGGAGGTCTCAGAGGAGAGAGGACGTGGATGTGTACATTGTTCCCTGTGGAGCTGGGGAGGTGGCAAGCCTTGCAGAGTTCCCCTCAGTGTCAAGCATGATGCAACAACAGTAGGGTAGCCGTAGCCACGTGAGTGTCTAGGCGGTAAGCGCTACTTTGATGCAGGAAGCAACCAAATGTTTTACTTGTGCACAGAAGTAATTCAGAGAAAGCCAGACCTGAGATGCCATAAGATGAGGACAAAGAGAAGCTAGCTGTGGCCTAGGTGGACCCACCACCGAAGCCCACAAGACTAGAGAGGAATAAGGATGACTGAGTGGTCACTAGTATGGACTGAGCACCAGATACTCCTTTCCCATGAAGGGCTTTGGAGTACCCACTTCCTTTCTCCAACCAGGGAAAGAAGAGTGAGGAGGAGGCTGATTGCCTTATGTCATCCTGAATTATGATTCTGTCACCCAGCATGATGGGGATTCAAAACTAAGTCCAGTTATAGAAATAGAAAATTAGATCCTTTGCACAGAGAATTTGTGAACTCAGAAGGGGAGACCAAGTTGGAGACGTAGGAGGCTCCTGAGCATCCTTTGTCCCACAAATGTACTGAATGTACAGCTACACACAGTCATTTCATTGGAGAGAAATCCAGAAGCTAGCTGAATGACTCCCACACGGAAGGTGAATGAGAAAATACCCACATCAAAACGGGCAGCAAAGTCTGAGACACACTCTGGCCATATAAGCCCCACCTCCTGCACAGCTCCATAAAATTGGGAGGAAATCCCCAACTCCTAGCTTCTCCTTGAGGATTGACGTGTTTGGACTGCATATCCAGCACCTCAACTTGTAAGAGTCTCACTGAGGGCCTGTCCCCCAAAACACTTGACTCTGAAATCCAGTGGGATTTGCATCCACCAGATCCACAGGACTATAGCAAGCAAAGGAGCCGTTCTTAATGGGCACACGAGCACGTGCAATGGCTGTTTCCCCAAGGCTCAGTGCAGAGGGAGCAGACAAAAATGCCTATCGTTCTGTCTTTCCCTGGAAGGGATTTGACTGCATACTTTCCATGCTGCTGCCTAAGGGTCTGCTTCTAATTTAGCACTCATCTAAAGGCTGGCTGTGATCCTCCTTGAAGCCCCAAATAGCTGATGGGTGCTTTCCCTGACTTTCCCACTGGTTCACTCCAACAATGAAACCAAGTCACCATTTCTTCCTGGAGGACCTTGTCCACACATCTAGTGCCCCAACATTTACAGCTGCCACCCAAGTATGGGCCCTCAAGTTACCTGGCTTTGATAGCCAACCAGGCTTACATTCACAAGTCCCACAGCACCACATCAAACAAAAAGCAGTTTTTAAACAGATTCAAGAGCACCTCCTAGTGGCTGTACTCCTGGGCTCAGTGCAGAGGGAGTAGGCTCCTCTGGACGAATTTCACTGTCCTGTATCTCGATAGAATATCAATAAGGAAACATTGGACTTAAACTACATGTTAGACGAGATGGCTCTAACAGACATACACAGAACATTCCAACCAACAGCAGCAGAATAACCATTGTTAAGCACACATGAAACATTTTCCAGGATGGATCATATATTACACCACAAAATAAGTTTTAATAAATTTAAGAAGATTGAAATCCTATCAAGCATCTTTTCCAATGACAAATGGTATGAAACTAGAAATCAGTTACAAGAAGAAAACTGGAAAATTCACAAATATGTGGAGATTAAACAGCATGCTTTTGAAGAACCAATAGGTCAAAGAAGAAATCAAAAAGGGAAATAAAAAACTCTAGAGAGGGCTTCCCTGGTGGCGCAGTGGTTGAGAGTCCACCTGCCGATGCAGGGGACACAGGTTTGTGCCCTGGTCCAGGAAGATCCCACATGCTGTGGAGCAGCTAGGCCCGTGAGCCATGGCCGCTGAGCCTGCACGTCCGGAGCCTGTGCTCTGCAATGGGAGAGGCCACAACAGTGAGAGGCCTGTGTACCGCAAAAAAAAAAAAAAAAAAAAAAAAAATCTAGAGACAAATGACAGTGGAAACATACGCTACCAAAACTTATTGGATGCAGCAAAAGCAGTTCCAAGAGGGAATTTTGTAGCAATAAATACCTATAGTAAGAACAAAGAAAGAACTCAATTTAACTTTAAACCTCAAGGAACTAGAAGAAGAAGAACAAACTAATCCCAAATTTAGTAGAGGGAAGGAAATAACAAAGGTCTGATTGAAAATAAATAGATACTAAAAAGACGATAGAAAATACCAATGAGACTAAGAGCTGGTTTTTTGAAAAGATGAAAAAGATAGACAAACTGTTAGCTAAACTAAGGAAAAGAAGGAGGTCCCAAAGTCAGAAATGAAAGAGAAGACATTACAATTGATAATACAGAAATACTAAGGATCATAAGAAACTATACTATGAACAACCAACAAATTATATAACCTAGAAGAAATGGATAAGTCACTAGAAATATACAGCCTGCCAGGACTGAATTATGAAAAAATAAAAAGCAGACTAATTACTAATTTGGACATTGAATTAGTAATCAAAACCTCCCAACAACAAAAGTTCAGGACCAGATGGCTTCACTGGTGAATTCTACCAAACATTTAAAGAATTAATACCAATACTCTCAAACTCTTCCAAAAAACAGAAGAGGAGAAAACACTTCTAAACTCATTTCACAAAGCCAGCATTACCCTGACACCAAAGTCAGAAAAAGATACAACAAGAAAAAAAGATGACAGGCCAATACCCCTGATGGACATAGATGCAAAAAACCGTCAACAAAATATTATCAAACTGAATTCAACAGTACATTAAAAGGATCATACACCATGATCAAGTGGAATTTATTCCAGGGATGCAAGGATGGTTCAGCATCCATAAATCAATCAATATGATACACTACATTAACAAAATGAAGGATAAAAGTCATATAATCATCACAATGGATGGAGGAAAAGCATTTGACAAAATTCAACATACTTTTATGATAAAAATGTACCTCAACATAATAAAGCCCATAAATGATAAAACCACAGCTAACATCATGCTCAACAGTGAACAGCTGAAAGCTTTTCCTTTAAGATCAGGAAAAGACAAGGATGCCCATTCTAATTACTTTTATTCAACATAGTACTGGAGTCCCTAGCCTGAGCAATTAGGCAACAAAAAGAAATAAAAAGTCATCCAAGCCATAAAGGAAGAAGTAAAATGGTCTCTTTTGCAGACAACATGATCTTATATAAAGAAAACCCTAAAGACTCTACCAAAAATCTGTTAGAATAAACAAATTCAGTAAAGTTGCAGGAAATAATATCAATACACAAAAATCAGTTGTGTTTCTATACACTAACAATAAAATATCAGAAAGTGAAATTAAGAAAACAATCCTATGTACAGTAGTATCAAAAAGGATTAACTACTTAGGAATAAATTTAACTGAAGTGAAAGATCTGCGTACTTAAAATTATAAAACATTGATGAAAGAAATTGAAGAAGACTAAATGGAAGATATTTTGTGTTCATGGATTGGAAGAATTAATATTACTAAAATGTCAATACTACCAAAGTGATCTACAGATTCAGTGTAATTCTTATCAGAATTCTAATGGCATTTTTCATAGATATAGAAAAAAAATCCTAAAATTCATACGGCACTACAGAAGACCCCATATAGCCAAAGCAATCTTGAAAAAGAAGAACAAAGCTGGAGGCATCTCATTTCCGTATTTCAAACTATACTACAAGGCTATAGGAATAAAAACAGAATGGTATTGTCATAAAAACAGACACATAGATCAACAGAACAGAATAGAGAGCCCAGAAATAAACCCATGTATATAGATCTCTGTTTCAAACAATACACACAAATCAATTCAAAATGGATTAAAGACTTGAGCTTAAAAGCTGAAACAGTAAAACTACTAGAAAAACACAGGGAGTAAGCTCCTTGACAGTGGTCCTGGCAATGATTTTTTGGATTTGGCACCAAAAGAGAAAGCAACAAAATAAAAAATGAGACTACATCAAACTAAAAAGCTCCTGCACAGCAAAAGGAAACCATAAATAAAATGAAAAGTCAACCTACGGAATGGAGGAAAATATTTGCAAACCACACATCTGATAAGGGGTTAATATCCAAAATATCAAGGAATTAATACAACTCAATAGAAAAAAAGTAACACAAAAAATGGGCAAAGGATCTGAATAGACATCTCTCCAAAGAAGACATCCAAATGGCCAACAGGTACATGAAAAGTTACTCAACATCACTAATCAGGGAAATACAAATCAAAACTACAATAAGATATCACCTAACACCAGTCAGGTTTATTTTTAAAAAGGCAAGAGATAGTAAATGCTGGCCAGGATGTAGAGAAAAAGGAACTCTAGTGCACTATGAGTGGGAATGTAAATTGGTGCAGCCACTATGGAAAACAGTATGGAGAGTCCTCAAAAAGCTAAAAATAGAACTACTGTGTGATTCAGCCATTCCACTTGTGAGTATATATCCAAAGGAAATGAAATCATTATCTAGAAGAGATATCTGTACTCCCATGTTTATTGCAGCATGATTCACAATATCGAAGGTATGGAAACAACCAGTGTCCGTTGATGGATGAATGAATAAACAAAATGTGGCATATATGTGCACAATAGAATATTATGTAGCCATGAGAAAAAAGGAAATCCTGCCATTTGTGACAACATGGATGAGGCTGGAGGGCATTATGCTAAGTGAAATAAGCCAGACGGAGAAAGACAAATAGGGTGTGGCATCACTTATATGTGGAAACTTTAAAAAAAATAAATGGAACTCAAAGAAACAGAGTAGAATAACGATGGTTGCCAGGGACTAGGTGGTGGTGGTGAGGGAAATAGGGAGAGGCTGGTAAAAGGGTACAGACTTTCAGTTAATAAGATAAATAAGGTCTAAGGATCTAATGTAAACATGGTGACTATAGTTAATAACACTGTATTGTATAATTGAAATTTGCTAAGAAAGTAGAATTAAGTGTTTTCATTTAAAAAAAGTAAATATATGAGGCAATGGATGTGTTTCCTAACTTGATGGTGGGAATCCTTTCACAATCCATGCATATATAAAATCACCACGTTCTACACTTTAAATATATCACAATTTTAAATGTCAACTATACCTCAATAAAGCTGAAAGAAAGAAAAAGAATTTGTGGACTCAAAATTCCAGGGGAATAAGATATAGGCACAGTTCCAGGGAGGGAGGTTCTAGACATGTTCTCACATATGTCTGTCTCCCCGCTAACAAGAAAAGTGAGCTTCTCAATGGTAGGACCCAATTGGAGTCATCCTCTTGTTCCTATTGTACAATGCAATGCCTACCTCAAAGGACACAGTGTAAGTGTAATGATGGATCAGTTATGGAGGTAGGAACAGGGAGGATGGAGAAACGGACTTTTCCTCTTCATAGTTCTGTCTGCTGCATGCTGTGCAGACAGAGCTCGGGTAAAGGCTGATCAGACATTCTACTGAGTTCTCTCCTCCCTACGCTCATCTCAGTACTGAGCCCCAAGAGGAAACTGCTGGCTAGAGGTCTGGGTATGATATACACCTCCAAGGCCACCTGTACAAAGAGCCACTTCCTCTCTGCTGGCAGAAGTAACAGACCCATGAGTCAAGTAATCGATCTTTTCTCTGTTGACTTAGAGCCCAGAGACTGTGTCATTCAGAGGTGACCTTCATCCTGAGGGTACATCTCTCTCCTGCAGTTAAAATTGTCCTCGATCTCCGTCTCCTCCTGTGATCACCTGTAAAGGATCTTCCAAAATGTGTGATTCTTTTTATTAAAAAATGAAAAACCTAGGGCTTCCCTAGTGGCACAGTGGTTGAGAGTCCGCCTGCCGATGTAGGGGACACGGGTTCGTGCCCCGGTCTGGGAAGATCCCACGTGCCGCAAGCGGCTGGGCCCGTGAGCCATGGCCTCTGAGCCTGCGCGTCCGGAGCCTGTGCTCCGCAGCGGGAGAGGCCACAGCAGTGAGAGGCCCGCGTACCGCAAAAAAAAAAAAAAAAAAAAAGAAAAACCTGAAGGAAATTTGGTAAATCAGTGTTCAGTTGGAGAATGAGAACCATCTAGAAAAAATATATGTATGTGTATTATATATAATGTAACTTTTAGATATGAATTACAGGTATTATGCTATTATGTAGTCATGTAATATATACAGTGATATATATAAATGTATGTATTACGGGTACCATGAGCTTGTGAGGTCTGGTTCAATAGTCTCTATAAAGCTGTTGCCTTCATCTGATGCTGAAGCTTGAAATCTTCAGAGTAGACAGTCAGGAAGGGAAGATGGATGTAAAGAGGGGGAGAGTGAGGACAAACTGGAACCCCTAGGGACAGACTGGAACTCATGTCAGTCTCTCACTGCTCCCAACTCTGATGTCCTTCAGGAAAGGCTGGTGTCCTTTGTCACAGAAGGAAGTGCACCTGGAGCTGGGAGCAGAAGGAGGGCCCCGCAGCAAGGAGGGGAGCCAGCAGGTAAGCTACCCCCGCACCGACCTCTGGAGCATCAGTACCATGGCTGCTTCACTCTCACCCTCCTAATCCCAGGCAAGATGTCTCCTGCGGCCCACCCTAACCAGACACCTGCAGCCTAAGCAAGATGACATATTACAGAGCAACCACATAGTTCCTGCCAAGGTTTGATACGCTGAGGCGGTAGGTACACAGTTGTTTGCTACATATCTGTGTAGTCTCAGATGTATGTTTGAAATACCTTACAATTTAAGGTGTGAATCCATCTACATTCATTGTAGAACCCATAAGAAAAAGATGTCAAAATCCACCCCCTTCCAAAAAAAAGTCGACTTTTTGGAACCAGTTAAAACATTATGTAAATGAATAGCCTTTCCAGTGAATAAATTAACAGGCCAGATGGAAACGATCCCGGTGATTCCAATTTCATCTGTCTTCTTAAGTGTTTGCAAAGTAATACCATACCTTAACATTAGCAGAAGAGATATAAGATAGGTTTTTGCTTGAAATTGGATTCCCGAGTACTCATTACACAAAATTAAACTGCAGTCGTTACATGGAATTAACTATGTAGCTTGTAAACCTGAACAACTAGACAAATATTTCACATCTTCACCATTTTGCTACACTTTGTGTTCGAGCTGGAAAGAACTGTGAAAACCTGTACGTTAAAAAATTGTTTACGTATTTCATAATGTGCAGAGGCTGAAGCAAAATACTAAATAACGTTTCAAGTATTTTAATAATTTTCATTAGCCTCAACAATTAAGCACATTCACGAAGCTGACTTTCCGATCGTGTTCCGTTAAATTATAACTTCCAAACTATGAACTAAAATTATAGTTAAGTAAAAATAGTCCAAATTAAAGCCACTGTTGCCACCCTATTTTATTAGCAATTAGGGAAAATAAGAGACACCAGGTTCTTCAGCTCTGTGACCTGCTAGGCAATCTAGGCCCTCATTTCAAAGTCAAAATAACATCATTCTACTGCTGAGAACATGCTTTCTTGAGGTGGGTTGATTGGGTGAATTCTACATGTCTGTTTTTTGTTTTCTCTAGTTACTATGCTCCCCCACTGAAAAAGCCTTCACGCTCGTCTCATTGTTCTGTAATCCTACCAGCTGGAGATAACTACTGTTAAAATTTTGCTATATGTCCTTTCACTTTTTTTTTCCATGAGGCACATATTGAATAGGACCCATTTAAAAATTAGTTGTTTGTACTATATTTACATGATCACTAAAACTAGGGAGATTTTTGAAAACAATTTTTGTTTTCAAATTATACTTAACACTAAAATTTGGAAATGCTAATGTTTCTACAAAATTTCAACTTAGAAAACTAACCCCCAAAATGAAAAGTGCTAATTCACAGATACGTTCAAATGCCCAGAGCTGTTATTACCTGCATTCAGAGTAGAATACTCACCCCCTGCCCCCAAACACCCCAGCTGCAAATAACATAATTAAAAATTGGTATGAATCAAGACCACACGAGATTATTGTTTCATGTAAGCATACCAGCTGACAGTTTTTGGGTGTTAAATATAGAGAGATGGCTCCTTTTGATTGCTGTTTATTATCTATTGACAGAGACTGAAATTAAATTCCTATGACTGGGTTAGAAGAATGAAAAAGTGATGTAATTGAAATGGGCAAAAATCATTTGAATTGTACTTTTGAAACAGTAGAATGAACACAATTCATGAATAACCGACCGTCATTCTATGTATGAAAGATTTGTGGCGAGTCATCCTTTTGTATACATCCATCCTCTAAGCAATTTCCCCAAGACATTCAGAACGTCAGTAACATCCAATGACACAGTGTCCCCTGGGTGCTCCAAATAACCCCTCCAGTGATTATTCCCATACAGGTCCCCTCCTGAGTGACAGAAAAGAAATAACAGAAATCCACGATCATTACCTAGATGCTGTGAGGCTGCCTTTGCTGCTCCAGTGGGTGATGGATTGCCTAGTCAATTAGAAGCTCATAACCATTATGTAAAAGCATCCTCATTCGCATTGTTTCTCCGAGGCATATGGTAGCCAGAGCCCCGTGGAAAGAGGGCTACAGGATCACGCTGAGTTATTTAAAGTGTCCCCCTTCAGAGCTGTCGGGATGAAGAGCCCCTAGCTGGGAAGGGCCAACGGAGTGAATAGAAATATCAGGAGGATCAGAGTATCCACATGGTGCGGCGGTGAAGGCAACATGTGGATTGTTTTAGGAATCAGGGCTCTTAGGTCATCAGTACTGGCCCGGAAAGCCCTCTGCTGGTACGTGGGGGACATTGTCACACACCCAGGGAAGCTAGAGGTGGGGAGGAACTAACCCAATTCCTGCCAAGATGGCCGGGGAATGAGGAGAGCATGAAGGCGCAGGTGTGTACCGGGAGAGGGGAAAAGAGAGCCGTGAAATGACACAGCTCCGTTCTTTGGCTCTCCCCAAAGAGTGCTTCATTTTCAGGCTAGATTTCCCCAGT